>NC_084994.1:41368333-41558333 GCF_963854185.1 Sardina pilchardus
TGAAGACCTTTCTGAGACTGCAGGTAGAGGCCATAAAACCCCCCAGCCTAGCCCAGGTGAGCCAATCGAATTAGCCCCTTCACACCTGCACTCGTTAACCACCAACGAGTGCTGATTGAGGCAATCAGTGTGCTACCAAAAAACTAAAGTTCCCTCCCCCACTTTTCCCAGCTAATCCACCCCGTGACACGTTTATACACACTTTTGCCCTCTGCCATCGAGTGGGTACTGTGATCTTTGGTATGTTAAGATGACAAGTTGATTTTTGTTGACTCAGGCCAGAGAGCTAACTTGCGATGCATCTTGACAGAGGTAGTTAGCTTTTATTGATACCCTGAGCTCCTTTCATGTGCAAAGATGGCCATTTTTGTGTCGTTTTTGTGGGTGAACTTCAGAGGTCTATTGGTGGTGTGACCGGGGCCAACACTAGCCCCAAATTACAATGACCCGACTACGCCACCCAGAGGGACAAAAAGGGGGGGAAACCCCACCTTACAGTTCTAGAACAGTTTCCCAAGTTCGTTTACAACAGAAGAGAGCAGAGACCCAATTCTCAAGTTCAGTACTTTTATTAATCTGTAGTGGAATAATAAGCTGGGGAAGAAAGCCAATTAGTAAAAATATATATTTTATTACTTATCCAATAAATAGTTAATGATGAGCACTACTGATATCGTATCAATCACATCCAATAAATACGGTTTAGAAAACTGGATATAATCTAAATGTACTCTAATTACTACCAGTATGGAGAGAGCATCAGGTGAGCCACTGGAAAGTGAAGGAGAACCTCAAAACACCACTCACCTGTGCAAAAAAGAGAATATTCACACACACACACATCCACATCAAACACACTGTTATTCACACTCACAGCAAGCAAATAGTGCAGGCACGCAATTATGGGTGAATACCAGAAAACCTCGCTAAGCATGCAGTGGTTGAACGAGGAGAGGAGGAAAGAGGGTAGACACCATCCGTGGGCCTGATGTGTACTTTCTCCAGCAAACAGGGCTAGGCTATGAGGGGGAAACTGGATGGTTAATTGGGGTTTGTTTAGAGGGATTGAACGAACACAGTTGGTTTAACAAACAAGACAGAAAACAGTACTTTGATCCAAAACAAGCCAAAAACACGGACATACATGCAGACGCGACGGCTCAAGCCAAGCAGACACTGACCCGTAGCCTCAACCCGCGACAGCGTCCCAGATAGCAAAATTTGCTCGGCCCACCTCTGGCCCTACACCTTGCCTCAGGGTAGTGTGGGTGTTGGCCCACTTCTGGTTTGGTCCCCGGCCCAGACATGGCCCGATCACTGTTAACCGACACTTTGAATTTGCTCTGGCCCAGGTCTGGCCCACACACTGTGAAATGACTCTTATAGTTGCTATTGGCCCATGTCTGGCCCACACACTGTGAAATGAGTCTTATTGTTTGTGTTGGCCCAGGTCTGGCCCACACACTGTAAAATGACTCTTATTGTTTCTGTTGGCCCAGGTCTGGCCCACACACTGTGAAATGACTGTCATGCATTGTGTTGGCCCAGGTCTGGCTCACACACTGTAAAACGGATTTCAGTGAGTGTTGGCTGAATGTAGGCTTGGTCCCCGGCCCGATTGTGGCCCGAGCACTGTGAAACGGATTTCAGTGAGTGTTGGCTGAATGTAGGCTTGGTCCCCGGCCCGATTGTGGCCCGAGCACTGTGAAACGGATTTCAGTGAGTGTTGGCTGAATGTAGGCTTGGTCCCCGGCCCGATTGTGGCCCGAGCACTGTGAAACGGATTTCAGTGAGTGTTGGCTGAATGTAGGCTTGGTCCCCGGCCCGATTGTGGCCCGAGCACTGTAAAACGGATTTCACTGAGTGTTGGCTGAATGTCGGCCTGGTCCCCGGCCCGATTGAGGCCCGAGCACTGTAAAACGGATTTCACTGAGTGTTGGCTGAATGTCGGCTTGGTACCAAAAGCACTACCAGAATAATCACAAATGCAGAACTAGTGATTCAAGCACAAGTTACTTTTATTAATAATTCTAACAAATACAACCTTTGCAAGTAAAATCTAAATTAATTCAAACATTAGAACAAAAATCCAAGCTTAAAAAGTTACTTTCTTACCAATTCTACACAATTTCACAGATTAAGTAAAACAAATGAACATTCTATAAATAATGTTTTTTTAAAAAAATAATAAACATGGTCAAACATTTACAGAAATATTCTGTCATTAATTATCACTCTCTCTAAAAGAGTAATTTCAATGTCCGTAGCGGGGTGGGCTGTGGGTTACCATGTACCATAACCTAGCAGGCTAACACACACACCAACACACACCAACACACACCAACACACACACACACACACACACACACACACACACACACACACACACACACACACACACACACACACACACACACACACTCAAAGCGCCTTATCTTTCTGTTGCTACTTAGTTATTGCCTCCACATGTTGCATCATCACTAGCAGCTGGGGAGTATCTCCAAACTGCATTTAGTTATAAAAGAATACATATTGCAAGATCATTATGAGATCTACAGCATAATTTGTAAGATGTCATCTGTCAGAGTAAGTCTGTCCCCACAAATAGACTTACTGATAGCCACTTCGCTCAGCTCTCTCAGTTGGGGGTTGGTCAAAGAGTTCTTCCCATTCAGCCAGCCGAAATGCATGAACTTTCAAAAGAAAACAAAATTAATTTATTGTCTGACACATCCTTATACAGTCTAGCCACTCTGCAGCCATCTTGGTAACACTCCTGGCAGCTATTTTGGCCAAACAAGATCAGGTTTCTATATTAATTAAGGGATCTATAATTCCATATAAAATTGTGGTGTGGTTGTTCCTGTGATTAATGATAATGATGATGACTGAACACATTATATAACACACACGATATGTCAACACATTTACACACCTGAAGCACACATGCTTGTGGACTTCCTTCCTTCACGCATCGCATCTTCAGAACAACTTCCACAAGATGCAGTTGGCCATGTAGTCATTTCCCGATCCTGTTCTTTGCCGACGTAGTGGATGACGCAAACCCAAAACATCTAGAAATGGAACATCAAAACAGTTCTCAATACAGATGAAAGTTGATTTCATCTTAAGTAGAACAGATTCTATTGTACAACTTCCCAACTTACATATCTCCTGTCTTCCAACGCCACCACTAAGCTTCATCCAAAGAAGCAGGTCTCTGGTCCGTGCTGCCTGGATTCAGAGGTGCACAAATAAGCCACAGTAATGAATGCATAATGTTAAAACAACAAAAAAGGGTTAAAAATCATTGCATCAATAATAACCACAGAAAAAAACAGCCCCAATTCAAAACAGACTAAGCTTATTTGCATATTAAATTGATCAGATTTACACACAACCCACCCCTGGTACACTCTCTCTCTCTCTCTCACACACACACACACACACACACACACACACACACACACACACACACACACACACACACACACACACACACACACACACACATCTTACTTGAAACAAGCTGGATAGATAACTATGCAACGGATGCAACGAATTTACCTATCGCTAGCTCAGTTTCTTAAGCATGCTTACGTAGGTAATTTCTGAAATATGTTACGATCACAATTTACTTTGAGAAACACACAATTTTGGAAGTATCCCTAATAGCTAACTTAAAGGTATCTATAAGCACCAATATTGACGTTCACATTAGCCCAACTACAACGTTAGGCTAATCAAAACTGACTAACATAACGTTAACTTACCGATAGCTTTCTTGGTCAATATCAAACCGTTTAGTTTAAAACCTATTCTTGGTATCTTATGGTTGGTTAAGAGTTAAACTGTTGGGATTATTCCTGAGATAATTTACACTCCTAATAATTTACTTGGAATATAGGAGGGAAAGGTAAAATTAATGTCACTTACCACAGCCAGTGTCCAAAACGAGACAGTTTCGCGCCGTTCTGGTTTCAATCTTCAGTTAATAGTTGTTCCACCGCTCTTCCACATGTAATGGGCCGACAGTCACTTTACAGAATCGGGCCATGTACGTTTAGTTTCCGTCTGTCGTTTAATATTTCAATTTTGCCGCCAACATCAATGCTACTGATCAGTGTCCGTTCTTTAAGTATCGGCCCACACGCTGTATGAGATCCGTCTGCCGAACTCCGGCAGTAGCCCATCAAACCATAATCGGGCCAAGTAAGATGCAAAGTATTCAGCCCAACTACTGCATGTCAGTGTCGGCCCAGTCAACGGGGGTACGTGCCTCAGCCGACTGAAACTCCACCGACAGTGGCAGCACTCAGCCAGGATCGGGCCGACAGTGTTTGTTGTTCTTCAGCCGAGCTTGCTTCGAACACCGGCAGTAGCCCGTCAAACCACAATCGGGCCGAGTAAGAAACAAAGTAATCAGCCCAACTGCTGCGTGTCAGTGTCGGCCCATTCAACGGGGGTACAGTGCCTCAGCCGATTGAAGCTCCGCCGACAGTGGCAGCACTCAGCCAGGATCGGGCCGACTGTGTTTGCTGTGCTTCAGCCGATCCGGACCTCGGCCGACACTGCCGGCACTCAGCCAGAATCGGGCCGACTATGCTTGCTATCTGGGGTGTTAAGCAGGCATGCAGACAAGTTACATAAATCACAGAAACAAAATACATATGGCAAAACAGCAGTGGCATTAACGGGAGTTCTTCCTAAAAGCAAACGGAGCCAATATTAACATCAAACATTTCAATAAACAGCGTGGAGCAGGCGTTCAGTGCATTCCATAACAATGGGTGGATATTACCTTGCACCAAGTCTAAGAAAGCTCGTCTTTCAATCGGTCATCTCCGCATCAAGCCGTCCTGTTAACGATCGGCAAATTAAAATACTAAAACCATCAACAACACAACTAAACACTGCGTACATGTAAGGTGAAACGCACCTGATCAAGGCAACCAAGGTTTACAACAGGAGGAAGTGGCGAGATATTTGCCTGAGGTTCAGTGCCGGCAATAGGAACCTATTACATAGATGCATGAAACATTAGAGTCTGCTACATAAAGACACATCATATAGATAAAACCCACGCTTACCTGCCAACAACCAGGGATCTAGAGGGGTGATACACTCCAACCAGTCAGACCGCAAGGGAAGCCGACAATGGCTGCTATTTAAAGCCGATCTCCAATACGGAAATGGATTACGTGGTTTACGCAGCACTACGTGATCTAGTTGGGGGCGTAGCCCCCGGCTACAGTGGCATCATAGCAAATGCAGCATGCAAGGTTTTCTGCATTGTTACTGAAGTCTGAAACTGTACTGAAACTAGTTCAGACACAGAATGTCCAGAATAATCTAAGATCATTTTAAGATATTTTTTTTTAATTAATAATTTATTTATTTCAGCCTGAGCATAAAAACTCATGTGAGTATGTGAACAGAAGAGGAATGCTGGTGCAACGCAGATGTTTTATTTTGTATTTATTTAAAAGGTGCAAAACATTGACTAACGTTTTGACGTTACAAGCGTCTTCATCAGAGTCCTGGCCTTTCCTTTGTTTGCTCATGTGAGTATGTGTTGTAATACAACAGGGAAAGAAATGTGTTTTAGAAGCAAGCACCTGTTGACTGCAGTACTTCTCCTGAAGTTCTCAGGTAAAGTGGACTCTCATGACATGACATTGGGTGATATGGCTTATTACTCATTATTTGAAGCATAATAATGGTGTTATTTTAACAGACGTACTTGGCAAACACTCCACTGAGAATTTCCTATTGATACCTGATTAGTGCCAAAGCTGTTTACAAACAAATATTTGATCAACTCTTAAGTCATTGTGACTGTGTTTCAGGTCTGCTGTGTGGACACCGTGTGAGCTACTCCTCTACACGAGTCTGTGGTCTTAAAGGGGCATCAGTGGTCCTGCCCTGCACATATGAGTATCCAGAGAAAGCCACGTATCAGAGAGGAGAGTGGCAGAAAGGGCAAGGGAGAGTCATAGAACACAGCAGCTCTAAATATCCTGACTGCAGTCTGAACATACACAACCTTTCAGATGAAGACTCTTGTGTTTATAAGTTTCGATTTCAGACAGTGCGTAGCAGCTGGATAACAGGCAGTTCTGGTGTTACACTCTCAGTCACAGGTGATTAACAAACTATTTTTTCATTTGTATAGATATGATATTCAAAGTTCAAAGTTGAGTCAATACTTAATACGATCTTCTCCTCTCAGGCCTGCAGGTGAAGGAGGAGGCTGTTGAAGGGGATCAGAATCTGATTAAAGTGACCTGCAGCACCTCCTGCAGTTTGGGCTCTCACATTCAGTATGTCTGGTACAAGAATGGACTGATTCTACGTGGCAAAACCACAGCCTCCATTCTACTGGACTCTGAAAAGGGAAACTACTCCTGTGCTGTAAGAGGTTATGAGGCTCACCGCTCTTCTGCAGTGTGTGAGTATGAATGAATGTCTTTACTTTTCAACTCCTCTTCTGGCACACAAATCAATTATTCCGCTTCTCAACTGTAGGGGGACCAAGGGAGCAAATCTTCTCCAGTGCTGCTTTTTAATAATAATGTTATTTTATCATTTTACATTTACATTCATTCATTTAGCAGATACTTTAACCCAACGTGATTTATTTTAATCCAAAGTGACTAATAAATGTCAATTTCATTACAAGGGATTACATTGTTCCCAGATTATCTTGGGGTTCAGTGCCTTGCTCAAGGGCACAACAGCAAAAGCCGGGAATTGAACCCTCAACTTTACAGGCTGCTGCATGCTAGCCCAGCCCCTTAACCACTATGCTACCACTGACCCATGTGATACCTGATCAGTGCCAGAAAAACACTTTTTTTTTTTCAATTAAATCTTTCATCAACTCTTAAATCATTGTGACTGTTTCAGGTTTGCTGTGTGGACTCAGTGTGAGCTACTCCTCCACACAAGTCTGTGGTCTTAAAGGGGCATCAGTGGTCCTGCCCTGCACATATGAGTATCCAGAGAAAGCCACGTATCAGAGAGG
Organism: Sardina pilchardus; assembly: GCF_963854185.1. Classification (NCBI taxonomy): domain Eukaryota; kingdom Metazoa; phylum Chordata; class Actinopteri; order Clupeiformes; family Clupeidae; genus Sardina; species Sardina pilchardus. The sequence goes on from NC_084994.1 coordinate 41,375,361, forward strand.
AGAGTGGAGTACAGAGAAGAGAAGAACCGTCATAGAACACATCAGCTCTAAGTATCCTGACTGCAGCCTGACCATAGACAACCTTTCAGACAATCACACTGATGTTTACCAGTTTCTCTTTTACACAACCTTACACAGCAGATGGACAACAGGCAGTTCTGGAGTTACACTCTCAGTCACAGGTGCTGATTAACAAACACATGTGTTTCCATATCATATTGATATCGAGTTGAGTGAGTAATGATTTCTACTAACCCTCCCTCTCAGACCTGCAGGTGAAGGAGGACGAATAGTGTGAGCCCATTACAGTAACACTGTCTCTCTCCCTTTACACTTAAAATGTCCTCCAGCTCTGCAGGTGTCCATAACTCCTGAAGCAGTGACAGATGGAGAGAGAGTGACCCTCACCTGTAATACTACCTGTACTCTGACCAACCCCACCTTCATGTGGTACAAAAATGGGCAGCTAGTGACCAACAATCGCACGACCAGAGACAACAAGCTGCATCTGAACCCAGTCAGCAGTGAGGATGCAGGCAATTACTCCTGTGCTGTTAGAGGACATGAGAGTCTCTCCTCAACTGCTGTCTTTCTCAATGTGAGACGTAAGTGACCATATAGCTGGCTATAAATATGTACAGAAGACTGAGTTGGTGAATACATATTGTTTCTAAAAACAAAATTTTTTAATGGGCATTCTAACCTCTTATCTGTCTGTTGTTATCATCTTGCCACATTATTGTAATCTGATAGTAACACTATATGGCTGCTAGACACAAGTTCATTATTTTGCATATTATTGTTTCACTGAAATGTCTCATTTTCCCTGTCTAAAGGCCCAGAAGTTGTTGCTATGATACTGGTTGCTAGTATTACCATTTTCATCATTCTTGCTCTGCTGCTACTCGGAGTTGTGCTCTTGAGGTGATTATGGGACATGTTAGTTTTGTGCAGAAGAAAAAATGTTATGGATACTGAGTAATGATTATGATTTCTTGTACTGTATATTACATCATTTTATATAAACACTGTGCATTAACATCACTCCGTTTTTACCGCCTCACTCTCTTTATCAATCTGAAATTCTGATTCACTAGTTCACGTCCCATATTTGCATGAGGTGAGGTCTCTAGCTAGGGCCATGGAGTGCTTTGCAGGGATTATGCAGGAGTCTACTGCACAGACAGGAGTCAAGCAGGATCCATGTGTACACCGCTATGCTACTCCTAACCTATGAAGATATAGGTGTGAGGGGAGGTGGTGGGCTGAGAGCCAGCGATCAAACCAAATGCAGCAGCATGAATAAATGACCTGATTAGAGTGATTCTGTGGTCGTGGCAAAGTTCCTCACACTCGTCCAGAACTTCCGTTTAAAACGCCATGAGTATTGTTTCCCATTTTTTGGGTCTATAAAAAAGAATGTGGGTGAAAACATACAATTCAATATTTTGCTTTGCTGTTTTTTGTGAGATAAAACCAGCGCACCGGCTACAAATAGAGTTTTAGTTCATTTAGGTTCATACAAGTGAATGTTGTCATCATTATGATGAAGACAATTAACAAAATTGATTTTCTCATAACACATTCCAGGATAAATGGTCATTTCCATGGCTGTGTTGTCAGGAATCATCATAGCCATGATTGTGACTCGTCTGTTGGTGTCTCTCAGGTGAGTAACATTTGAACTTTGAGGCGTACAGTTTTGCAGTAGTGGAGAAACACATGTATCAAGTCCTTTATATGTTTTTACAGTCTTCTTTGTACTGTATATTTTATATGTATAATTTAAGGCAATACAATGTTACTTTACAATAAAGGTTTCCAGCTCACAGACAATCTCTCTCTGACATTGCTGATACGTGTGCATAACACCTGGTACTTACTGTAGTAAATGTGTTGTCGTGGAGAAGATCATTGAATTTAGATAGATAGATTGGATTCCCCTGTAGCACCACACGTCTATAACAAATATGGTGAAAATAAATAAACAAAAAGGGGACTTGGTGGTAAATCCAATGTGGATTGTTCATGACGGGTGTCAATTCAAAATATTTTATGCATACCATGTTTGTAGTAGATTAATGAACTGATGGACAAGTTATGCTATCAATATCAGTACTTCTGCAAAATCTCCATCTGTTAATCCTTTATAGGCGGTCCATTCTGATGCCCATGATGACACGTACACGGCTCTCAATCCCAGGACCACATCCTCTGAGTATGACACACTGCAGGTGAACATGAAAAGCCCAGAAAAGCACAACCTGTGTGTGTGTGTGTGTGTGTGTGTGTGTGTGTGTGTGTGTGTGTGTGTGCGCGCGCACGCGCGCGCGTGTGTTTGTGTGCAAAGCATGTGCGTGTTTCTATCTATGAAAAGATGACACTTCACATATTTTGTGTTATCAGAATGTGAGGACTGTGAGTGACACATATGAGCCTCTCCAGAGAAGAGCTCAGGACTCAGGAGTGTATGAGACTCTGCAGAGAAGAGAGACGCCCTCTACAGAGATGGAGCTCAAGGATCTCAGTAAGAAATGATACCAACTACGATTGTCCATCTCTTACCTGCTCGTATTACAGCCTGATATATCATTATCAATATGTCCCTTTCCCCCTCTCTCTACTAATGTAACTTGTAAGGATTCTGTGAAGATAGCCATGGCTAATTTACTGATCTAATCATCTAGACTGTCGCTGTTTTCCTATGCTGTAGATTTACTGACGGATAATGCTGGTTACTTGTGCAGTTTTTGTCCTTGACTTGTGATGTCTAAGTGTGAATAAGATCAGGACGTTGAAGGCAGGATAGCCAATCAGCATCAATAGGCCATATGGTAGAACTGATCTTATATGCTGCCTGTGATCTCTATAATACTGTATTGAAAGTAGATGTGTTTTCAGTAAATGTTTTATTTTAGTAAATATTTTATCACGAGTGGCCACTGTTAGGTGTGGAAATTGCTCATTTAGATGCTGTTCCATGACACAGGGGTTGTGATGCGACCTGCTCACTTCCTGTCATGTTGTTTCTGTTCTTACTGAACGGACTCTGCTTCACATCCTCTCCTTGTCATGGTAAAACGCGTCCAGTCTCAAATCGGCTGAACTGCCTCATCTTGTGTTCTTGGCTGTAGTCATCATCTCACAATTTTTATACTACAGTATTTGTGTGCTGATTTTAACTATGTTTTGTTACAGTAATGTTGATCATTTCTATATCTGAATAAAAATGAATGCTTTGTGCAGCGTTTGTATCGCCAATTTGTCCCATATGGAGTGGGGAGGGACATTTCTGTGTAAGGGCTCTGATCTGATTTCACCCAAAGTGCAGAGCAGATTGAGCCTCTGTGTGTAATCGTCCTCCTATGCAATGCTTATCCTGTACTCAGTGGTGACATCTAGTGGTGATGGAAGGCATGACATTACACATGTAACCATAAATCATAGGAGCAGCTGGAATTGTGAAAGTAGGAGAAATGTGTCTGGCATTTTGTAGCTCCAACAACATTACTGAGTTAAAACAACATGTGGACTTAACACTGATTAGTGGTTCATAATCTGGGCTGAACATGTGCAACTAATTTCTTCATAGACCAGCATATGGGTATAAGGTAATATGCTGAGCCTTACCATAACAAAAAAGGGATATGGAAGTGAAGGCCTAACTGTTGATAAAGTATACATCTTATTGAATTGAAATCTTATTGAAATTGAATTACACTATAGGTACACTATAGCCTAGGTATACAATGCAAGATTCATGTTAATATACCCTTTACGAAGCCAATTTTATGATAAGCAAACTTGTAATGGCTACAGCATAGATGTAGCCTGCCATGCAACTTCTGGAATCATGAAACATTACCTTGTCAGTAGATATAGCTTTTTGGAGATAGTTTGGTTCTTGTTGTTAATCATGCACCTCTACAACAAATACCTTCTCATTGTGTACAGGGCCCAGGGGGAATAAGTAGCCTACGGGATAATGGACGACACGCCGTGCGGTTATTCAAAGTTAATGCACGTTCTAGACGGTGATACGGCCCGACGCGAAGCGGAGGGACGTTCCGTCTAGAAAAGTGCATTAACTTTGAATAACCGCACGGCGTGAAGTCCATTATCCCGCTTATTCCACTGTTGCCACTGCGTTGTGTTCGTTTCCGGTGCTAATTTAAATGTTTTAATCGCTAGAACTGTTTTGTTTGTAGAACTACTTTTCCCAGACAAATTTCAACTAATTTCTATGGTTGGTTGGCTATGGTTATGGTTATTTAGCAGACGCCTTTGTCCAAAGCGACATACAAATAAATAACAATACAAATTAAATTAACAGTGAACAATTACAAACTAGGGAGAATAGTAATATTATCAGTAAAACAATAATTTTAAGCACTAACCTAATGAGAAATAAAACAGTGAAATGAGAATAGCAATCAAATAAGTCACTCAGTTAATTATATATAATAATAATAACTAAAGCATGGTATGGCTAAATTTAAGGACAATAGCAAAATAAATTTCAAATTCTATCAATAGACAAATTATAACAAAACAATACTATTATACAAACCATAACACATCACAAACTCAAAGGACTAAGTGCATATTAAATAAATATGCCTTAAGACCCCTCTTAAAAGATCCAAAGCTGTTGCTGGAACGGAGAGCACTGGGCAACTCATTCCACCAACACGGAACCACTGAAGAATAGGATCTACAATTTGACCTAGCATGTATGGTTGGTCGACATAACAGACGCTCCTCAGAAGATCGCAATGGGCGGTTGGGAATGTACATCGTGATTAAAGAACTGAAGTAGCTGGGAGCAGATCCAGTCAGTGTCCTATAGGCCAGAGTGAGAGAGCCAGTGGAGAGTAACTAGGAGAGGGGTTACATGTGTCCTCTTTGGCTGATTGAAGACCAGTCGTGCTGCAGCATTCTGAATCAACTGTAGTGGTCTTAATACACAAGCAGGTAGGCCAGCTAACAGAGCTAATTTCTCAAACTGCGGTTACTAGTTCTAAATGGATGGTTGCTATGGCCAAAAGCCAGTCGTTAGTTCTAATCTCCCGTTGTCAAGCTGGCATATCCCAAGATTCTGATGAACGTTAACTTTGAAAGATTGCTATTTTTCTTAGCCTACTGCCACCTAACTAGCTAAATGACACCTCTGTCATATGCTAAACGTTACTATCATAGATATAAAAGCGTTATATATCTATGGTTACTATGATCTGAACGTCTCTCCTCTGGCCGGTTCTGACACGTCCGCCGACTTTCTGGATTCCAGCTAGTCTCTGAACATGGGCCTTTATGACTGACCACAGCTGAGCGATCTCGGGCATAGGCTAACAGGGAGCGGCAACATCAAGGCGTCTTGGTCCCAGTTCCGACGAACGCTGCTGTTTTGTTTTGTTCTGTTTTGTGTTTGTGTTTGTTTCATTCCGTTTGTGCGTCGGCTGTGTTTAGCCACCACGAAGTCAGCCCAGACAGGTGTGCTGCTGTTTGCTCACGAGTGACTACGAATTCAGTTCGGTTATGGAGGCTAATTCCTACTGAATTCGTAGTCACTCGTGAGCAAACAGCAGCACACTGATGTTGCCGCTCGCTCAGCTGTGGTCAGTCATAAAGGCCCATGTTCAGAGACTAGCTGGAATCCAGAAAGTCGGCGGACACACAGAATCGGCCAGAGGAGAGGCCAATACCGGGAAACGGTGAAGGCTGGAGTCAGGTGAACGTCGTGTAGCTACATCGTCAGCCTTCAACATAAAAGCTGAACTTTATACCCGTTCCCCCGTAGGCTACTGATTGGCTCAACTCCAATTGCCCAGAGCCACTAAGAAGGGCACCGCCGAGCTATCTACAAAAGGGGCGTGGACCTAGTCCTGCTACATATGCAAAAGGCATTTAGGATTTAAACATATTCTACAATACATTATTTGTATTTTGAATAAAATCAATGGATGTTTATGTATTGAATATCTTGTATATGCTATATTGTGCGGACAAAATCTGCAATAGTCAAGGAGTTGTGCTGTTGTAAATTTGACCCATTCCTGCCACTTATTGGCCATTTTCTTGTTTAAATGTGCACATGCGCTCAGACTCTGCACACTTCCATTGTTCCATTGTTGTTATAGAAACACATCCCTAAAACTAGGGTGTTTCACCGTTTTAACACATGCTTTTATTTACCAAGTTTAATGTTTATTTTCACCGATAAGTGCATAGAGTGATGTAGCCTATGTGTCATCCACTGCAACCTACATTGTGTTTGACTACACTGATGGACACTGATAGGAATGGGGGTTGAATCAGTTAGGCTAATTGCCCCACACACTACTATTGCAAGTTTATAGCATTACTGTAGGATATAAGATGCTAGGATCAATAACATGTTCATTCAGGACATTACAAATCAAGATAAAAGATGAAGACTAACATATGTGATCAACAAGACAAAAGACAACAGCAACACAACGTACAGTAGATCTTAGTGAAGAGGCAGCACACACCTAGCCTGATTACCATCGACTTTTAAAGGCTCTGCGAGACTTTAGTCTGACCAACAGCCTGTGCTAACATGGTTTCTTGCAAGCGCTGGTTGACCCGCCTCCTTTAAGTGCCTCGATTTGCTACTGGTAGATGTCAGAAAGCGGTTTGCCGAGTTTAAACCAATAACAACACTCTTTCCTCTGCCTTGAACACGCCTCTACCCAGAGCCGTTGGAGCTGCTCAAAGTTGATTGGTTCTCGACCAAAGGGGGCAGTTCCGCAGATTTCGGGAACTCAGAAATCCTTCTCAATAGCCCCTTTCACATTCAGAAACGATACATTAGCGTTTAAGAAATAGCGGGTTCAGGGGATTTCGCAATGTGAAAGGTAGACGTGTTCTGGTCCCGGGGTTGTCTGCAGTGTTGCCAACTTAGCGACTTTGTCGCTAGATTTAGCGACTTTTGGCCGTCTCTGGCGACTGAAAATCTTATCTAGCGACTGACAACAAATCTGGCGACTTTTTCGTGTGTCTGGCGACTTTTCCCCCTCATTGTCTGAGTCGTCACTGCACTTCACGGAGCTCTGAGCTCTCGTCCTCCCTCCCTCTCCCGACCCCGGCCGCCTCTCCCTCCCGCTCCATACCCAGCTGTGTAGGCCACCACGTTCGGTACGACGGACGTTCTACACGCAGCCGCGTGCTTTAAACGAGTGGCTGCTCAGTGGCAGCAAATGCAAGTCAGCGGTCTGGATTCTAGACGCTCGACGCTCGAAAACGGCAGGCAGTAGTTGAGCTCGGACAAAAGTATAGCTTCTAAGAACTACAAGCAAGCATTAGGCTACAGATCTGTCAGCTAATCCTGGCCAACCCCTGCCATTTTATTTAATTATTGACGCCTTCACTGGCGTGATAGCCTATATGACGCAAAATGAAAGTAAATAAAACAGTGATCACGCAACTTAAACTTCTGATAGAGCCACAATTAAACATTGTATCCATAAGTGAAGCGGGAACCTAACCTTCTGAGATTCACATATTGTGATAAAGTTATCAGGCTTCAATCAGTGAAAAGCATACAGGGAATAGGTAGGAAATTACTGCTTTTCAGCCACGTAGCCTAATTTCATTCTGATGTGACAAGATAGTAAAGTAGCCTATACAGAAGTGTAAAGTGTATCAATTAACATACAAGTAGGCTATATTAAATGAAATATATTTGAAATGGGTTCTAAAGTTGCCTATAGGCAATGTCATGAGTAGCCTAAAGCAAAACAGGCATAAAGAGTTATTAAAGGGCCCTCAACGGTTTTTTTTTTTTTTTTTGGGGGGGGGGGGGGGGGGGGGGCGACGTAATGACGTCAATGATATGCAAATTAGCGCGTGACGTCATCTAGCGACATTTGGCGACTTTTGGAGCTGACTTTAGCTACTTTCCATTTGAAATAGTTGGCAACACTGGTTGTCTGAAGCGGGTTTCAGAGGCGAGTTATGGGAGGCGTTGCCTAGCAGCACGTCACACGCAATTTGGGAGTGAACAATGACGTTAAGCATGCCTTGGACCTCGGAGATAAACTGATAAACACAACTGTCATGCTAGTTCTACGTGGTTTAGCTTCCAAATGATGGCGGGCCACTTGTTATGTTATTTGAATGCCAAATGAGGTCCTTTTGTCTGTCGAAGTCATATTTCAGTGTGCTGAGTCCTGAACAACTTCTGCTCTGACAGTTAGCTCGTTGGCTAGTTAGCTATCATTAGGCAAACTTTCTGACGTTTCTGGCAGCAGACGGTTTTGGTAACCTAGCAACAATAAACACTTGACCGAAGTGCTGAGAAAAGGAGGTTCAGGGCACTCTCAGCATAAAAAACGTGATTGTTGGACACACATATATATCTATGGACACAGCAGCTAAAGTTATCCTAGTCTCTTGTGTGTTTCCTGTATTTTAACCTCCTGCCTGGCCAAATACGTCATCAGTCACACACCCCTAATAGCGGGGTTGACCTCTGTTCCTTTCATATTCAACACGGCTCGGCTCTGATACTACCCCCCGAGACGGGTTGGATTGCCGAGGCGGGTTGACTCCCCACCCCGTGTCGTCAATGTGAAAGGAACAGCCTTAACGTTAAATTCGGCTGATTTAGCGTTAAATTCGGTGAATGTGAAAGGGGCTAATGAGCAGTTGACCAGACCAGCAGCAAAAGCCTGAAGGCGTTGCGTCACTGGGAGGGCGTGCCAGGCTAGCACACACCTCTCTCTCTCTCTATTTCTCCCTCTGTCTTTCCCCTCTCTCTCAAATTCAAAATGCTCTACAAGCATGAATTTTGGAGTACAGTGTTGCGCGCGCGCTCTCTCTCTCTCTCTCTCTCTCTCTCTCTCCATGGGTATATGAATAAATAGACACACAGATAGATAGAAAGATAGATAGACAGACAGACAGACAGACAGACAGATAGATAGATATGTAGGCTACTAATATGCCATTTCTTAACGACTGCTGTTAGCATCTTTTGTGTGGATGTACTGTAGAACAGAAATCAGTTTCATTGAATAGAAAGACGATACGTAACACATGAATGCAGCCTGTATGTTCATACAGTGGGCGCCTGAGCACCAGCGTCTGACCGTACAAACACATACTGTAGTGATGATGAAGAACTGGAGGTGTGACATGAACTTCACCGCTAAGTCCCATACAGCTACGATAAAACACACTGGCATGAGAAAGCTGTTTGTGGTGGAAAAATGAAACGTTGACAACAACAACCATCTTCATTTTAATATCTCTAACATCTCACAGTTCAAAAAGGGAAGCATTTTGATCAGCACAGTGTTCTGACATTCACTCGCCCTGTTCAGTCAGTTGTCAAAAAATAAATGGAAAACCAAACACCGAACTCAACAGGGTGTGTGTGTGTGTGTGTGTGTGTGTGTGTGTGTGTGTGTATTCATGAACATATGATACATTGTATCATTAGGAAGTTGATTCCAGTGGGAGGATCGGCACATAAGCAAAAAGACGCATATGCCCACAAAATACATTGTTCAGTCTGAAATGTGTGTGTGTGTGTGTGTGTGAGAGAGAGAGAGAGAGAGAGAGAGAGAGAGAGAGAGAGAGAGAGAGTGTGTGTGTGTGAGAGAGAGAGAGAGAGAGAGAGAGAGAGAGTGTGTGTGTGTGTGTGTGTGTGTGTGTGTGTCTGTCAGGTGGCAGTTGGTTCCACAGCTGAAGGCCAGCAACAAAAAAGGCTCTGTCACCTTTTTGTTTACACTAGGACCATGGGACAGGGAGGAGACCTTGGCAGGAGGATGTGAGGGACCTGGAGGCTACATGGGGATGAGTGGTAGAGGATACCATGTTGGTCATCTACGTGGTCCAAAATGAGATTCAGCCAATCAGAGATAAGAAGGACCGAGGAGAGTAGACAGCACAGCACAGCACAGCACAGAAAAAAAAGATCCTTGATTACTATACAGCAATGCACTTCGTTAGGAGTAAACGGGACAGTTTCAGTCTGCATAAGTCGCTCCGCTTTAAACCTCTCTGAAAAAAACCCTCCTCTGGGTGAGGAAGGAACAGAAACACTTTTGAACAGAAATGTGAGCATGAGTACTGACTTGTGTATATGCAAAACAAAAAAAAACATGCTCCTTTACCCATCAGATTTTCAGATATTTTCAGAAGTCCGATGTCAAGATATTTCTAATCCTTTATTTAACTTGAATGTGGCACATCATACTGTATGCACACGTGATCAAGAAGTGTATGAAGCACTGTTAAAGTGAACAGTATGTTCTCTTTATGGGTCATTATGATTCTCTCTCGCTCTCTCTCTCTCTCAAATAATAATAATTTGTCCCTGTTGCTGTCGTCATGTCTCCTATACACCACTGGTCAAGAGTTCATCCTCGCAGTGACCTGGAGTGGACCTGCTGCCTCTGCCCTGGAGTGAATGTCTCTGTGCCAGGACCCCTGAAGGAGATCCACTGATGATGATCTGGAGAGGCCTTATGAAAACCTACAGTATGAATGCAGTCGTATTGCAATGCTACTTTTCAGTGTGTTTTCTGTTGGTGTCGTGTCTTCTGCACCACTAGTCAGCCTCACCACATGGGTCAAGAGTCCACCGTCCTCTTGGGCCTCTTTAGGACGACTAGAGAACATCGGTGTCTGTCCTTACAGAGACACAGTGATGAAGAACGAGAGGTGTGACATCAACGGCAAAAAGTGACAGCACAAAAACGGAAGTATTTAATCAGCATCGTGCTCCATTCACACGTTCTATTCAGTCAAAGTTGCCATTAGTGACAGACGAGACTGACAGCTGTCCATCAGATGGTAGGTGCAGATCTGTTCATGTACAGTATGTTCTGTATGTACTATGATTACGCTTTATGGTTTAGACTGATTCTGATTTTTCATTCATTTCGTCATGAATTTCAATATTGTCATGTTTGATTCTGCACAGATATGAAGCTGTATATTTTTGCAAATACACTTCTCTGAACTCTGTGCCCTCTACATACAAATTGCTCACACACAAGTGCATAAGAATACAGGCACACAACTTTTCTGTATTGTTGCTAATGCCCAGTACCATAATTTCCCGACTATTAGCCGCGGCTTATACTGTACATTGATTTTGCAAAATTTCTTCAGCTATGAGGTTAATAGAGGGCAGTTAATATGGTGTTCAAATGGTTTTGTTTCTTCTAATTTGCATAAAACACTGTCCTGCGGCTTATACACAATGCAGCTTACAGTATGCGGGAAATCACCGTACTGTAGTGTAGTTGCTTTCACTGTTATGAGTCCAAACATAAGACTGAACACTACTGAAATCTAAAAAACACTTTCTAAGACCCTTTTTAAACTAAATATATTCTCTTTTAAATATAACGTTCAGCCTGAGCATAAAAAAGTGAGTAATGTAACAATAGTGTATTGTGTGTTTTATAACAGGGAAAGAAATGTGTTTTAAAAGCATGCACCTGTTGACTGCAGTACTTCTCCTGAGGTTGCCAGGTAAAGTGGACATAATTTAATACTCTCATGACATGCTTGGGTGATATGGCCTACAGCTGTATTATTTTTGAAACCATATTAGCAGTGTTATTTCGTCATGTTGGCGTTTGGCAAACACTAATTTGCAACTGATATCAGATTAGTGTCAAAAAACAAAGCTGTTCACAGTTAAATCTTTAACAAGTCATTGTGACTGGCTGCTTCAGGTCTGCTGTGTAGGCCCAGTGTGAGCTACTCCTCTACACGAGTCTGTGGTCTAAAAGGGGCATCAGTGGTCCTGCCCTGCACATACCAGTATCCATGGGGTTTCATTTATAAGGATGGAGAGTGGTATGAAGTGAAGAGAGGGAGAGTCAGAGGACACAGCAACTCTAAATATCCTGACTGCAGCCTGGAAATAGTCAGCCTTACAGATGAAGACTCTGGCATTTACCAGTTTCGGTTTTACACAAGCATTCACGGCAGTTGGGTAACTGGCAGGTCTGCTGTTACACTCTCAGTCACAGGTACAGATTACCCAATACATTGATTTCTTCATCTGATAAGGGAATTTTATTCAAAGTTGAGTCAGTAATTATTTTTACCCTCTCAGGCCTGCAGGTGAAGAAGGAGGCTGTTGTAGGGAATCAGAATCAGACTAAAGTGACCTGCAGCACCTCCTGCAGTTTGGGCTCTCACGTTCAGTATATCTGGTACAAGAATGAACAGACTCTACAAGACAAAACCACAGCCTCCGTTCTACTGGACTCAACCAGACCGTCTGAAAAGGGAAACTACTCCTGTGCTGTGAAAGGTCATGAGGCTCACCACTCTTCTGCAATGTGTGAGTATGAATGAATTTCTTTACTTTCAAATTCTTCTTCAGGTACACTAATGAAAATTCAGAAACACATACATACAGTACCATACATCACCAGATAATTTAATTCCTTAACTCACACAGACTGCTGGTGTACTGTACCTCCATCCGACACATCCCTGACACCTAATCCTCAAATTTCATACCTCACTGCAGGTGCCCCAGCTAAACAGTGTTGGGGTGTGACCTACTCATTTGACAGCATGTGCACATTGAAGGGTTCATCTGTGGATATTTCCTGCACTTACAAATATCCCAGACATCAAACCACCAGCACAACATTCTGGTTCAACAAACAAAAAACAAACAATGACCTTGAAGACATACGCTTGGATAAAGACTATCAAAACCACACAGAGTATCTCAGGAATGAAAGGAATAGTTGCACTCTGAGACTGAAAGGCATCAGAGAGAGTCACTCTGGAGAATACGGCTTCACGTTTTTAACAGAACAGGGAGAGAGTTACTCTGGGTTACCTGGAGTCAACATCACTGTTACAGGTAACTGATTTTACTATTTTGTTACTGAAATGTGTCTCCACTCAGAACTGTCTGTATAATACTGTACATCCTCCAGCTCTGCAGGTGTTCATACATCCTGAAGAGGTGACAGAGAGAGAGAGAGTGACCCTCACCTGTTATACTACCTGTACTCTGACCAACACCACCTTCATCTGGTACAAGAATGGGAAGCCTGTTACCTATAACAACACAACCAGAGACAACAAGCTGCATCTAAACCCAGTCAGCAGTGAGGATGCAGGCAATTACTCCTGTGCTGTTAAAGGGCATGAGTTTCTCTCCTCAACTGCTGTCTTTCTCAATGTGAGATGTAAGTTAGGACAGCTGACTATACATGTGTGTCAGAACAACACTAAGTGTGGTTCATGACTCATTCCAAATAAATGTGTTCATAAAAACAACAAACAACAAAATCATACACATGACTGAAATGTCATTACTTGTCACGTTTGCTTTTATTTTTTACTCAAATGAAAGTAACACATGTTTAACAGACTCACCAAGGATCACCATCTCACTGTCAATCAGTCCTGGTGAAACAGAAGAGGGCAGATTAGTGACTCTGACCTGCAGCAGTGATGCCAACCCACTAGTGCACAACTACACCTGGTACATGAAGAATGGAACTGAATCTCTTATTAGGGGAACAGAGGAGACCCTCAGCTTCAATGTGACCTCTGATACCAGTGGACTTTACTACTGTGAGGCACAGAATGAACTCGGCTCTCAGAAGTCTAGTGACGTTGCTGTTTCTTCTAAAGGTCAGTGACGTTTAGTAGACATACAAACCAACTATTTCAATCTGAAAGTAACACCATCTGCCTGTTCCTGTTCGTAATTATTTTCCATGTATTTATTATTTTGTCTTCCCTTTTCCCCAGACCCAGAAGCTGTTACTATGATGCTGCTGGCTGGTATCACCATATTCATCATTCTCTCTCTGTTGCTGATACTTGGAATTATGTGCTTGAGGTGATTATCTTCATCTAGTTTTGTGCAAAAAAAAAAAAAACATTTGTGCTCTGAGTGAAAGATTTTGTATACATTTGAAATTCTGATAATGAACTTGACAAGGCTGTTTTTCAAGTGAATGTATTAATTATTTACGTGTTCATTTGTAATGCATTATTGTTTGTAACGTATGTGTTGTAAGACTTCAAAACTAAAATATATTGTATGTTGTTGTCCATTTCTAGGTCTAAAAATATGTTTTAATGAGATAAAACCTGCACATTCTTGAGCATTCTTTAGAGATCAACACTTTTTGATGAAATTGTTATGTGTTCATATAAGTGCAATTTTCATAATTATGATTTAGACAATTAACAATATTACTCATGTAACAGGAGAACTGGTCATTTCCATGGCTGTGCTGTCTGGAATCATCAGAGCCGTGATCGTAGCTCACATGCTGGTGTCTCCCAGGTGATGTGTTTTGTACGGTCTTCTTTGTACTGCCTAATCTTACAGTTTTTGCCCGTTGCTTGAACACTATAGACCCATGCTTAGACTAAAGTATCACAACTTGAAGTTTTGTTGCAATATCTCAAACACATGTACCTATACCTTAAACAAAAGTGCTGCTTTGCACTCTAGTTTCAATTCTGCAACACACTTACTCCTTTATGCAACACACTTGGTCCTGCATACTACTCTCTATGTCATACATAGACACTTTGTTCAAAAATGAAATCTCAGCGTACCATTTGTTAAACACATATATCCAAAATACAAAACACATCGAGTAATTGCAACCTCTCAAATACACACCTGAACGCACTTACTTGCAAAACTGAACACCAATCAGCCATCTACAAAAAGCCCTCAGTTTTGCCATTGGAAATGGTGATGTGAATGGTATATTTCCCAGTGTTGTGTCATGTTTACGTGTGTTTAGAGTTTTGGCACAATGAGTGAAGTTTTGCAACAGGTATTCAAGCAAATATGTTTTATATAAAGTAGACTAGTGTGTTCCTCCCGATCTGAAAATGTATGCATATGATGCAAGTGTGTTTCATTTTGTCACCAGAGTTATATTTTGACAAGGGATTGTTAAGTTTTGATAGCAGAGTTTAGGTACTGATAGGAGAGTTTCACTTTGACATAGATGTGAAAGGTATATTTCCTAGTGTTGTGTTATGTTTACTTGTGTGTAGAGTTTTGGCACAGTGAGCGAAGTTTTGCAAAATGTGTTCAAGCAACGGGCAAAAACTGTAATCATTTAAGGCAATACAAAGTCACCTTAATAATAACAGCTTTCAACTCATGTTGGTGCTGCACTGACCTACAGAAATTTGAGTGCCTGACATTGGTGAGGCACGTGCAGAATGGCTGGTATTATGTAACGTTGTCATGGGAGCAGGACCCTTTTTGTTGACTTTACACAAATTGTATTCCCCTGCAGCACTAAATTGGTACCCAGTGTGGTGAACAGTGATAAAAAAGGGGAATTCCTACATTGTGTTATTTTAATATCAAACGTGTACTTCGGTTGCTGTGGGTTGCAGCATCGGTTCATCGGCTTCAGAGGAGTTGGATTCCCCAGCGCTAAATTAGTATACAGAAAACTGGGTATACCTAGTGTATTGTGCTGAACTGAGTGTGGATCAATCATGATAGTTTTAAAAGGAAAATCGTTGTTTTGTTAGTTTTCTTATGTCCAGGATGCGCTGTACACAATGTTTGTAGTAGACTAATGAAGGACCCACCATGTTGATATCAGTAATCATGCAAAATCTCCATCTGTTAATCATTTACAGGCGGTCCATTCTGATGTCCGTGATGACACATACACGGCTCTAAACCCCAGGACCACATCCTCTGAGTATGACACACTGCAGGTAAACATTAGAAAGTAAAGCCTAGTTACAAACTCTCTCTCTTTCTCTCTGTGTGTGTGTGTTTGTGTGTGTGTGTGTGTGTGTGTGTGTGTGTGTGTGTGTGTGTGTGTGTGTGTGTGTGTGTGTGTGTGTGTGTGATAAGATTAATAAGATTAAACGCTTCTGTTTATTTTGGTGTGACTTTTTGCGGATATCTATTTCTTGCACAAAAAGGGAACTGCACTTCAGTCTAAAAAGAGGCCTGTCAATCTATCAGCTATATTTATTCTTCATAGCTCAGTTTTTACTAACCTCACTTTGTCCATCAATTATTCATTTTACGGAAGTGTTGTCATGGCTTCCTGGCTTCCTAGGTTTACTCGGAGGTCCGGGGGTCTTTCAGACACTTTGAGGCGGTCTGACATGTTGAAGTTTTTCATCTAACTAAAAACATCTATGCAAAAGTGGCACATATTGTTATATTCTAAAAGACCTCAACAGTAATAATAATGATAAGTGAGTGAAGTGGATGAAATGGAATTCGTTTTTATTATAATTCATTGTAAACACAACTATATATATATTTTAAAAAAAAAAAATGTCAAAGGTCTTCAAGCCTTGTAAAAAACACACTATAAAATATATCTACCTAAGACTTTTGATATTTGAACATTGAAAACAAAGGTGTTGGCTACATAATGTCAAACTAAATGAAGTGGCTCACAAGTGACTCTTTCAAATGCACATGAACTTAAAGGAACACTCCACCATTTGCTCATTTTAAACTACGTTATTCTGTTAATTAAGATGAGTAGATGCATACTCTACCTCTGGCATTTATGCATGCGCTCAATGGCACTGGCGCACGGCGCTACTTTGATAGCACTTAGCTAGCCCACTTCATTCATTCGGATCCAAACAGAGTTAGAAGTTAGAAGTAATGAAACACCTCCACGTTTTCCCTATTAAAATACAGTTACACAAGTAGTTACAGGACCAAGTGGTGAGACAAAATAAAGCAAGAAAGAGGTCTCTGGTGGACTGGGAGGTCAAGGTTTTATCCAACTCTAATTACCCCACCAATTGGCCACATCAGAACCCTAGAACTCCCCCTGCTGGCCGACAGACAAACACAGCAGCCAAAAGACTGACAGATCAAGAGGGCTAGTGACGATCCAAGCAAGTTGGAGTGTCACAGTGTGTGTGTGTGTGTGTGTGTGTGTGTGTGTGTGTGTGTGTGTGTGTGTGTGTACAAAGTTTGTTTCTACCTATAAAAAGATTACACTTAACATATTTTCTGTTAACAGAATGTGAGGATTGCGAGTGACACATATGAGCCTCTCCAGAGAACAGATCAGGACTCAGTGTATGAGAATCTGCAGAAAAGAGAGACACTCCACACAGAGATGGAGTTAGAGGATCTCAGGATAAAATGACACCAACCACGATTGGCTGTCTCTTACATGCTGTTATTATAGCCTGACGTTGTCAAGAGATGTCATTATCGATATGCCCATGTGTTTTCAGTTGATGTTCTATTTCAGTGAATATTTTATTAGGATTGTCCACTGTAGGTGTGGATATTGCTCATTAAGATGCTGTTCCATGACACAGGGAGTGTGATGCGACCTGCTAATTTCCGATCATGTTTCTCTTTTTTACTGAACGTAGGCTACTTTACATCCTCTACTTTTCATTATAAAACACAGTTCCAGTCTGAACTGCCTCGTCTTACTCTATTTGTGTTCTTGGCTGTAGTCATCATTTCATGATTTTCATCATATTTTTATGTTGATTTTAACAGTTTGTTTTGTTTATGTTGATAAACAAAACAAAACCCTCTTTATCTTAATAGATTGAATGCTGTGTGCAGAATTCGTAACAACAATTTGTCTTATGGAGTGACTCTTTCAAATGCACATGAACTTAAAGGAACACTCCACCATTTGCTCATTTTAAACTACGTTATTCTGTTAATTAAGATGAGTAGATGCATACTCTACCTCTGGCATTTATGCATGCGCTCAATGGCACTGGCGCACGGCGCTACTTTGATAGCACTTAGCTAGCCCACTTCATTCATTCGGATCCAAACAGAGTTAGAAGTTAGAAGTAATGAAACACCTCCACGTTTTCCCTATTAAAATACAGTTACACAAGTAGTTACAGGACCAGGTGGTGAGACAAAATAAAGCAAGAAAGAGGTCTCTGGTGGACTGGGAGGTCAAGGTTTTATCCAACTCTAATTACCCCACCAATTGGCCACATCAGAACCCTAGAACTCCCCCTGCTGGCCGACAGACAAACACAGCAGCCAAAAGACTGACAGATCAAGAGGGCTAGTGACGATCCAAGCAAGTTGGAGTGTCACAGTGTGTGTGTGTGTGTGTGTGTGTGT
This sequence comes from Sardina pilchardus, assembly GCF_963854185.1. Taxonomy (NCBI): domain Eukaryota; kingdom Metazoa; phylum Chordata; class Actinopteri; order Clupeiformes; family Clupeidae; genus Sardina; species Sardina pilchardus. Next base: position 41,393,473 of record NC_084994.1, read on the forward strand.
GTGTGTGTGTGTGTGTGTGTGTGTGTGTGTACAAAGTTTGTTTCTACCTATAAAAAGATTACACTTAACATATTTTCTGTTAACAGAATGTGAGGATTGCGAGTGACACATGTGAGCCTCTCCAGAGAACAGATCAGGACTCAGTGTATGAGAATCTGCAGAAAAGAGAGACACTCCACACAGAGATGGAGTTAGAGGATCTCAGGATAAAATGACACCAACCACGATTGGCTGTCTCTTACATGCTGTTATTATAGCCTGACGTTGTCAAGAGATGTCATTATCGATATGCCCATGTGTTTTCAGTTGATGTTCTATTTCAGTGAATATTTTATTAGGATTGTCTACTGTAGGTGTGGATATTGCTCATTAAGATGCTGTTCCATGACACAGGGAGTGTGATGCGACCTGCTAATTTCCGATCATGTTTCTCTTTTTTACTGAACGTAGGCTACTTTACATCCTCTACTTTTCATTATAAAACACAGTTCCAGTCTGAACTGCCTCATCTTACTCTATTTGTGTTCTTGGCTGTAGTCATCATTTCATGATTTTCATCATATTTTTATGTTGATTTTAACAGTTTGTTTTGTTTATGTTGATAAACAAAACAAAACCCTCTTTATCTTAATAAATTGAATGCTGTGTGCAGAATTTGTATCAACAATTTGTCTTTAGTGGAGTGGGGAGGGGCATTTCTGTGTAGGGGACCTGATTTGATTTCACCCAAAGTGCAGCGCAGACTGAACCTCTGTGTGTATATTAGTCCTCCTATGCAATGCTTACCCTTTACTCAGTGATGACATCTAGTGGTGATGGAAGGCATGACATTACACATGTAATCATAAATCATAGGAGCAGCTGGAATTGAGAAAGTAGGGGAAATGTTTGTGGCGTTTTGTAGCTCCAACAATATTGCTGAGTTAAACCAACACATGGACCTAACACTGATTAGTGGTTCATAATTTGGGCAACATATTTCTTCGTAGACCAGCATATTTCATGGGCATGTGGCTAACCCTTACCTAAAAGAAGGGCAAGGAAGTGTAGCCTACTGTTACTTATTTTAAAATAAAAAATAAGTAAGTGGGCCACACATATTGTTTACTTTGTATTGATCAGATATACAGTATAGCAAAGTGAGTATACTGAAAGGTACACTAAGCAATATTTTCACATTACAGTTTTTGCCCGTTGCTTGAACACATTTTGCAAAACTTCGCTCACCATACCAAAACTCTACACACTAGCGAACATAACACAACACTAGGAAATAAACCTTTCACATGTATGCCAAATTGAAACTCTTCTATCAGTACCTAAACTCTGCAATCAAAACCCAACAATCCTTTGTCAAAATGTAACTCTGGTGACAAAATGAAACACACTTGCATCATATGCATACACTTGCAAATCAGGAGGAATACACTAGTCTACTTTATATAAAACATATTTGCTTGAATACATTTAGAAAAACTTCACTCATTGTGCCAAAACTCTACACACAAGGAAACAATGACACAACACTGGGAAATATACCGTTCACATCACCATTTCCAATGGCTAAACGAATGGGCTTTTTGTAGATGGCTGATTGGTGTTCAGTTTTGCAAGTAAGTGCGTTCAGGTGTGTATTTGAGTGGTTGCAATTACCCGATGTGTTTTGTATTTTGGATATATGTGTTTAACAAATGGTACTATGAGATTTCATTTTTGAACGAAGTGTCTATGTATGACATAGAGAGTAGTATGCAGGACCAAGTGTGTTGCATAAAGGAGTAAGTGTGTTACAGAATTGCAACTAGAGTGCAAAGCAGCACTTTTGTTTAAGGTATAGGTACATGTGTTTGAGATATGGCAACAAAACTTCAAGTTGTGTTACTTTAGTCTAAGCATGGGTCTATAGTGTTCAAGCAACGGGCAAAAACTGTAATAGGCTATATCATATCCTTTACAAAGCCAATTTGATGGTAAACAACCTTGTTGTAATAAATGAATCGTTCACCTTGAATAGCTATACAGCATAGACGTAGCCAGCCATGTAACTTCTGGCGGGAATCGTGAAACATTATACCTTGTCAGTAGATAAAGCCCTTTAGGAATAATTTTGCCTGTTGTTAATACTTTACATCCTGAACAAAAGCCTTTGCGTTGTGTACAGGGGGGATACGCCACAAGACCGTAACATAACCAAGTTCATTTACCTAACCTAAACCTGCAAAGTGCACCTTTGGCTTGTACAGACAGAAAAGTATATTTACTTGAACTTGCAGCAGGGGCTGATCTTTGAGAGGCTGCATGACAGATTCTAATATTATCCTTCTGTGAATATTGTGTTTGGCTTGAAACTGGCTTGGGGTGAGTACTTATAATGAAATAACCTGCTTCAGTTCTGTACTTTATGTTATAAAAATATGCTAAATACATTTTGGATTTATACATATTCTACTCTTAGTATATTTAATAAAATAAATTGATGTTTTATGTTTTGGATATCTTGTATACGTTGTACGGACAAACCCTGCATTTGTTCAGGAGCTGTGCTGTTGTGCATTTGACCCATTCCTGACACCTACTGGTCATTTTCTGTTTTTACTGTACATGTGTTTAGCATGTGAGTTTACAGGCCTACAGGCTACTGCTTGTGCTAACAGGAAGACATATATTTACCTATCATATCTGCCAGTACCCATTTATCTTATACAGTACACACACACAAAACCCAGTATTACGATTGTGGAATCATCTGCCTATTCTACCTACTCAGCCAACACTGTTGTATTGTTATGTTGTATTGTAAATAGTCTCCTGCCCTAATGTAATATTGACATTGTGGAAAGTTTACATATTAGACCAGTGTTTCTTAACTGGTGGGTCGGAACCCAAAAGTGGGTTGTGGTATGATCCGAGTGATGGGTCGCAGAGCTTGTGGCTAAAAAGAAATTAAAAATCGCCAATTTAAAATGCCACCTGATCAGATCTATCATTGGCCCGTTATTCTTGATAAACTTTATTCGTAGCCTATATCAGTCATTGCCATGGCAAGGACATAGACAAGGTCATGGGGGGGTGGGGAGGGGAGTGGGGGAGAGGGTGTGTGTGGGGAGGGGTTGTAGATAGATGTAACACATCTGTTTTTGTATATGTGTATGTATGTGTATATATATATATATATATATATATATATATATGTGTGTATATTGTCATTGTTTTGCTTGCTTTTACCTGCTGTAATCTTTTAATTCATAGGAAATTATGCCATTCTCCTTCTGGCAGGGGGACTACCAATGGAAACTAGCCTTTTGGCTATAATTGGGTGGATTTACATTTTCTTTGTAAAATGTCAATTACTGTACACTGTCCCTCTATAACAAATAAAGTTAATAATAAAAAAATGTGACAGGTCATGTTAGATATAATGTTAGGGAGCTAATTTTATAAAAGTATGCATCATTTTAAGATATCATGTGAAACGCAAGTTGGCTGCAACCCTTAATACTTGAAGTAAGATAGAATATGATTCACTTAAATTGAGGACAAAATAAGACAGTTTGGGGTGCACATGAGAGCATAAAACCATCCAAACTAAAATGCCACATGTCGAGTAGTACTTTAAAAGGTATCAGCAGTTAAAGACAAACATCTGCATTTTCCAAACAAGTAGGCCAGGCACTGTGTGTCGTATGTAGGCTACCTCACCATATTCGTTGGCCTGTACGCTAAATATATATATATATATTTGGTCACAGCTTTATGAACATGTGAAATTATGGGTTCCAAAACCAGACCAGTTAAGAACCACTGGCAAAAAAACATTTCACACTTTTGAATTTCTGAACAGGTTTTGTTCAGAGCTGAAAATGAGCTGAAAACTGTATTTGACATGTATCCAATTACAAAGACATTTGATGTGAGAGTATGGTCTTTGTCCTTCTTTGTCCTTCAATTTATGAGTATGGTGCTTGGTGCATGGTTTTGCTCATGCATGTGTGCTAATTTAACAACTTGAGCCTGTTTCTGTTTATCTAGATGCCACCCTTGAAATAACCAGTGCCCCACTAGGGCCACCCTTGTTACAAATCTCTAGAATCGCCACTGTGAACAGCAACAACCATCTTTATTTTTTATATCTGCTGGCAACTACACTTGCATGTCTGAAAAAACTCACAGCTCAAAAAGGGAAGTATTAAATCTGCATTGTGCTTCACATTCACACATTCTGTTCAGTCAGGCGTCAAAGTTGCCGTTATAGAGACAGACAAGAAGGACAGCCATCGTAAGTGCAGATCTGTTCAAGTATTTTCCATAACTTTGATGATTACGCCTCATAGTTTAGACTGATTCTGATGTTTCACTTATTTTTTAGTGAATTCCAATATTGGTGTATTTGTATCTGTAGAGATACAAAGCTGTGTGTTTTTGCAAAGACCTACTCTGAATGTTATGCCCCTATACACAAACATTATGAATATATGCAAGTACACATATATATGTATGGATATGCTGTGTAGGTTACAGGTACAGTATATATTTGGAGGACAACAGAAGCACGTGTAGCATGTTTCTGGCACTGTACATTAGTCAGAGGCAACATTTGAGATGTAGCCCTGGGGAATGTGTTGGAAAAGTTCTTATGATTTTTAGGCACTGAAACCATTACTGCTGCAAGCTGTAAAAGTCAGGGAAGTGCTAGAGCATATCCTGCTCTGTCTGAAGAGGTGTTAACTACTTATAAACATGAAGTTTGCTGTGAAGAAATGAACAAAGGACTAGACTAGGATATTTATATGCTGTATGAGCCAATTGTTTGATAGACATCATTTTTGAACCTGAAGGAAATTCCTTCTCTGCATTTTACCCATCTGTGGTTAGTGAACACACACAGCACACAGTGAGCAGTGAACACACAAACCCAGACGAGTTCTGGTGTTAGACTCTCAGTCACAGATGAACACACTGATTGACATGTTTTGTACAGTAAATGACACTCAGGAATGAACACATGATTAGATAAACTCTAATAAGAGGTGGATAAACTCTTTCTGAAGTTTCAGAGGTGGATAAACTGTGCTTACTTGTGTTTACCCTACAGCCCTGGTGACAGGTTGAATTTATCTTATGGTCTGAAATATGAGAAAGGAAAGGAGAGGAAATCATATAAACTAACAATATTGAGCAATATAATGGATTAATATGGTCATTTCTTGGGAAGTCTGTTGCTAGCATCTTTTGTGTGTATACAGGTTAATAAGTACTTACATGAACGTGAGTTCATCTTACAGAGTATGAAACCCAGTCATTTTTAAGACCTGAGCAGGAATCAATTCCATTGATTAGAAAGACGATAAGTAACACATGAATGCAGCCTGTATGTTACTACTAGCTGCCTAGTGTGCACCAGCGTCTGTCCTTACAGAGACACAGTGATAAGGAACTGGAGATGTGACATGAACTTCACACCTACCTACTCCCCATACAGCTACAGTACACACTGACATGAGAAAATCTTACAATTCAAAAAAGGGAAGCATTTTAACCCTCATGTTGTCCTCAAATCTTACCGACGTTCGTTATCCTTGGGGTCAATTTGACCCCAGCTAACAAAACTCTCAAAAAATTATTGAAATTATTTTTTTTACCCAGTTTTTTGTGTGGTAGGTAGTTAACAAGAGTGTAATAACCACCATCAAAAGCCCTACAAAACAATCCCATCCCCCCACACCCCTTTAGGACCCCTGGAACCCTGGCTGGCAATATGGCCAATCCAGTGTCAACAGCCAAAAGGCTGAGTTTTTGGACTTTTTCAGACTTGCCAAAATAACTTATATGTAATATATACTTGTTTATGTAATAATGATAATAAGTACATGTTCTCATACTATTACAATAATAATATTCATATTGTGTCAAATATTCATTTACCTCATGTTTCATAAAAATGGGGTCAAATTGACCCCAAGAACACCAACGTAACTATTTTTTTTACAGGACATTGGAAACATATTTTTGTGCAAATTTCATGTTTACTCTGTTGTACCCATCAAATGAGGAAAAGTCATGAAACTTGAAGCAAAACAAAAAAAGTGAACCATATATTTTATGATGTTAAACATTGCTTGGGGTCAAATTGACCCCAAGGACAACATAAGGGTTAATCAGCATTGTGTTTTCAAATTTACATTGTGCTCAGTCAATAGTCAAAATTGCTGTTATAGTGACCGACAAGACGGGCGGTACAGTGTGTTCATAATCATGATGGATTTTTGCAAAGACTTTCCTACTCTGAACTCGGTGCCATTTACATACATTACAAACACACACACACACACACACACACACACACACACACACACAAGATAATATATGCATTATTGGACAGTTCATATTGCTTTTATAGAAAGAAAGGAAAATCATCAAGAACTGTTACTAGGTAGACATTTTGCTCTATTCACACTTTTGCCCTCTGCCATCGAGTGGGTACTGTGATCTTTGGTATGTTAAGATTTCAAGTTGATTTTTGTTGACTCAGGCCAGAGAGCTGACTTGCGATGCATCTTGACATACTGTAGGTAGTTAGCTTTTATTGATACCCTGATCTCCATTATGCGCAAAGATGGCCATTTTGTGTCGTTTTTGTAGATGAACTTCAGAGGTCTATTGGTGGCATCATAGCAAATGCAGCATGCAAGGTTTTCTGCATTGTTACTGAAGTCCAGTAGTTTGTGGTATGAGTATAAAAATAACACTGAACACTACTGAAATTAGTTCAGACAGAGAATGTCCAGAATAATCTAAGATCATTTTAAGATATTCTTTTTAAATAAGTTATTTATTTATTTCAGCCTGAGCATAAAAACTCATGTGAGTATGTGAACAGAAGAGGAATGCCGGTGAAACGCAGATGTTTTCTTTTGTATTTATTTAAAAGGTGCAAAACATTGACTAACGTTTCGACGTTACAAGCGTCTTCATCAGAGTCCTGGCCTTTCCTTTGTTTGCTCATGTGAGTATGTGTTGTAATACAACAGGGAAAGAAATGTGTTTTAGAAGCAAGCACCTGTTGACTGCAGTACTTCTCCTGAAGTTCTCAGGTAAAGTGGACTCTCATGACATGACATTGGGTGATATGGCTTATTACTCATTATTTGAAGCAGAATAATGGTGTTATTTTAACAGGCGTACTTGGCAAACACTCCACTGAGAATTTCCTATTGATACCTGATTAGTGCCAAAGCTGTTTACAAACAAATATTTTATCAACTCTTAAGTCATTGTGACTGTGTTTCAGGTCTGCTGTGTGGACACAGTGTGAGCTACTCCTCTCCACAAGTCTGTGGTCTTAAAGGGGCATCAGTGGTCCTGCCCTGCACATATGAGTATAAACAGAAAATCCCGTATCAGAGAGGAGAGTGGCAGAAAGGGCAAAAGAAAGTCATAGAAAACAGCAGCTCTAAATATCCTGACTGCAGTCTGAACATACACAACCTTTCAGATGAACACTCTGGCATTTATAAGTTTCGATTTCAGACAGTGCAAAGCAGCTGGACAACAGGCAGTTCTGGTGTTACACTCTCAGTCACAGGTGATTAACAAACTATTTTTTCATTTGTATAGATGTGATATTCAAAGTTCAAAGTTGAGTCAATACTTAATACGATCTTCTCCTCTCAGACCTGCAGGTGAAGGAGGAGGCTGTTGTAGGGAATCAGAATCAGACTAAAGTGACCTGCAGCACCTCCTGCAGTTTGGGCTCTCAGTATGTCTGGTACAAGAATGGACAGACCCTGCAAGACGGAACTACAGCCTCCATACTACTGGACTCAACCAGACCCTCTGAAAAGGGAAACTACTCCTGTTCTGTGAGAGGTCATGATGCTCACCGCTCCCCTGTAGTGTGTGAGTATGAATGAATGTCTATACTTTTCAACTCCTCTTCTGGCACACAAATCAAAATTCAGAAACACATACATACAGTACCATACATCACCCGATAATTTAATTCCTCAACTCATACAGACTGCTGATGCCTTATCTCTGTATCAGAGTTATGTTCATACTTTGTTTCAAAAGTTTTAGTTTGTTTTATTATTCCGCTTCTCAACTGTAGGGGGACCAAGGGAGCAAATCTTCTTCAGTGCTGCTTTTTAGTAATAATGTTATTTTATCTTTTTACATTTACATTCATTCATTTAGCAGATACTTTAATCCAACGTGATTTATTTTAATCCAAAGTGACTAATAAATGTCAATTACATTACAAGGGATTACATTTTTCCCAGATTATCTTGGGGTTCAGTGCCTTGCTCAAGGGCACAACAGCAAAAGCCGGGAATTGAACCCTCAACTTTACAGGCTACTGTATGCTAGCCCAGCCCCTTAACCACTATGCTGACCCATGTGATGCCTGATCAATGCCAGAAAACACGTTTTCTTTTTCAATTAAATCTTTTATCAACTCTTAAATCATTGTGACTGTTTCAGGTGTGCTGTGTGGATACAGTGTGAGCTACTCCTCTACACAAGTCTGTGGTCTTACAGGGGCATCAGTGGTCCTGCCCTGCAGATATGAGTATCCAGAGAAAGCCACGTATCAGAGAGGAGAGTGGCATACAGAGAAGAGAAGAACCGTCATAGAACACATCAGCTCTAAGTATTCTGACTGCAGCCTGTCCATAGACAACCTTTCAGACAATCACACTGATGTTTATCAGTTTCTCTTTTACACAACCTTACACAGCAGATGGACAACAGGCAGTTCTGGAGTTACACTCTCAGTCACAGGTGCTGATTAGCAAACACATGTGTTTCCATATCATATTGATATCGAGTTGAGTGAGCAATGATTTCTACTAACCCTCCTCTCAGACCTGCAGGTGAAGGAGGACGAATAGTGTGAGCCCATTACAGTAACACTGTCTCTCTCTCTCTACACTTAAAATGTCCTCCAGCTCTGCAGGTGTCCATAACTCCTGAAGCAGTGACAGATGGAGAGAGAGTGACCCTCACCTGTAATACTACCTGTACTCTGAGTAACACCACCTTCATGTGGTACAAGAATGGCCAGCCTGTTACCTATAAACACACGACCATAGACAACAAGCTGCATCTAAACCCAGTCAGCAGTGAAGATGCAGGCAATTACTCCTGTGCTGTTAGAGGACATGAGAGTCTCTCCTCAACTGCTGTCTGTCTCAATGTGAGATGTAAGTGACTACAGCTGGCTATACATGTGTACAGAACACTAAGTGTGGCTCCAAACTCAATGCAAATTCTATTAAAACTACTGAGTATAATCCTACACATGACTGAAATGTCATTGTTTGTCATTTGCCAAGTTTTCTTTTTTTCCTCTGTAAAGACCAAGAAACTGTTCTGCTGCCGGCTGGTATCACCATATTCATCATTCTTGCTCTGCTGCTAACACTCGGGATTGTGCTCTTCAGGTGAATCATTTTCTTCCTCCGTTTTGTGCAAAAACAGATGTGTCATGTATATAGCGCACTGGCTATTATTTAAATACTGTAGGTGCAATGAAATAATAACAAAAATCGTTTGCACATTTGCACTGTTTCCTAAATGAATGGCTTTAATACCTTATCTACAGGCAGAAGATCACAGCAGATGAAAGGCCCACGGATGTTAACATGCAGGTGAGAACTTGACACTCAGAGTTGTTCAGTCTGAGACATCTGAGTCTTTAAAGTCCCCAGGAGTTACTTCTACATGATTACTCCTACATGTCATCATTGAGTCTTACTTTCATATATGCAGCACTCGCAATAACATAATGTTTCCTCTTTCCTGAGCAGAGTGACTCAAGTCTCCTGCACAGCACCGTTACAGCAAGAGCCACGACCTCTGACCCAACACAGAGAGTGACCACACATGATCAAGATGACGTACAGTATGCCAGTGTTCAGATCAATCACTCCAAAAGACAGGAAGCGCCTCTATACTCCGCTGTCCAGAAGCCTCAAACCTCTTCACAGGATGACGACATTGCTTACGCTTCAGTCCAGTTTCAAAGAGGGAATGCTGCCACCAGGTGGGCATTTCCTCTCATTACAACAAATATTGTGGCCTCTTACATGTGAACACAGACTACTACTGAAGGTTAAGAGACGTCAACAGTCTACCTTTGAACATTTGGTGCATTGTTTATCAGAAACATCTAAATTCCCTACCAGCGTCCACAATCCAGCACCTAAGTCACGGGGCTGCCAACTGTCACGCATTGATCGTGAGACTCATTCATTTGATTGGCTCCACACGCTCTCATGCAAATCCAATGTGTGAGACTTGGCAGTCCAAATGTCAATACACCCTGTCCACCAGCTGCACTGATGCACATAATGGTCATGTGACATGCATGCTCTCTTAATGTTGCAGATGTTGCTGTTTCTGTTTTCCATCACAATCCAGTGTCACTTCTCATGATGTGTGTGCTGTTGTGTGATTGCAGAGCTGCGGATGACAGTGTGATCTACAGTTCAGCCTACTCCAAAGTCCAGTTCCCTCAAACCTCTGCACAGGTTGACGAAGTTGCCTACACTTCAGTCCAGTTCCACAGAGGGAGTGCTGCCACCAGGTGGGCATTTCCTCAGCGGCATTCACAGACATTACTAACACCGACCTGTATCCAGCATTCACAGTCAATACTAACACCAACCTGTATCCAGCATTCACAGCCATTCCCAACACCAACCTGTATCCAGCATTCACAGTCATTCCTAACACCAACCTGTATCCAGCATCTGAGCACATTTACTGATACCTTACACCGGTTTCTCATCACTGACAGTGTTGATGTTTATAAGTAAGCAGTCTTAAATGCTCAGTGAACAGCAAGATATGTTGTTAGATGTGTGTTGCTGATTTCAGTCAGAGTCCAACCTCATTTCTTCATCTGAAGTTGTAATAGGAAGTGTTGTATGCTGTTGTTTATTTGCAGAGCTGGGGATGATGATGTGATCTACAGTACAGTCCACAAACCCTGACCGGCCAGGCAAACAGCAGACCAGAAATACCCTCAGGTTTTCACAGCTGTTCATTGGAAAATAGAGGACACAGTCTTATCTAAAAATATATTTTCCAGTATTACTTTTGCAGGTCAGACTGTATCAAAATTATTTTAAGAATTCCTTTTTAATAAATGTTGTACTGAAGAGTGGATATTTCCTCAATATCTTATGAACTCTGTTAAATATTCAGCACTGTGGCACAGACCTCAGTTCTGGTGATGCAGTTCACCAGCTTCCAGCCAGGGAGGCAGGAGAGGTCAGGACTTATGAGGAGATGAGATCAGGACTTAGTTAGACGTGATCTCTGATATTATGACATTATTCATGTTTATGTTATTTTTTCTTTGATTGAAGTGCAAAAGAGTATAATAGCGATGGGAGAAATACGGATTTCAATGTTGGACTTCCTGCTTTCAATGATGTAAAAATCATCATTTTACATCATTGAAAGCAGGAAGTCCTATTCATGGGTTTCATTGAAATCCGTATTTCTCCCATCTCAAGGCAAACTGAGGGAATGATGCACGACCATTCAAAAACATGACGGGTTTTCTAAAGATACAAAGCTTAATGCTAATCGGTGAAGTGTCCCTTTAATCGTTTTCTGGTTTGTTAATTTAATTTAATACAAGTACACACACACACACACACTGACACACACACACACACACACACACACACACACACACACACACACACTCCTCAGTAAACCAAACCGGCGCCTGAGGGTTGTGGTGTTTAATTTGTGTGGCTGCTTATTTGGAAATCAAACAAATATACAAATAACAGACAGCATTGAAGTTAGAGAAATATAAATCTGAAGTAGAAGAAATATACTTGATTTATTTATTTATTTTTAACTTGATCTGTTAGGCTAATAAGATGAAGCACTATCAGGCCTATCATTGATCCAGGGAGTAGGCGTTGAACTGTCAATACTAAAAAGTGACACAGCAAAATCTGAGGCTGGAGCATCTGGTGTCGCTGGCTGGTCTGGGCAAACCAATGAGGGGTGTGACATTAGTCCACCTTACAAAGCTTTTTTTGGTTGCCATGGAAACTTTTTTTATCTTCAGACACCCTAACCTTTTGCCCTATTACTTTCCTGGCCCAGAGTTGTGTCAAATGAGCAATTGATGGACAAAGTGATGTTTGTAAAAAAACTGAGCTATGAAGAATAAATATAGCTGATAGCCTGACAGGCCTCTTTTTAGACTGAAGTGCATTTCCCTTTTTGTGCAAGAAATGTGCGATATCCGCAAAAAGTCACAGCCAAAAAAAAAAAACAGAAGCGTTTAATCAGCATCCTGTTTTCACATTCACACGTTCTGTTCAGTCAAAGTTGTCATTAGTAACAGAAGAGATGGACAGCTGTCCATCAGAGGGTAGAGGTGCAGATCTGTCAATGTACTACATTTAATAGAATAGATTGATTTTGATGATTTGATGTTTTTTTCTGCATATATAAAGCATTGTATTTTGCAAAGACCTTCCTACTCTGAACTCTCTGCCCTCTACATACAGTACACATCACACATGTAAAAAAATATCAGCATATTATATACATTAGAGTTAATTAAAATAAGTAGCATTTACATGAATCAATACTACACTGAAAAAAAGAATCGCTGGATTTACTTGATTTGATCATCGGTTGCACATGAATGAAATGTCCAGGTTTACATGATGTATTATATTATGTAGTCTTGTCATTTCGGTGACATTTTGTTATACAGGCGGCACGGATTATTGGAAGTCAAATGTTCTTTAGGGACATCTGAATGCTTACTCTCTGTGCCGCCTGTGTATTCAAAGTTGTCTTTCACCATTGAATTTTGCAACATCACTGTCAAGGGACAACTTTGAATATGGTGGGCCACAGTAAGAAGAAATATGCATAAAAGTTGATAACATTCAATTGATAACATTCAATACGAAATCACTGGTACTTTGTGCATGCTCAATACCTAACGCATTCATGGTGGGAACAAAGCATGGTTTATCTCAAAGCATAACATAAGATACAACTCTGCTCCCAATGCTACTGGTGTCTATAGTCCTCTTTAAACTAAATAAGTCAGTCCTTGCTTAAGTTTAACAGACATTATTCAGAGAAGAGAACACATTATGACCGCTTTAATGTCACTCGTGGCTTATAATAAAAAAAGAATTGAGCTCAATTGTAGGAAGTTCTCCTGATGAATTTGTCTATGAAAATCTCTTCAGACAACACAGCAACACTTCCTTCCATTTCACTCATTAGTCAAATCTGGCTTCACATCAGCTTGAGTATCTCACGCATGACATCTACTTTCATTGGGTCCCATCACTTACTCTGTATCACTCTCTCTCTCCCTCCCTCACACACACACACACACACACACACACACTCTTCTCTCTTTCTCTTCTTGCTGAGTGACCATCTGATCATTTTTCGATGGTGTAACCTGTCCTGAACAAGAGGTAGTCTAGGTAGGTCAGGTGTAGTCTATTGTTAGAAGAAAAAGGTTTTCTTCAGCGTGTTGGTTTAGGGAGTGAGACGGACACAAGGATTTGTGTTAAGAAAGACGGTTTACTGGTAGTAAGACAGAGTACAGCAATCGCAATGGGCTGCTGGGGAAGGCGTTCCTCCAGCACACAGTCACAGAGAAGGTTTTATCCTACTCTGTTATCAGTTGCTGGCCAATGGGGCCAGTCCATACATCATTGTTGCCACCTGGGTTGGTACGCAGAGTGGTGCAGAGTTAAGCTGTTAACTAAATCATTTTATTCTAATTCTAACAGTCCCTCCTTTGACCTCATTTATGAGGTCAACACCATGGCAATAATATGATTAACCTTACTGTATTTGTCAACAATCGAGACTATGATTAAAGATACATCACACAACAATGATTATGACTATGGCTTATGATTAGCACAACATCACACAATCTAATCTCACCCTAAAGCATCAAAACGGTACCGACCAGCTCAAATGAGCATTCTATCAGATACATGGAGTATGTCGGTCCTCACAAGCAGCACAGCAAGCAAAATCAGACAAACAATACATCGCCGCTTCCATGCCTCACCCCCCGCTGGGCATATCTCATCGACCTAGGCCTGGTCCGGTGTTATCAGCGGAACAGATACACGACGTGTGCACCGCCAGTGTCACAGGCATTGTGACACTCATATGCATTGCTCATCACTAAACATTCTAGCCCATATAGTTTACTTTAATTCACTAGCTAAGGGCATTTTCCAACTGTTAGTCATCTCTAAATCCTAGCACATTAAGCACATTTGGCACAAACCCTAGTTATTCTAATAGCAGCCCTCCTGGGCCACGTGAGGTAGCGACAACATCAGGTCGTAGATTCGGTGCCCAGGCCTTCATTCACATTCTCTGGAATCATCTGAAATTTCGGAGAAAACGTACATTTCATGGTTAGTAACACTTTGGGCCCCACGTCCGTGAGGCCCCACAACATCCAGTTTAAACTCCTGTCTCATAATCTAAATCATAATACCCAGGGAGGCCAACCTGGAACAACTGCACAATCTCAGCATTATAGCTCATCTAGTTTGTCCTCCACCACTGTCCACAAATACATCTGTGCGGCTACATCCGCTCTGGTCAGTCTCGCTCTACGGCCATCCCTGGGACTACAATCCTCCTCTGTATCTGAGCCAAACATGGATTCCCAAAACTCCTTACCCACGGCAACAAGGTCTGGATCATACTGTTTAGCCCAATCCCAACACATCCAGCCTGCTCCGGGGCCTTTCCCATACTTACAATACGGATTACCAATGGGGCAATCCTTGGTGTACGGCGGAGGTGGTCTGATCCACCCTCTCTCCGGATCTGTAGCAATCATCTGATATTTTGGAGGTGCCTCCACTGGATAGGGAGCGGATGCATCCCTGCCTGACAGAGCCCTGTCAATTGTCCCCGTCACCAAATTCCTAGCACAGGGGATAAAACAACAACCACAACACACCAGGATGGCCGTAGCCACTGCCAATCCTGTAAACAATTGTCCCACAATGTTTCCCCATTTGCCAAACATCTTATCCAGCCATGCTGTGACTGCATTATCCACTCCAGATTGAGCTTTCATTTCATTTGCCAATGCTTTGAGTTTTGTCAGTGAACGGGTCAATTTCCCGTCCGGGGCCGTTTATTGTTGGTTATCACTGTGCAGCATGTTTCTCCAAACATCACACACACACCCCCTCTATCATATAGACAGGCCAACAGGGTTCTCATTTGACATTAGCTCTAGAATGCAGTGTGAATCATGGCCACCCTCTCCCTCTGCTATTCTGTCCTCTAGAACAGTACGACTCATTACAAGTGTGGGCCTCGCTGTTCCACAGATCAGACAATCTTTATCTTCCAAACTACCCAGAGATTGTTGTGCAGTCTCCACCATTCTATTGATCCATGTGTTTCTATCAGAGAACCCTGTTTCAACTGCCAGCTTGTCCTGATAGGAGATTTTGTTAGCATCCACCCCCAATTACAACTCCCTCAATCGTTTTAGAGCCCGGATTAATGCCAGATTTTCCCTTGCTGTTTAAATTAAATCTAATTAAGCCCATGGGATCCTTCCCACTCGCATCAACTCCTATCTGTAAGTAAAACACATCCTTTGTTTCACTCTCTGTCGTCCCCTGACAACTCTCTTCGTTCCACCCCTTCAGATCGAATGGATTCTCCAGTCCTGCTTTTGTGGTCACAATGAAAGGCTGCTTTTTCTCCCGTCTTGTACTGCTCCCCCATGCTATATTGATCTTATCTTTAAACAAACCACCCAGTTTCTCCAGCCCCGGCTGTGTCCCTGAACCTCTGCGATTCCAGGACACGTCCGGTGCCGTCATCCAACTCTTTTTCTCTCCAGTCCACCACCACACATCTACCCAATGTCTGCACCCAGGCCCATAGAGTGTGGGGTAGCCTGTCCCCGTACTGTACAGGCTACTGTATTGCGTGCCCGCATACGGACAAGCATAGACGTTGTTACTCTTTCCCCTCTCTCTGTGAAATCCACACTCTATCACATCACAGAGGTCAACTTGAAACATCATGTCTTTACTGGTGTCAACCTCCAAAATGACCTTAGCTCCACAGCTATCTACTCTACTCTCCACTGGGCTGCTCAGCCACCAGAGAAACAGCAGCGTCACTAATTCCCTCGTCTTGATCTGATTCATATCCCCCTTGACGTTTGATGTTTCTAATGTTGTTGTCTTTTGAAACTAACGCACAATGTGCAAAGTGATGCCAATTATCTTCACCCTCCTTGTCTACCTTTACTGCTCTGGTTGACACCTTAGTGACTGTGTAGGGGCCGTCCCACTTGGTTTCTGACCAGTGAGGCCTCCCTTTCACCTTGATGTATACCTGATCACCTACGGCCGTAGGTCGCAGTTCCTCAGCTCCTCCTCCGGTCTTTCCTGCGTTCAGCACCTGCTGGGATATCAAATCTGTTATTTGTTCCAACACTCTGACATACGCGGACAAATCCAACTCATCAGCCACAACATGTTGAACCCAGCCGGGGTCATCACGTGGACCAGGCATAGTTCTGCCAGTCAAAATTTCAATCGGGGAGAGGTGAGTGTCTTTGCTAGGCTCTTGCCTCATAGACATCAACACCAGAGGCAGTGCCTCCGTCCAGCTCAACCCCGTGTCGGCCATGGCCTTTGCCAATTTGTTTTTAATGGTTCTGTTGGCTCTCTCAACAATGCCCTGGCTCTGAGGCCTGTAGTCACTGCCGAACCTGTGTTCAATGCCCAACGCGGCCTCCACTGACTGCAGATGTTTGTTTTTGAAATGTTGGCCATTGTCCGAGCATATCACGCTCGGAGTGCCATATCTGGGAATGAACTCCCTAGTCAGCCAATTTGTGACTGACTCAGCATCTTCCCTCTTTGTTGGGATCGCCTCTACCCGCCTAGAGAATCTGTCAACCACCACCAGCAAATACCTGTACCCCTCACTCGTTCTCCAACCCAGTCCCATGTCCGTGTAATCAATGCAGATCTCACGCCATGGGCCTGTGGGGACTGGAAATGTCTGAAGTGGATGTGGAATTGTTCTTTTTGGGTTCATGCGATTGCACGCAGTGCACGCTGCACGGAAATTTTGGGCATGTTCTCTTAAATGGGGGACCCACCAGTGTTTACGAATCTGCTTGACCATTGTTCCCGCTGAAACGTGTGTGGGACCATGTGCCTGTTTGAGCAGGGTTAGTAGCAGGGACCGTGGCGCTATTGCCTGCCCTCCTGCCGATCGCCAGACCATATGTTCTTTCCCCAAAATTTCTACTGCTTGCCTTAGACCCCCAAACGTTAACCACTCTCTCTGTTCGTACGGGCTTGCCGCCTCTTGGATCTCTGCCAACTCAGCGAGTTTCTGAGACGGCTCTAAATCCGCCGGCGCAACCGTGTCTTTTTCCGCAGTTACTTTCCCTGACCGTAGCGTCACCCACGGTACCGTGGCCATCTGTCCAGATGCCATTTTTGCTGCCGCGTCCGCGGCTGCATTTCCTTTACACTCTTTTGTGTCTCCTCTAGCATGACCTGCTACCTTCATTATTGCTACTTCGGTCGGTTTGTGCACCGCATCTATGAGTCGTCTCAAGAGTTGTTCGTGTTTAACTGGGTTCCCACTCGCTGTCAGAAATTGTCGCCTCAGCCATTGCGGGCCATCGTAATGTATTGCGTTGAAACCATACGCTGAGTCAGTGTAAATGTTCACTCTACTACCCTCACTTAACTCCAACGCTCTTGTTAAACCGATTATCACTGCAGACTGAGCCGATGCGGGCTGTTGCACCTCCTCTGCCTCCACAGTTATGGCCCCCCTGTCCATCCACTCAATCACTCCGTAACCCGCACGGTTTCGTACGACGCCGTCGCTGCCGTCGGTTTTGTATGAACTACCGTCTGTGAACAGTTCAAAATCTGGATCGTCGAGCGGAGTCGCGTGGAGTCCGTCTCTTAATTTGTTATCTCTCTCCACGCGGGCTACGCAGTCGTGTGGGTCTAGATTGCCCCCGTTTATTCCCCTTGCCATGTTAGCGGAGTTCCCCTTTTGTGCTCTGAAAATTATGTGTTCTCCCTTCAACACGTCTTCGATTTTGATCATGCGAGATGCCGAAAAACTGAATGTGTCTGATGCTAGGAGCGCGGTCACGCTGTGGTCAGTGTTAATAATCAATGGGTGACAGAGCACTATGTGTGACGTTTTCTCTATGGCCTTCGCCACCGCAGCTAGAAACTTGACGCATGGCGACTTCCCTTTTTCCACCACATCAAGTTTGCAGCTGTAGTACGACAGGACCTTCCTCACACCCCTCATACCCTGCCACAACACAGCATTCACGACTCCGTCTGTTTCTGCGACGTCAAGTTCAAAATCCGCACCGTAGTTTGGGCTCGCCAAAGCAGCGGCCGAACTTAGCGCTTGTTTCACGTCTCTGAATGTTTTTTCACGTTCCGCAGTCCATTTGATGGGGCTTTTCAATGCTCTGTGTCCGATTTCCGATACCGTGTCGCGTAAAGGCTGAGTCAAATTCACGTAGTCCGGCACATACGTACGACTAAAGCCACACAGGCCCAGGAATGCTATCATGTCCTGGACCGTGACTGGTCTGCTATAGCCGAGTATTGCTTCACGATGGTGGTCTGACATGCTCGTTCCCTCACTGCCAATTATCCTTCCCAAAAACTCCACTGACGTTCGCGTAATTTGACATTTTTCCTTTTTGATTTTGAAACCAGCCTCTGCCAAACAGATCAACAGATCTTTGGTGGCTTTCAGCGAAGTCTCAACGGTCTCTGCGCATGCAGTCAGACCGCCCATGTACTGGATCACGGTCACGTCGGGTGGTAATTTGAGTTTTGACAGAATTTTGCTTAACGCGTGATTGAAAAGTCTTGATGAGCTTTTGTGGCCCTGTACCAGTGTGGTGTATGTGTACCTTTCGCCCCTGTATGTAAACGAGAACCAGTCCTGGCACTCTTTTGCGAGCGGTAGACAGTGGAATGCATTCGAGATATCAACTACGCTAAACCATTTTTGCTCAGGTCTAATAGCACACAACGCGACGTATGGGTCTGGTACCAGCAATGAAAGTTTTTCAGTCACGTCGTTTATTGCTCTTAAGTCGTGGACCATTCTCCACCCCTTTCCACCTGCCTTAGGCACTGGTAGGATTGGAGTGTTCCATTTTGAATTTCTGATTTTCCGCAAAACACCTGCTTCTAATAACCCCATAATTGTTCCTTCGATGCCCTCCTCTTGTTCGGGCTTTAAACGATATTGCGGTTTCCACACTGGCTGGGTTACGTCAGGTTTTAGTTCCAAGAACGCTTCGCCTGCGACTCTCCCCACATCGTATTCATGTTTCGCCCAAAGTTTCTCTGGAACTGTTCGCATTAACTCCTCAGCGGCTGGGTGATTCGAATTTGCCCCCGCTACATCACGCGCCTTCTCGACTTTTGAGTTTTTCACCATATCCCATGCGTCTATATGAAAAATCCGATATAAACCACACGGGGATATTTCCATTAGCTCGTCTTCGCTATATGGCTTGTAGCTTTGTTTTTCGGCTTTCATCATCATGCCACTTAAACTCGCCGCGGTGTAATTTGGTGCTATGGCTAGCGTTACATGCGGGTTTAGGTTGTCAGTTAAAGGAAACCAGTCTCTTTGTTCGTCAGTCAGTTCGATTTTTGCAGCTACCCCCTCTGGGCCAGCCACGATTTGTGTAGCGTGGAGTGACTCCGTCCTCCCCTCCTTGAGTCGCTCCCACCTATCACCGTACTCAATGTCGTCGTGGGTTGCGCAGTAGTATGTCATGTGATACGGGTCTCGTGGTGCGATGTATGCCGTTACGCTGTCAATTATGGGTTTCCACTCATAGTATTGTCTGAGCAGACCAGGGCACGCCGAGTCATGTTGTAATTCTGAGCAGTAGACTGTAACGGTTTTGGGTTTTGGTGCCTCTGAGGGCAAAACGATGGGCGCCCCCTGTACCTGTTTGTCGCCCGTTTGCCAATTCTTTCTGCGCCTAAGCGGCTCCCCCTGTTCCCTGTTCTGTGGCCCCCTTTTCTCTGTGTCGCCCCTTTCTCTGCTGGGTCTGGGCCTACTCTCAGGGTCCCGGGATTGGCCTCTAGGTTTAGGGCGCCTCTCGGCACTTTGGCTACGGTTGGACGAGCGCCTTTGGTTGTTGTTATTATTGTTGTTGTATCCGCAGTCTTTTTAGCCTGGGTTTTCCCATACTGCCTTGCGCGGTGATTTCAATCCCGCTGCTAAGCCAGTCTGGAAACTAACGCCCTAATGTTCGCCTGATGTTGGCGAACCAATCACAGAACATCCGAGAAGTTTCCGTTGCCCTCTTGCGTCTACATTCGACGCCAAAGGATTTACGGCAGCCCTTAGCGTTGCATACGAATGAGTTGGGTGAGCTATGCGCATTTGATAGACATCCGTGGCGCCCAATGAACGGATCTGGGCATTTTTTCAAATACGAGAAAATGAACGTCTGGTTGCCAGACCACGTCTCATTTGAGAAGTGGGAGGCGTTAGCCAGGCTACAGTCTTTTATGAAGTGTCCGAATTTATTGCACCCATGACAAGCCCCCCGTCTGGTTTGTCTCTCTCTGTCGCCTCCCCTGTGTTGTTGTGGTGGGCCCGTGGTTGCAGCCTGAGCCACACTCGGGGCCATGATGACGCCGCCTGCAGCAGATTTAATCGCCGCCTCCTGTTTAAAAGCCGCCGCTACTGCTTCTGCCATTAGCTCTCTCTGAGTTTTTAGGTCTGTGTCTTTGTCAGTTTTGTCTTTAGTCATTATCTTGTCTTTCTCCTGTCTGTGATACTGTACTATCACATGATCCACGTTATACATCCAGACTTTATCGGTCATGGCGTCTAGTCCTACCACGTCGCGGAGCTTGTTCCTTGCTCTCTCGGGAAGGCCCTCTGCGACGCCCTTACGATAAAGCCTTCCCCCCATTTCATCCTTATCGGGTCGAGCACCTGTGGCTTGCTCCCACATGTCCCACGCCCTTTTGAGGTAATTGTGTGTGTTCTCATCTGGCTCTAGCCGCAGTGTGGCAAGACCGTCCAAGTTGACTTTGGTGGGATAAAAGGCTCGCAGAGCATGCCAGAACGCAACACGGTATTTGTCAAATGGTGCGTCAGCGGGCGCGATTCTGCAATGTGCTGATTTTTGTGCAAACACCAGAGCGGCCTCAGCCCTCAGTTTCACCAACATCACCCTTATATCGGCTAATGCAAGTTTCTCATGACAAGTTTCCCTCTCGAACCGGGTGATCCATGCGTCTGCGCCGTCTGGTAGGGGCGGTAATTTATTGATAAGTGTTTCGATGTCAGTTCTAGACCATGGGGCATACTTCTCCCCTCCTTTGCCAGTGGCAAGGAGTGGGGCCATAAAGTGTGGGCTGTCAGTGTGGAATTCCAGGCCCCCGCTGTTGGTGTAAATCCTCACTTCCTCATCCTCAACTGAGTGGTCAGAGCGACCACTCTCATCCCCCAACTTACTGATACCCTCTTTCATTCTCCACCATTCAATCATTCTCTGCCTCTCGGCCAGAGACAGGCTGTCATGTTTGGCAGTCTCTCTCTCCGCATCCATCGTTCTCATATAAACAGGCCTGCCCTGCTCTGTGACCTTGGGTTCCTCCCAAAAATACCTCTCTTGTATGCCTGCACCATGTGTGCTTGTCAGTTCCATATTATCAGCTTCGCTTGGTTGTCTGCTCAAGGTGCGGTGATTGGGTGGAGTGTCTCTGCCTTTGTTCATTCTAGCAATCTCCAATTGCCCAAAATCAGGCATCAGGCCAGAAACCCCCTCACCCAATGGCCCTCCTTGTGTCAGTGAGTGTGCTCCGGTGTGTGCATATGGTAATGGTGCTTGTGTGTGACCAAAATCGTAGCTAGTCTGTGTGTGGGGCTCAGCCTTGATCTGTGTGTGTGCAGCCTGGCTCAAACTGGCATCGTTCCCAGCACTCGCAGTCTGAAAGGGTGGGGGTGAGAGAAAACCCCCCGCGCTCGCCTGCAGTGGCCTTGATGCTTCCAGCCTGCTTGTCTCGTTCTGCCTGAACAGCTCCCCATTCAGAAAAGTTGCACTCTTATCAGCCCCCCCTGCGCCTCTGACTTCTGTTCTCATGTCCGCATGTAGTTTCTCTGCGTGTATCTGCCCTTCCAACGCATGTCTCAAGATAGCATTTCTGGTCTGTTTGTGCTCGGTACTTTCAATGCCATTGAATTCACGTGTAACCAAGTTTGATTTTTTGTTCATGCAGTCCAACTCCTCAGCAATTTGCCATGTCATTTTGGTTAGACGATCTAACGCCTTGGTCTGGGGCTCATCAGTGAACTCTATTATCTGTTCAGGGATAACAACCACTGGGGCTTGTGTCAGAGGTGGGGCAGATTCTGGTGTGGTGTAAGGAGGTGGGGGTTGGTGGGTCTGTGGGTGTGTGGGAGGTGGTGGGGCCTGCCTGCGTGTTGCATAAGGAGGTGGGTTGGCTGATGGGCCTTGTGTCTGTGTAGCATGTGGGGGCGGGGGAGTGAGGAGGTCTGGGTACAGCTTTTGTGGTGTGTCTTTATTCCCACAAGACAAACTCTTCTTGTTTTTCTGAGCCAAATTGTGCATTGTTACTTCTCTCGCTATCTCACCGGCCATATCCAGTTCCCTCCCAGCTTTCTCACTCAGTTTTTCCACTTCTCTATCTCTTCGCAGCTTTGATGCAAACCACATGCGTTCGAGCACCCCCTTCCTTATCTCAAAATCTTTGTCAAGCTCGCACTTCAATGTCAAACACTGCTCAGAGGTGATTTGTGCTTCACCCCCTGGATACCATCCATTCTTGACCCAACGGTCACGAGCATCATCCCACCTGGCTATCCTCCCAGCAGTAACATGTTTGTCAAGTGATCTCATTTTAACTCTTTCGAACACATCTCCGGCCCTCAATAGCCCTGCCATGTTGGCACAAACGCTTAGTTCTTCCGAATTGTACAAGCCAGTAGTATTTTAATTGCAATTTGTAATGGACGTACACACGCACCCCCGAATTCAAGCTTGTGATATTAATTTGCAAATGGACGTACACACGCACCCCCGAATTTTAGCTTTTTGTTTGCTATTTGCAACAACAATACTGGGGCAGTGTCTACACCTCAATACTATTGTGACAATTCTATGACAACAGTTGGTAAAATACCCACAACAATGGTGTACAACTCTGCAACACCACTATCACACTTTATTACGCACACAGTATGTCTCTACTGTCCCACAGTTGTGTATGGTGTCAGGAGCAGGGTATAGAAAAACCCAAAAACACTTCCTGCAATATCCGAGACTGACAGGCACTGGGTGTGTGACGTGCTGACAGTCTCGTTTCACCACACACAATCTATCCCCTTTTTTCTCACCACACAAACACAGCACGTGCACAGTACTGACACAAAAACTCACGCTAGCTTTTTTTCCACAGTTCTAGAGCTTCAAACTGCATAGGCCTTTCCAAAATGTCCCTTCCACTCAAGGCTCTAACCTCTATCAGGTCTTTAAAAATCACAGAAAACTCTGTATTTCGCAACCTCTAGGCTAGAATTTCACTCACACACAAACTCATGAACACTCAGTGTCTAAGTTTCGAGCGGTGATGGTGCACTCCCCCTACTCACTCACTAATCTCACATCTGAGAAACAGCGAGGCTCGTCAGGACCGACTGGGGCGACGCAAGCGTTATCAGTGTCCCAAAATTGCCTGCCTCGACCCCCAGCGGCTACCCTTTCCAGAGAGTGGAGTGCCCCCACCACTACCTTGTGGGGACTTCCCTAAGCATGCAATAATGTGATGAGGCTAATCCTTTTAATTCAAAACAGTCTGTGTTAACACCACTTACACCGTCAGATTTGGTCTTCTGTGATCTTTGCAGACAGACAAAAATCTACTCTAAGATAACAGTGCTATGCTATGGAGAATTTAGTGAAATAGGTTTCTCCTTACCTTTTAAATGGTTGCCCGGGCTTTTTGTCTGTCCACAGGTTCGCAGAAGAGAGGTCTCCTCTCCCCCAACGTCGGGGTCACCAATTGTTAGAAGAAAAAGGTTTTCTTCAGCATGTTGGTTTAGGGAGTGAGACGGACACAAGGATTTGTGTTAAGAAAGACGGTTTACTGGTAGTAAGACAGAGTACAGCAATCGCAATGGGCTGCTGGGGAAGGAGTACCTCCAGCACACAGTCACAGAGAAGGTTTTATCCTACTCTGTTATCAGTTGCTGGCCAATGGGGCCAGTCCATACATCATTGTTGCCACCTGGGTTGGTACGCAGAGTGGTGCAGAGTTAAGCTGTTAACTAAATCATTTTTTTATACTGAGAGAAAACACTCAAAAGAGAGAAAACACTCAATGCATAGGTTTACAGAGTAAGTGTATTTATGTATGAATGAAACATGGTACATCATTGTATACACAAAATTACTATACGGTACACAACTACGTAGAAGAGAGAATGAATAAACTATGGGACCCAATGAAAGTATGTTATGTGTGAGATGCTCAAGCTGATGTGAAGCCAGATTTGACTAATGAGTGAAATGGAAGGAAGTGTTGCTGTGTTGTCTGAAGAGATTTTCATAGACAAATTCATCAGGAGAACTTCCTACAATTGAGCTCAATAATTAAGCCAAGAGTGACATTACAGTAAAGCGGCCGTGTTCACCAGGAGAGCGTCCTACAATTTGAGCTCAACATTTCTTTTTCTAAATTGAAGCAAAGAGTAACATTGAAGCAGTCATAACATGTTCTCTACACTGAATAATGTCTGTTAAACTTATTAAGCAAGGACTGACTTAGCTTCTAGGGTGCCGTTTTTTTGTTTTGAATATTGTTTACATAATCACGTGGAGCCATGGTAATGTAGACACACAAAGGCATCGGCTACTCAGAAAGCACACCAGAAGAGATCCACCAGGAGAGAGTCAGGACAACTACAGGTGAGCTCTCAATGTTTTCTTTTTTCATTTAAGCAAATGGTGACGAAATGTGCAATTAAAAGCATTGTACTCTATTAATTGAGACACTCTCAGGAATAATGCAACTACACATACTGTATGATGCAGCAGTTTAAACTAACTGAGCTGCCTACTCTGATGGAACAGAATGTTAAGAGTTGTTGAGAGGGATAAAAGTGTCGTTAATGTCCAGCATTCTGTCACTTGATCTTTTTAGGGACAAAGAGTACAAGTTCGAGCCTGAAATGGAGGACAACCAGACATCAGCATACATTACACCTACATTCTACATACCAATATATTCCAACATTTCTGTTTATGAAAACAATACTAATTATTCAAATAGCACTCCAATGGTAGGAGATCCATACATTACACCTTCCTACATACCAACACCTTCCAACATGTCTGGTTCTGAAAACGATACTAATAACTTTGATCTCATAACTGACTGGCTGATTATCTCAGCTGCGCTTCTTGGGCTGTGTTTTGTTGTCTATGGATTATACTCTCTTGTCAAAGCTGGTCATTTTTCTCAAGTGTTTGTTATAAACCTGTTCATTTCTGATCTGATTCAAACTTCTGTCAACTTGATGGAGATTGTTACAGGATTTCTGCTTAAAGGGGATCTCATAAAATACAATAAAGTCACTCATTACATGACAGCCATCTACATTACTGGTGTGGGGGTTAATATTTGTTTTATGATGTTTATATCTGCTGAGAGATATGTAATGATTGCTCATCCTGTTTGGTATAGAAACATTCACACGATCAGGACTTCAGTCTTTGTGTCGGTCACTGTTTGGATGGTATTACCCACAGCTGTCATCGTCCTTTATCTCAAATACTGCCCTGCTGCATTACTCTGTTTTATGGTTCTGCCGTATCCGTTGGTGATGTTCTTTTTCGTGGGGACATGGAGGGCTCTCTCCAGGAATACATCAGTACCTCGTCATGAGCAGAGACGGATTATGGGAACCCTGGCTCTTGTTCTTATCATCTACACAGTCTTATTCCTACCTTATGGGGTGCTGAAAATTGAAGATTTCCACCCTTTTATACACCGGTACGCTTCATTTATTTACCTTAATGACCTTTCAAATGTCTTCATGGCACTGATCCCCCTGTTTGATTGTCTCCTTTATTTGTTAATGAGGAGGGATGCTAAAGATATCTTGAGTGCTCTGTTCTTCTGTTACTGTAAGAGAAATGAAGACAACAGAGAAACTGTCATAGAAGCCCAAGAAACAGAAACGGTCTTAGAAGCCCAACTCTAAACGTGTTCAATTTATTGGTTTGATAGTCAACATGATCTGATTTGGCACATTTGTCTGATTAGGCTAGTCAAATGTTACACTTTCTTAATTGTAAAAAGAAAAACATAAATCAACAAACAACAACCTTACATTCCTGATACAGTGGCCAAAATAAGAGATTAACTGACAGGAGGGGGGGGGGGGGGGGGTCTTTTAAATGTATATGCTTAGGGCCACCAAAAGCTTAGCAGCGGCCCTGTACAGGCCCATCTACTGTAATTATCATACAAAATCAACAAGAAGAGTGACTGCATCATGCACTTCTGACATCTCTGTAAATGTATGTTGTGAATGTAACACATTCATGTGGGTCTCATTACCCAAATTACAAATTTGTATTTGTAATGTGGGCAATTATAGTCCGATAATGGTTTAATTTAATTTTAATCTAATGTATCTGTGCATAGCTAAGAGCTACACTGTTGTCTGTATGTGAACCTCACACCTATGTACTGCAGGCCAGTTGGGACAGCCTTGCATATTCAAATGTATTTCAGGATAAAGCAGGGCTGCCCTTTGAGATTTCTACTGCTGTTGGCTGGGGGTCTGACCTCTCAACTCCCTCCCTCTTTCTCTCTCTTTCTGTTTGGTCTGTATTTTACTTTATGTTTGATTAATCTGGTGTATTTGATATTCAAACTTGTTAACTTGTTAAGTTTACATTTAAATGTGCTGTTTGGTTAAGCTTACTTCGTTTCTTTGGTACTTTGTTACAGTTTCTTTATCTACCTGAGTTTTACTTTGCATTCAACCTAAGTGATATTGGTGACATTTACATGGTTTACTGGTTAATAAATGGTTAATTCAACCACCAAAATTGTATCTCTCTTCTCGTATGTCATGCCAATACATTAATAAACTACTTGGTATTTTTTTTAGGTCAAGTTCTTAATTTTACAGAGAGTAATCGTGGTTTCTTGTAATATAACCATTGCTTCACCAGTATGTCCTATTGTTCAATACACGTTTCAACCTGAGCGGCTGATGCAATTCTCATCCGTGAGGAGCGTTCTGTGCCATCTCCGTTCAACGAGATGAATATTCATAAAGTGAGACGTGTGTATCATCCACACAAGGAACAGCACCGCTCAGCTGTCCATTCAGAAAGAGGCATGGAACGCCGGTCATTATCAGGAAAGTAGCCTAACAGGTCAAAGTGGAGGGGTCTTGCTTCGCCCTGAAGGGATATTATTTTCCTGATAATAATTGGCGTTCTATACATTACAAAAAACAAACAAGGAAAAAAAAAAAAAAAAAACTCCACATGATGTCTCTTTACATTCATGTGTTCCCATTCCGTCGTGGCTTTTGCTGAGAAACAATAAAGGTCGCAAAACCCACACATCATTATGTTCTTTCAAAACACAGCTAATAAACCCCTTTCATTTCTGAACAACGTTCCATTGCAAGAAGTGGACTACTTGTGGAGTGGTTTAAAGACATGAATAAGAAGCACAAAACATATTTTCATTGACAGGGTCTGTAATATCAAATGATCAGACCTCCAAACATTGGGAAGGCCGATTCGAGTGAATGGAGCATTTCACAGCATTATGAAGAGCTGTATAATAAACACATTTAATCGATTGCAGATAGTTGAAGCTCTGGACTTCTAGGAGTACGCCAGTGTAAAAGTTAAGGTCATTGGACAGGGCATGTCTGTTTAAAGGAGGGCATACAATGAACAAATTAAAGCTACAAACGTTAGGGCCTACTACACTAGCGAACATGCGCCTAAAGGTGCTAAATCAACAAAAGATTTCATGCATAAACCATTTTTTTATGATGGTGTACATTGTACTAGTCTTTTTGTTTTCCTTCATTATAGCTGTGATTCTAAAAAAAAAAAAACATCAGTCGGTAAGCAAGTCCTTAAAGAGGGTTCCATCAACCTGTGCTTTCATGTTCCCTTTCATGTAGCCTACAACGTCCAAAATAGAGGTCAGAACTTTTTTTAGTATTGATTGACATATTCACTAATTCCGAAGAATTCATGGACTTGACATGCTTATAATTTCTGTTATTCTAGAGAGCATTTTTAGCTATAATATATACTCTTTAATTGAATAAATGTCCTACTATTTATAAATGGTCATACGCATATACACTGCTCAAAATACTGTAATTAAAGGAACTGAAAACACATCAGATACTGTACATCATGCTGGATATCTATGCTGATATGGACTGGTTAATATGTTACGAAATGAAAGGAGGGTGTTGGATGAACCAAAAAATAATGTCCGAGAGGTGTTCTATTGCATTTAAGTCAAGGAAGTGTGAGGGGCAGTCAATGGTATCAATTCCTTTATCCTCCATGGCTCCATGGGGAATATTCTGACCACACCGGCCCCCTACCGAACCAAAAAAAATGCCACCACCACGCATTCTTACATCTCTACCTTGCCCTCTCCTTGGGCCTGCTCCTCTCACTGCTCCTGCACCTCCTACTGCACCTCCTACTGCACCTCTCACTGCATCTCTCATTGGGTGTGCTCTTATCCCGGGCCCCTTGTTCTTACTCTTGCTCATCCAGATATAACAGTATATGTCTTTTTCTGTTTCTGTTTCCAAAAACATCATCTCCTCCTTCAAGTGTCAATGTAATAGAGAGAAATAACCCCTGCCACTGAGTCTAAGACAGACTGGAATCAGCTGTGGTTGGCCCCATACCCAACACAAATCATCTGTGTACCAATTATTCAATTGTTTGTTTATTATCAGCTGATATATATTGTTTTTGAACTGCTACCATTGCGCAGGGGTTAAGGTTGGGAATATTGTTTTAATTGTGGGATGTTGTGTGTTAACATCTGTAAATAATAGAAAAACGATCCATAATTTTGTTGAGGGGTATAACTTGTCTGTTAAGAAAATGTAAGCATTATTTACTGCCTGCATATTGTGCGAAAACGACATGAAATGTGTGAATGGTATGGCCACAAAAGACGGATGCTGTGCTAACTGGGAGACTTAGAGTTTTGTTTACTGTTTGGACAAATGTTAGCCACTGAAAAAAACTGTAAGCCATTGATTCGTTTGAAATGTAAATGAGTTAAACTAGCTTGTGATATTTTCCGTCTAGCAATAGTAACGTAGTTGAGCTTTGTGTCAGTGTTTTTCATTCTGTCCAATTTACCTGCACTCGTTGATGGCCGTGGACTTGGCTGCGGATAAATCTGATTTGAGCATTTAGATGCATGCTCCTCCAGCAGTCGCTTCTTCTTAATTCTGCCCTTTTCAGCCCCCTCTTTCTCTTTCCTCTTCTTGCCTTCCATATTAATCACGCAAGCACCTGCTAATCCGTTCACTATCAAAACGCTACGTTCACTAATACAGGCTAAAGGGCCATGCCATTAAAGGAGGGGCCGCTCATCTATCCCCCTACATTTCTGTAATAGACTTGACCTAGCAAACGTTTTTGCGATTCCCAGGAGGCTTTGCTGTTCTATTTTTAATTTATTTGTGACCAAAAGAGTTATATAACACTTTAATGATATATGAACAATTAAATCAAGACACCCAAAGGCTATACCGATGCACTGATGAGAGAGAACTGAGATGAATATGCCCTGTAATTAATATGTAAGGCATGACTAAGGCATATATCACAACTAACTGGTTTATATAGTGGTTGGCTTTCTTATAATTATAGTTGAACTTTGGGTGACGTCTTAGTGGACATATGTTCGTGAAAACTTATAGCGTCATGGGCCAAATCAAATATAACGTAAACCGGCCGGCCTGGCGGGATATGTCCCGTAGGCTATCTCCCGATTACCACTCCGCCCCTGGTGTGGCCAGACATTCACACCAGTGACCTGCTAGAGGTCATTCTGTAAGGCTCTAGCATCTGGAATCTCTTCAATGCTCTTGAGACTATGCTGGGAGACACAGCAATCTTTCTGGCAATGGTGTGCCATTCTGGAGGAGACTACCTGTGCAACCTCTAGGCTCCAGATACTGGCTTATGCTACCAGTAGTAACACAGACCCTGTCCAGTTGCAAAACTAGTGAAAAATCGGTAAAGAAGGGAAAAGATGGAAAAATTACCAGCACCTGTAAAAGCATTCCTGTTTTGGGGGTCGTCTTATAGTCGGTCCTCTAGTACACCTAGTAAATGTCATTGACATCAAAGCAGGTGAACCTGATTCACAACCACCTCTGTTGCATAACTGGCCAGATCAATATCCCACAAGTGTGACTGACTTGATGCTATACTCCTATGAACAAGTTGTACTGTGAGCACTTTCTGGTGTTATGTTATATGTGATGTAGCAGCCCGTTTGTCCACAACAAATTTCCCTAGGGACATAATAAAGTAATCTTATCTTATCTTAAGTGTTCCCTTGCTCGGTGCTGCGGCCCCTTCTCTTTACCATGTCCCTGGTTCACTTACTAGCTGCAAAGATTGATAAGGCGGAGCAAGATACAGAGGCCACTTTTTTCACTCCAGAAAATATGAGGGGGGGGGGGTCAAAATCCCCCTTTATTCAGAGCAGAGTTTCACTTAAGTCTGTGGCTTCTGCTCTGGGGGAGCAGAGGCCACAGACTCGTGCGATTCCCCACTCACGCGATCCAGGTTCCCGGAAGTGGCTTCTGATGAAGTACTGTATCTTGCTCCGCCAACATAATCGCCTCATATGGACTTTGCTTCGAGAGGAGCTGGCAGGGGGAGAGGTGGTAAGTGTTCTTAACTGTCGTCTATAATAAACTCTGTGTTCGCTATGCGTAGTTGGTGCTACGTTTTATGTGTGGAGACTGGGCAAGCTGATGAGGTTTGGTGCTGTTTTAAACAGCATCACTGGTTTAAAAAAAAAGCTGTTTTGGAAAGCGTTTGGCTCACGGTCTTTAACTAAATCCACTGTTTGCAATTTTTGGCTAGCATATGGTGCAAGCTCTGTAGTGCTTCATCAACGAAAAATGCTGTTTCCACGGCTTATTGGATATATTTTCAGAGCCGGACTACAACAAAACATAATAAACAGAATAAAAACGTCCTGTTTGCCTAAATGATTTTTGCTTGCGCTGCATTTTCTTTATTATTATTATTATTTTATTTTATTTTTTTGTCAAATAGATGGTTGTCATTTTATTTGTCAATCATAGAATTGTACACAATTCAATAATGAATCAAGAACAATATATGTTATATACACTATATTGCCAAAAGTATTCGCTCACCCACCTTGAGTCACAAATGAACTTCAGTCACATCCCATCCTTAATCCATTGGGTTTACTATGATGTCAGTCCACCCTTTGCAGCTAGAACAGCTTCAACTCCTCTGGGAAGACTTTCCAAAAGTCAGAAGCGCATTTGTGAGGTCACACACTGATGTTGGACGAGGAGACTGGCTCTCAGTATCCGCTCTAATTCATCCCAAAGGTGTTCTGTTGGGTTGAGGTCAGGACTCTCTACAGTCCAGTCAAGTTCATCCACACCAAACTCTGTCATCCATGCCTTTATGGACCTTGCTTCGTGCACTGGTGCACAGTTATGTTGGAACCGGAAGGGGTCATCCCCAAACTTCCCACAAAGTTGGGAGCATGGAATTGTCCAAAATCTCCTGGTTAATGCTGAAGCATTCAGAGTTCCTTTCACTGGAACTAGATCAACCCTAGCTCGGGTAGGCCTATAGCTGTTCCAACATGACTGTGCACCAGTGCACAAGCAAGGTCCATAAAGGCACATTTTCTGTCACCTTCTCTTGTCTGTTTCTCTCCCCTGACTCCTGGGTTGTGTCTAAATTAAAAATAATAAAAGTCTAAATAACCAATAATTATAATTTTACAATCGGTTATGTTTGGGCTATGTTTAGATAATATCAATCACAACATTAAACATTCATCCTATTCATATAATTATAACCTTTTCCGTATAAGCTACACTGTAAAAAATTTACTGTAAAATTTACAGTAACTTACTGGCAACAATTGGCCAGTAAGTTACTGTGAATACCTTTTACAGTAAAGGTACTGTATTTCCATTTACAGTATTTATATATTCACTGTAAAATGAAAAACAATTAAATACTGTGATTTCAGTCGTATTTACAGTAACTTACTGGCCAATTGTTGCCAGTAAGTTACTGTGAAAACCTTTTACAGTAAAGGTGCTGTATTTCCATTTACAGTAACTTACTGGCCAATTGTTGCCAGTAAGTTACTGTGAATACCTTTTACAGTTAAGGCACTGTATTTCCATTTACAGTAACTTACTGGCCAATTGTTGCCAGTAAGTTACTGTGAAAACCTTTTACAGTAAAGGTGCTGTATTTCCATTTACGGTAACTTACTGGCCAATTGTTGCCAGTAAGTTACTGTGAATACTTTTTACAGTAAAGGTACCGCATTTTCATTTACAGTATTTTATGTATTCGCTGTAAAGTGAAAAACAATTGATTTTAAATTAAGATATTTTTTTTTTTTTAGTTGTATTTGCAGTATTGGCTGTTTCCCTGTAAAAGCTAGGTCAGTTAAATACTGTGAATTCAATTGAACTTACATGAGCAATCATTAATAGAATAACTCATATTCCAAAATATTTCAGTTAACTGCAGACAATAAAACAATTTTAACTTTTGTTATTTATTTAAGACATTTCAAATGTATGACTGAAGTGGATGTTGACAGACAACAGTAGACATGGTTTGAACACAACCACAACCTTATCTGATTTGACACAGATAAGGGGGTTAAAAGCGCAGTGTGTGTAAGTGCAGTATGGCAACTGGCAAGTCTATGTAATGTAGTATAAGGAGTTGTGTGTGTACAGGATGCGGAGTAAAGAAACTCATCCCCAGTCTGTTTTGTGGGTGTTCCCTCAGTCTGCCACGTGGGAACAGAGACGTCTGCTTGACCTCAGTGGTTTAAACAGTCCGTGGTCAGAGCGTGAAATGTCTTTTGAAATACTTTTGGGCCGTTGTTGTACTCTTCTGGTATAGGTATCCTGCAGGGTAGGGAGAGGTGCTCTGATGGTACCTTTCGCAGTAAATGTCAAGTGTCTGAAAAAGAGAAAGAAAGCATACATTACAATTGACCCCGTTCATGAATATACAGTAATTAATGCAAACTACTCTGGTTGTGTGACAAATAAAAGCAAACCCACACTAGTCAGGTGCAATAGATAGAAGTAATGCAGATGTGTACAATACACCACCATAGCAAAGTTTGGGAGTTCACTTTGATATGTCCAGTGTTTTTTTTTTTTGAAAGGGGACATTTCGAAGTGACCCTACACTTCTGAACAGAAGTATGTCTATGTGATATCATACCTAATCTCATAATTGCCTGCGGCAACTCTGCCTTCATGCGAACACCACTTTTCTGATGCCTAACATACTGTAGGCCATCTCCCATCTGACTTGCAATAGCAGCCTCTGGCTCCAGGCTGGGACTTCTGGATGGCTCCTAAAAAGAATAAACAGCAATTGCCATACATATAATTTGTTAATAAACAGCAATTGCCATACAAAACAAATCATAGCTTTAAAAAATAAGCAAGGCAATCAGATGTAGAAATAGAAATGATAATTACCTTGCCATGAGGCACCCTTGCCACCCTTGTCACCATCTATGTTACTTCTTGATATCAGTTTATTTATGAACATAAATAAAACACAAACACTTACACCATGTTGAGGGCAGCAGCCATGGCTAACAGACATCATCAGGGTAGTGCCATCAGGTAGTGCCATCAGGGTAGACCGACTTCGCCCTGGACAGTTGTTGACAGTTGAGCCCACAAAGTCATAACAGACACATGAAAGGAGGGGATAAACTAAACAGTTACAGACACAAATACAGTACATGCACACATATTAAATGCTATATGCGTGTGTCTCTATTTGGTGAGTGAACTCACTTGCAGGCTTGGAACTTCTTCCTTATGGAAGTGACACACATTTGGAACATTCCAAAATGCACACAGCCTAAGTGTCTCTGACACAGCGTTCTCAGGGCAGCAGTCCTCACACCACCTACTAACAGAGGGAACAGAAAGAGGCTTACATTAATTAATACATTGCAAAACACACAGAACATGAAAAGACCATCACTGAAGCACTACTACACTCACATGCATCTTAAATAAACACATGCCTCAATTTAAGTCACCAAACATTGGGCAAATAAAGGCTATAAAATGAATACCATTTAGCCAAACACTACCCTTCACAAACTAAAGATCCCTTTACTTATCGGCATGATATTTCTGGTAATTGAAATTCCCCAAATGCTCCCCTTTCACATCCACTATATGACGGATCTATGAGCATGACTATGCAAAACTACAGTTCCTAAATTAGGGGTGAGATAACTTACACACAGGGCTCAAAATTAGCACCAGCCACCAGCCAAATGCTGGTACATGTTTGAAGTTGGCTGGTAGATTTCAGACAGAAAATAGGTATTTCCTATTGAATGGCTGGTGGATTTCACCAGTTCATCTGTCTCTGGCTGGTAGATATTCACATTTCAAAAAGTTAATTTTGACCCCTGCTTACACATCAGCCTACTTCATTCATTTGTTTTACTGGTCCTCTTTCCAGTTATAGCAACACTACATATTATGCATCAACACTACATGTATTAAGTTTAATGTTAACTACCCATGCCCCATGGAGTTCGCAAAGTAATGTTACTAACTAGCTGCTAACGTTAACAACTTTCACCCATAGACTGTATATACAGTCTATGCTTTCACCTGTGTCTGTCTGCTAGCTAACTTCAGCCTTCAGCCTGCATGGTAACAGCCACTTTAAGCTAAGCTACTTGCGTCTGATATTTCATTCAAACTAAAACTCTACATTCATAACGACATATCAGACTGAATTATTGCTAGATATGATATTGACTATCATTCGAAAAATCCCACATGATGGTTAAGTTAGTTACTGGAAAAGTTAACATTAACAGCTAACATCGCTAACGCTAGCGACGTTAGCTCGCTAGTTCTAGCTATCGATATGTGCTATGCTGATTCTAACATGACAATAATGGCTTTGGTTAACATTTCATTGTGAAAACAATACATTTCTAATAAATTCCCGTTTTCAATTGGCATACAAAAGTACTGTAATTCTTACCTTGAATATGATGTTTGTACAGAGTTGAAAATTGCAGTCAGATTCATGATTGAAAAGTGACGGTTGAAGTGAAGTCACTCTGGCTGGAGTTGAAAAGTCAGGGGTGGGGGATGGGAATTACTGCGTGTGCGCATGCGCTTATCAAGAGGCGATAAGCAGCCGTTAAAAACAATCGTGGAA
Organism: Sardina pilchardus; assembly: GCF_963854185.1. Lineage (NCBI taxonomy): Eukaryota > Metazoa > Chordata > Actinopteri > Clupeiformes > Clupeidae > Sardina > Sardina pilchardus. The sequence continues at coordinate 41,429,135 of NC_084994.1, forward strand.
AATTATTAGGCTGAAATGTGTTATGCTTGCTCAATAGTGTGATCAAAGCCTTAATTCTTGACATCAAATTGACTTTCTCAACAGTCTCTGGTATGTCATTATGAGTTAAAAGAAAGATAAGATTTAAAAAGGGAAAACACAGTAGGCTAGTTTACTTAGCTATTTACAGTAGCCTAGGCTACTAGTGGCTAATTGTGATTTGTTTACAGTAGTGTTTTGACTACTGTAATTTCTAAGGTAACACTTACTACTGTAATTGTAGTTTACAGTAGAGGTACCGCATTTCCATTTACAGTATTTTCTGTATTCACTGTGAAATGAAAACCAATTAAATACTGTGATTTCAGTAGTTTTACAGTAACTTACTGCCCAATTGTTGCCAGCAAGTTACTGTGAATACTTTTTACAGTAAAGGTACCGCATTTCCATTTACAGTATTTTATGCATTCACTGTAAAATGAAAACCAATTAAATACTGTGATTTCAGTTGTATTTACAGTAACTTACTGGCCAATTGTTGAAAAGAAAAAATACAGTAGTTTACTTTACTATTTACAGTACTATAGTGGCTATACTGTGTTTGTTTTACAGTAGTGATTTGACTACTGTAATGTTTACAGTAACACTTGGACTACTGTAATTGTAGGGGCGTTACTGTAAATTTTACAACATTCTACTGTAAAAAGCATATACAGTAGTGCTACTGTGAAATTTCCTGTAAATAACTGTGAATTTCACAGCCATTTTTTACAGTGTAGTAGGTGCATCTCCACTGAATTTTCAGCATAACATTTCCAGTAGGTAGGGCTAAGCATCTAACTATCTATTTAACTTTCTCATTCGTTTTGATAGAGGTGACCTAGGCCTGTTCTACGTGTGACCTACAGTGCGTTGAGGTGAGGATAATTGTCTCGTCGGCTGTTTTTTACCTAATAAATGAAACGAAACTTGATAATGTCATGTAACTGATAGGCTATACGTGACACCTGACGGTGCGTTGAGGTAAGGATTATTGTCTCGTCGGCTATTTAGTAAATGAAACGAAACTTCAAGAAAGACATACCGGTATCAATCATCTTTGTTAGAAGTCAGATACGGCTATGTGATTGACTAGGCTACATGACACCTGACGGTGCATTGAGGCTATGATATTTGTCTCGTCGGCTAGTTTTAATAGCCTACATTAAACGGAACTTGAAGAAATAATACCGAGGACATGACTCTGGTAGATTCGGTCATGCTCACAGTTTATATGCGTTCCCAAGTTAGTAGCATAACGTTCAGATCTGCTGCTCATCATAGTGGAGATTGCATATCATCATTTCGTATGCTGTTGCTGCATTTTGATGCAGGTCCCACGGAATCCCTTTCCTCTGTGTATAATATCACGTACAGCAGCCACCATCCTTTTTAAAGGTAGGCCAACTACTTATATTTATTATCTTAAAGGGACATAACAACCATGATCTTTAACCTATAGGTAAACATCTACTATTGTGACATCTTATTTTTAAAGGGATGCAAATGTAATGAAACCAACCATAGACCTACAGATGAGGAGAGTGATAATCATGCCACTTCAAGCCTCAGTCTTGATTTTAGAAATATTTTTCTTTTGTCTTACTGGTAAGATTTCATAACTTTATGAAATGATGCTTTTTGCAATCTATTTGACATTATCACAGAGAAATGACCACATAAATTACAAATACATATTTCTTCTTGAAGTTACCTATGGTATTGTTATAGGATTTTTTTTAAGTATCTTGATTTTGATTGTGTTTCAGGTGTGCAGTGTGGGTACTCTGTGACCTACACCCGCTCAAGTGTCTGTGGTTTTAACGGGGCATCAGTGGTCCTTCCCTGCAGATTTGAATATAGTTGGATTGGTCACTATGTCAAAGGAGAGTGGTATGAACAACACAGTGGGATTGTCAGAACATATACAAATAATTATCCTGACTGCAGCCTGAACATCGACAAATTTTCACACACACTCTCTGGTGTTTATCACTTCCAATTTCGCACAAGCCTACACCGAAGCTGGATAACAGGCTCATCAGGGGTCACTCTCTCTGTCACAGGTAGGCCTGGTGATGGGAAAATGTAAATTGTAGTGAATGAAATTCTTGAATGAATATGTAATGACTTCTAAGCTCTCTTAGACCTGCAGGTGAAGGAGGTTGCTGTGTCAGGGAATCAGAATCAGATTAAAGTGACCTGCAGCACCTCCTCCTGCAGCTTGGACTCTCACCTTCACTATGTCTGGTACAAGGATGGACAGACTATACGAGGCAAAACCACAGCCTCCATACTACTGGACTCAACCAAACCTGATGAAGCTGGTCGTTACTCCTGTGCTGTGAGAGGTCATGAGGCTCAGCGCTCCCCTGCAGTGTGTGAGTAGGCTACAGATGAAACTCTAATTCTTTAAAGGTACTGTAAACTATTCTGGATGATGTCACAGGAGTTGATGTTGGATCCAAAATTGCATTTTGACAAAACTGTGTTCCATAATACATGTGCATACTTTCTTGTACATGTAGTTTCCTTGTATACTGTGTAGCCTATAGGCATCTTTGACCACCAGCGCCCCCTATGTTGTGATTGAGCATGACCCCCTGCCTGCCGTGTCCGCTGTTCAAGTCTTCTGATGGCTGTCTTTTTGCTTTAATAAATGGCAGAGAAGGCAGTTGAGCTGCTCTCACTGTAGTAAATTAGCGTCTGTGCTTTTCTAATGGATTTGGTGTGTCAATCTTGCTAGTCAAAAAGTCCAAATCAAATTATCAGACTGTTGCACATTTAAAAAAGTAGGAGATTTAGCTGAGGTGCTTTACATAATCAAAGTAAGATTTACAACAAAACAAAATGGGCTACATGAGGAAGTAAGTTGATAATTAGTCATTAAATAATTTAATTTATGTTTAAAAGTTAGTTTTAAAAAGATTCAAATAAGGAATGAAGTAAAAATAGGAATAAAGTATGAAAGTTAAATAATACAATATTTTATATCTTTATCACTGTTCATTTAGGTGCCCCCAAAAAACAGTGCTGGGGTGTGACATATTCATCAACCAGCATATGTGCATTACTGGGGTCATCAGTGGGCATTCCCTGCACTTACAAATATCCCCAAGATCACACAATCAAGACAGCATTCTGGTTCAACAAACAAAAATCCCACTCACAACCTGCAGATATAAGCCTGGACAAAGACTACAAGAATCATGTGCAGTATTTTGAAAGCAAAGGGAATAATTTTACTCTGAGACTGAAAGACATCAGAGAGAGACACTCTGGAGAATATGCCTTCAGGCTTACAACAACACAGGGAGAAGGCTTCTCAGGATTACCTGGAGTCACCATCATTGTTACAAGTAACACCTTTAACCTTATTGTTTATCTATGAACACATCCTGTTTTGGGCTTCAGTTTATATAACCCCTTTAACCCCTCTATATCCTCTAGCTCTGCAGGTTCTGATCTCTCCTACTTCAGTGAAAGTGAGAGACAAGGTCACACTTACCTGTGCTACAACCTGTAGTCCGAGTAACAACCCCACCTTCATCTGGTTTAAGAATGAGCAGCCTGTGACTTATAACCACTCAACTGGAGACAACAAGCTGCATCTAAACTCAGTCAGCAGTGAGGATACAGGCCATTACTCCTGTGCCATTATAGGACATGAGAGTCTCCCTTCAAAGGCTGTGTTTCTCAACGTCAAATGTAAGTACACATGCAAAGCTATATCTACAGTAGCATATCTACGTTTTGGAGAGGATAATCTGCGGTGTTTCTAATCTGTTGCACTGGTTGTCAAGCCAGTTTCTTGACAGCCATAGTGCTACACGAATGGCAAGAATGGTTTCATATGCACAGAAGGTCCAGTATCCTGGGAATCATCATGCAAAAATGAATTTTTTTTTGGACAAAACCAATTGCACCGACTGCACTGTTCTGACATTGTGTGTTCTCTAGATCTGCAGGTGTGGGCACCTCTTGATGCAGTGAAAGAAGGGGACAAAGTCACCCTCACCTGTAATACTACCTCTACTCAAAGTAATCACCCCACCTTCACCTGGTACAAGAATGGACAGCCTGTGATCAATGAACAAACAACCAGTGACAAGCTGCATCTAAACCCAGTTAGGAGTGAGGATGCAGGCAATTACTCCTGTGCTGTAAAAGGACAGGCGTCTCTCTCCTCCACTGCTGTGTTTCTTAACGTCAAATGTAATCAGAGCTGCTTCTGTTCTTCCATGCGTTTCATATCAATATCCAAATGAAAATGAAAGATATTTGGTAGCTGTGATTGGTTAAATCAGGACAGGATTAATGTTTTAACAGACTCACCGAGGAATGTCTCAGTGTCTATCAGTCCTGCTGAAACAAAAGAGGGCAGTTCAGTGACTCTGACCTGCAGCAGTGATGCCAACCCACCAGTGCACACCTACACCTGGTATAGGAAGAGTGGAGCTGAATCTCTTATGAGGGGCACAGGGGAGAGCATCAGCTTCCGTGTGACGTCTGATACCTGTGGACTTTACTACTGTGAGGCACAGAATGAACTTGACTCCCAGAAGTCTACTGATGTTGCTGTTCCTGCAGGAGGTAAGGGTGTGGACTCTCACTGTTACAACCTCCTGTGCCCAATTCAGGCCTGGCAATGCCGGCCTAGCTGGGCTAATTAGCTAAACATGCACCTGGTGAAAGAGTGTCGCTATATTTAAGGGGTTGTTCTCCCTCTTGATTTGGGCACTGTTCGGTTTATCTCTCTCCCACTGGCACCTTCTCTTTCTATCTTTGAACATCATACTGACTTTGGCATGCACATACCCACATGAACACTTGCATACATGCTTTTACTTTCCCCCTAGACATCTTTTGATAATGGTTCATTTTTGCTTTTGTTTCCTTTTGAATAACACTTTATAAATAAATACTTTACTGTTTAAAGTTATCCCAACACCATCTTTATGTTGCGGCTTAGAGCCAGGTTTTAACATCACACACTAAAATATTACTTTAACTAATTGACTTCATATTGTAGTTCATATTTTATGATTGGGAACATAATGAAGAAGATTGTCATAGTTTCAATATTTTTTTTACTTTTCATAAATATTTTCAGAGGAATGTGTGGCTTCCATGGCATCAAAATCAGGAATGGTGATAGCTGTGATTGTACTCAGCATCCTGTTGCTAGCAACTGTGTCCATCAGGTAATTAAGAGATTTGTTTTAGCTGACTCTTTGTAGATTTAAGGACAAGAGAAATGGCTATTTATTATTTTTTCATAATTTTCAAATGTTCACTTTATCTTTATCTTTAACCAGTATGTGCATAGTCATAAGAAGAAACAGGACTACACAAACAATGAGAGAGGTATTGAGAATCAGTAACATCTCAAAACATCATGTATGAATTGAATTAACTGGTTTTCGTATGTCATGCTGTATAAATATAGATGTGTAAATCTCTTTCTCCTAATCATGTCACATCCTGCTGTATAATATAGATGTGTAAATCTCTTTCTCCTAATCCTGTCACATGTATAATATAGATGTGTAAATCTTTATCCTAATCCTGTCACATGTATAATATAGATGTGTCAATCTCTTTCTCCTCATCATGTCACATCATGCTGTATAATATAGATGTGTAAATCTCTTTCTCCTCATCATGTCACATGTATAATATAGATGTGTAAATATCTTTCTCCTAATCCTGTCACATAATGCTGTATAATAGATGTGTAAATCTCTCTCCTAATCCTGTCACATCCTGCTGTATAATATAGATGTGTAAATCTCTCTCTCCTAATCCTGTCACATCCTGCTGTATAATATAGATGTGTAAATCTCTCTCTCCTCATCATGTCACATCCTGCTGTATAATATAGATGTGTAAATCTCTCTCTCCTAATCCTGTCACATCCTGCTGTATAATATAGATGTGTAAATCTCTCTCTCCTAATCCTGTCACATCCTGCTGTATAATATAGATGTGTAAACCTCTCTCTCCTCATCCTGTCACATCCTGCTGTATAATATAGATGTGTAAATCTCTCTCTCCTAATCCTGTCACATCCTGCTGTATAATATAGATGTGTAAATCTCTCTCTCCTAATCCTGTCACATCCTGCTGTATAATATAGATGTGTAAATCTCTCTCTCCTCATCCTGTCACATCCTGCTGTATAATATAGATGTGTAAATCTCTCTTTCCTAATCCTATCACATCCTGCTGTATAATATAGAATAGATGTGTAAATCTCTCCTAATCCTATCACATCCTGCTGTATAATATAGATGTGTAAATCTCTCTCTCCTAATCCTATCACATCCTGCTGTATAATATAGATGTGTAAATCTCTCCTAATCCTGTCACATCCTGCTGTATAATATAGATGTGTAAATCTCTCCTAATCCTGTCACATCATGCTGTATAATAGATGTGTAAATCTCTCTCTCCTAATCCTGTCACAGCGGCTTGATTCTGATGCTCATGATTACACATACCCTACGTTCACGCCCTCCAACACTCAACAGGTGAGTGGTCACATGTTATCAGCAGTAAAGATGCTGGGTGTTTATTTGTTGTTGTTTTATCTAAAGCATTCACAAATAAACTAGAAATGGCTATATAAGCATTAATAAATGAATAAATAGGACACTATTGGTGGGAGAGTGTATAGTGCAGTTGTCCGGGGGAGGGGGCAGTTGAGGGGCAAAATGTCCGCCTCCTTCTTGTCCCTGTAAAATACAATGCAAGTTAATGAAAGTCTACTATATGACTGCATTCAAGACGCAAATCCTTTGATCACCTAATCGCCGTGTGAATCTGTGTGTGTGTGTGCGTGTGTGTGCATGCCTGTCTTTCAGAATGTGAAGAGTGTGGGTGAAACGTACATGCCTCTCCAGAGAAGGGCTCAGGCCTCAGTGTATGTGAATCTGCATAAAAAAGAGACGGCCGCTACAGAGATGGAGGCCAAGGAACCCAGGGTGGAATGGCACGCCAAACCTTGATGCCTAGACCCTTTTTATGACTGCTGTTAGTCATTATTAAATTGAAGCTGTTTTCATGTTTCCTTTCAAACTCGTAAACTCTCTTTCTACACCTGTCATACTTTAGCAGCGACCATGAGTTTAGAATAAGGTTAATTTGCTTTAGCTTTAATCATCTATTTTATGAAAAGTTCGCTATAGAGACCTGTTAGAGAATAAGCTTATCGGTGAATTTTATTATTATTTGTGATTTGCAATAAATTTGACCAATCTTATCTATAATTTTACTATTTTGTTTGTATTTTATTTTTTCATATATTTCAATGTATATTGTCAGCACTTGTCAGCATTGGTTTTCCACTTGTAATGTTGACTTGCTTTTGTAATAACCCAATAAAGATCATTTCAATTCTAAAATTGGCTGATCTGAGTAATGATGCAGTCTGACCCAGTTTATTCACTGACATAATTTCCTGTCTAAGGTAAGGGTGAGCAAATAGTCTCCCTCAAAGGCACATTCATCATTACAAGAGAGTAAACAGTCATCACAACTTCATAACTCCGAAGTAGCAAATCAACTAATGTGTATGTATAGCAGAAAGACTAATGTAACCCTCTGAACCCTATAATAAGTCACCATCAAAATAATCTTTATTATAAGCCATGAGTCAGCTTGAAATATGGCAAAAATAGTTCATGATGGCTTTTTCTGCACAGTGGCACATGTCATATGTTCTTCACCAATTCCTGCCCCCTACTGGGCATTTTCATGTTTGCATGTGCCCCTATGCCCAAATGAACCTTGTAGCAAATCTGAATTTGCTCTGGAGGTCAAATTAATTTGCTCCAGGTCAAATTCATATTTGGCTATGGCCACTCCACACCGCGTTTTGTGCTTTGTCCAGTTACTCTGAAACACTGCTGACCTTGGACTAATGCATTTCCTGGTGCAGCACCTGAGCAACAGAGAGGTGACGACATAAAGCAAACATGCTGTATTTTAGGCTATATTTTCTTTTTAAATTAAAAACAATAGCCTACTTTTCAACAGTAGGGGGCACTAAAAGTTTGTCTTCAAATAACGTTTTATATCCAAATTATATTCTCCATCTCATTTATTCTGCATAGCAGTGCACTGAAAAGAATGTGTTGAAAACAACACAGCTCATGTATTTAACCCATCTCTGTGTACAGATAGGGACAAGACAGTTTGTGTTGCTTCCCTTTTTTATTTGTGTCACACATGCTAGCTCAGGCATATGAAACATAAGGGAGTTCCACACAAAAAGTAGCAATAATGTATATTTATTTTAAAAAAAGTCAGTATAATGAAGCTAAAAAGTAGTGCATACTGATGTATTAGAACAAGTGCTCGCCAACATACAGTGGGGTAGATTGTGTAGTTGAGACACGAGTATAGTAGTTGAGACACCTTAAATATCTTGTGTGCGCAGCAAGCCCAAGTTGTGATTTTTGTTATGCACATGTGTATTAGTGTCCTCTTTTATCATGGAATTTTTTTTGGACCCCAAAAAAGTCTCCAATCCAAAGTTATCAGTAAAAGATGTTTTGAAGATGTTGACGTCACTGAGTGCCTCTGACAATGAATAGCTCTTTACCCTTATGAAACTGTTAAACAACTGGTATCATTACAAACGTTATCATGTGCCCTAAAAATGTCATATTTTATGACATTATGTCAGGTATATGTAATGTGTTGTTCACACACACACACACACACACACACACACACACACACACACACACAGAGCATCAGTCAGGTTCCAAAATTGACTTGTTTAAGTGCACATGGGTTTGCACTCACAATGTGTGTTTTTTTCTTTTTAAATGCCACATATGAATACGTTTGTTTAATGCAGTCTAGATGTTAGTGGCTGTATAAGCAATTGTATTTTTAAAATTAAAAGTGATAATAAATGTGCATTTCCCTTTGCAATTTGACTGGCCCATTTCACCTGAAACTGCTCATACAAAAACAGTTGTCACGGGTGATGTTTTTTCAAGAACTGTAGGGCCTGAAGACTTATATTTTGTTACATACTTTCAACACAAAAGTATGAAAAACTGTCCTTAGTAATCATAAAAACACTTGGAAAAGGCATAGATGATTGATAGAAGGCTAAATAAAACACAAGACAAATGAGAAACATCTTTCAAAGAAACTATTGATTTTAAATAAACAATTGTATTACTTTATCAAACAGAAAGGAAGTGCAAATCATTTGATTAAAATGCTAATGCAATTTGCCATTGTTTTTCTTGTAAGTATGTATCCTGTTTCAGTGGTTCTTAAACTTTTTGTAGCAACCTCCCAAAAAAACATTGGCCAAATCTTCGATCCCCCTTTCTCCAACTGGCAAAATATGTTTCACGTTGAAAACATTACAGAGGCAGATTGACTTCTCTCAGTGTACGTCAACACCAAAGGCACTAATATCAAAGCCATTTAGCAATCTGATTTATTATTTAACTAACAAGCACTCATCCAATACAATAAAAGGCTGCATGATGGTCTGTCACTGGTAAGCTTATGTAGGCCTACAGCATCTTCATGCTTGTGATTGCAAGAAGAGGTTTGAGTTTGTGTAAACAGAAGCATTATGGAGACAATGTGAATACTGAATATCCCAGGTCGGTCTAAAAACCTTTAGAAAAATGTATTTAATTCAGACTGCAAACCACTTCATGATCTTAATCAACGGCTATATATAATATAGAGAAGCTGAATAATGCTTGATGAAGTTTTATTGATGAATCGATGAAGGTAAAAGGTTGGGGAATTTGGGGAATAGATACCATCTATAGTGTATAGTGGGGTGAGGGTGGGAGGGTGGCGGTGTAGTAGGGGTTAGGCCGGGGGACACTGGGGGTAGTCGGAGTACAGATGGGAATCTTGGAGAATGCTGCACCGAGCTCCTGATGTTGCTGGAGATCTTCAGCACTCACTAGCCTGGCACACCGATATCCTCGTTGCTGAGAGGGAGAAACAGGTGCACAGACTCTCTACGTTCCATGGGTCCCATGAGTGTGTGTGTCATTCTGATGGTGAGTAGATGGGGGTCTGTTGGTGACTGCAGAAAGATAGGTATCAATATAAAAACTTCACAAAAACAAACTTGACAGTCACTAACTCAGCCAGTGTGACGAGACTCACCTGTCCTTCTCCTGACCCCCGCCGACACACACACCTCTCTCCTTCAACCTCTTCGGTCAGCTTCACAGTCCACTACGGAGCCTGTGCTGGACATCACAACAACACAGATTTAATTGAAGAATGACAGCATGACAGGTAAGACAGACCACACAATACTATGAAATATTATACTGAAACCTGAAGAGCGTGATGCCTAATTGTTCTAACCCTACCTCTTGCTGCATCCCCTCTGATGGAGAACCCTTCACACCTAAAGGTGAGAGGTCACTGTCCAACAGAGGGGTGCGCTGGACCAACGGAAGGGGGGTAGGGGGGGGGTGAAGGGTGATGCCTAATTGTTCTACACCCTACCTCTTGCTGCATCCCCTCTGATGGGAGAATCCTTCACACCTAAATGTGAGAGGTCACTGTCCAACAGAGGGGTGCGCTGGACCAAATTAAGGGGTGTGGGGGTGGGGGTGGGGGAGTGGGGTGGGTGGGGAGTCCCCTGAGATCACCGCTTGACACAGCGGCGACCTCGGTAGGGGACTCCGGTAGGGGGGCGGGGGACGCTGGGGGCAGTCGGAGTATAGTTGGACACAGGAATCTTGGGGAGCACTGCATCCATCTCCTGATGTTGCTGGAGAGTACGGTCCACTATCCTGGCACACCGACGTCCCTTCCTCAGTGCAGCCTCAGGGGGCTGAGAGGGGGGAACAGGTGCACAGGTTACACCCGCACGCTGTATCTCTGCCCGCCGCTCCAGCAGCATGTACTATAAATACAATATCTCCTTTCAGTGTCAAGAACAGATTTCTCAAAAGAAATTCACTTAATTAGCAATCTGATTGTATACATTGTAGAGAAGAGCAATGTAACATTTCAGGGTGGGATATCAGATTAGGTTGTTTTTACAAATGGGTAAGCAGTGAGATGTAAAGCATCCATTTTGATAAAGTGTGGCCCTCCATCTTAAATTGCAATGAGACTTCACAACACAGCAGGTGTAAAAGTAGTAGCCTGTTTTCATGAGATGTGAAGCAGGTCTATCTGCACCTTCACCACAGAACTGAGCACAGCCAGAGAGCACCAGCATGGCCTGTCCTGTCTGATGAGGTGTGACAACTCTGGCCCACTCATGACCAGGGCCATTTTGGAAAAGTCCTACCTGAATCTGATATTAGTAGTGACTCTCTGAAAGTACTGTAGGTCAAATCATCAGATCTTACTTCATTGCCATAATGGTTCCTTTTTCATTTCTAAATCTAGACTGTCATGGTTCGATTTGATTATCATTTTCAAATGACATGGCAATTAAACTGAAAGTACCAGCACCAGCACCTTGACCACGACACTGAGCAGAGTATCACCCCCTGCTCTCTCTGATGAGGTGTTGACAACTTTCACACTCACCCAAGATTAGAACTATTTTGTCCAAGTCTCAATAACCCCCTTTCTTCTGACAAGTCAAGTCAGTAGTTGACTACAACGAGCTGAAGGTAGGACAACTGTTGATCAGAAAACAACCTCTCTTTTGGCTGCTTTTTATTTTCTACACCTAGACTTTTGCTAAGAGTAAAGAAAACTTTGTATAAAGTGTTTGAAATGTTTAAATGTTTAAATGTCAAAGGGTTATAATATAGGCTAGCCTAGTATGTAACCGACGACTGCTGAGTGCAGGAAAAGAGAAAATGATGTTTTTAGTATTTTGATGATTTTGTAGTATGTTGGTGAAGGGATGGCCTAGAGCTGCCGTTCTTTTAGATTAGTACATTGGGGGATCCCGTTTCCGAGGAATAGAACTCAACTCAACTGAAACAGCAGATGTTTTGAGAACCAACAGCCTGAACTCACTCTATTTTTGAATGTTATACAAAATATTGGTATTCCAAAGGGGCAGCCGTGGCCTACTGGTTAGGGCTACAAGCTTGTAACCGGAGGGTTCGATCCCCGACTAGTCCACGGCTGAAGTGCCTTTGAGCAAGGCACCTAACCCCTCACTGCTCCCCAAGTGCTGTTGAGCAGGCAGCTCACTGCTCCGGGTTAGTGTGTGCTTCACCTCACTGTGTGTTCACTGTGTGCTGTGTGTGTTCACTAATTCACAGATTGGGATAAATGCAGAGACAAAATTTCCCTCACAGGATCAAAAGAGTATATATACTTGTACTTAAATACATGTAGATGTGTAGACTCTTAGTGAATGAAGCGATGGTATTTCATGACATAATTGTAAATGATGCATATCTAATGAGTATCCCTAATTATATTTCGAAGGAGAGGCATCCATTTTAAAGCATTTAAATTATCTAGATCATTCTCAATTAAGGTCCTGTGATATCAGTTGTTGACTGGCCTACTGAGGTACAGTAATGGACGAGGAGAGAAAGGGACTTTAGGATGTGTGCTGCAAATGAAACACTCTGGTTATGCTATGGCATCATTTAGATCATTATCAGAGGTCGTTTTAATTCAGTTAACTCAGCTGGTTATTAAACTGAAAGTCTAGCAGCACCAGCACATTGACCACAGCACTGAGCAGGGTCAGACTCTTTCATCACCCCCTGCTCTCTCTGATGAGGTGTTAGCAACTTTCACACACTCAGTTATGAGCAGAGCTATCTTGCCTCAGTCTCAATAATAGCATCTCTTTTACTCTGGCTATGTAGTCAAGTCATGTTAGTGGCGGCCATCTCCCTAATACAGTATACGTTCTTTTGAATGTCAGTCAACTGTTGGACCTACAGTAAGTGATAATATACAATCAGTTTAACCCTTACAACATGGCATCACTTTCAAGTTTCATGTTGGGCCCAGCTAGAATTGATTGCTGAACACTAATGTATAATTCTTGTGAACCAAAGGACACAAAGATGTGTTTGATGTCAATTTAAATGTATTGTCTTAGAGAGGAACATACAGTATTAACATTACATCTAGTAAAACTGCATGTACTCTTAGACCCTGTTGAGATCTATCATTTAATACCACATGGAAAATATGCTCCATTTTTAAATCTGAGAAGGCATAGGCATTTTCTAGATTTAAAGCCTTAGTTTCTTAATTTTTTATTACTTATATATTCATAAAATATTTTGAAATATTTTGAAGCACTTTTAGTATTTTGCTCATTCAACAATGCAACAATATAGGCGACATAATCTGTCATTATCAAACATTGCAGCACTCAGTCAATACCTTTGTCTCTGGCCCCTGTCTAGGTTGATTTCTAAAGCACATATCCAATACTAGCTATTTTGATCAGTCACAACAATGTAGCAATACAAAATTAACTGAGAAACATTTGCTATTATACTAGAATATCTGAGTTGGTAATGCTGTGAATCCTTGAGGGGAGTATGTTAAATGAAAGTTTCAAATTGTTTTACAAATCACAATACAAAATTCTGTGTTTATTCTACTAAATGAAAAGTATGAAAGTGAATCATAACATTTGTAAATCAACATTTGTAATCTGCATATAAAAACTGCACATTATTTCTAAAGGGGCACAAATCAAATGAAAACATCTACTGTTGCAGTGAAAGAGACAGTCATGCCATTTCAAGCCTCAATCATATCTGTAGGAATTTTGTTATCCCTGTGTCTTCCAGGTAAGACTTGATAACTAATGAAGAAATGACGCTTTTGTAAAGTTCCTGAATTTCATGCACATAATAACATATGTGTTCAGCCTTTGATTCAATAGAAATGGTTTATCTTTGTAGGAGGATGCTTTTAGCCAATTGGATTAATCACAATGTCATGACTTCTGACAGTATCATTTCATTTACAGTACATAATTACCTTGAAGTTGATAACTCTTTCATTTTGACATGATGGTTTTTCAGGTGTGCAAAGTAGGTATTCTGTGACCTACAATCCCTCAAAAGTCTGTGGTCTTAAAGGAGCATCAGTGGTCCTGCCCTGCACATATTACTATTCTGGGATTGGGCACTATATGAGAGGAGAGTGGCATAAAGGGAAGAGTGGGAGAGTCAGAGATCATAACCCTCCTAATTATGACTGCAGTCTGAACATAAATAAACTATCAGATGATCACTCAGGTGTTCATCACTTTCGGTTCTACACATTCCTACACAGTAGCTGGATGACAGGCAATGGCGTCACTCTCTCAGTCACAGGTAACGATGAGCTCATCAATACAATGACCCAATGTTTTGGAATTACATTCAGAAATGAAGGTGTAATTATTATCCTGTCCTCTCAGACCTGCAGGTGAAGGAGGAGGCTGTTGTAGGCAACCCGAATCAGACTAAAGTGACCTGCAGCACCTCCTGCAGTTTGGGCTCTCAGTATGTCTGGTACAAGAATGGACAGATTTTAGAACACGAAACAGCAGCCTCCATACTACTGGACTCAACCAGACCATCTGAAGCAGCCAATTACTCCTGTGCTGTGAAAGATGAGGCTCTCCGCTCCACTGCAATTTGTGAGTACTGTAGATGTAACTCCAATAAACACAATATCACAGTACATCAGCAATAGTCCTATGAAATGTCCATTGATTGTTTTCTGTTGTTACAGATCATTTAAGTGTGTCTTTTGTTTGTTATCACTGCTTCAGGTGTTCCAGAAAAACACTGCTGGGCTGTGAAGTGCTCATCTAACAGTGGGGGAGAACAGGGTAAGTTGAGCCATATTAGTAGGATTAATTGTATAAAATACAGTATAATGGAAATAAACAAGGACTTCAACAAAAAATATTGTGTGTGAGCTCATTTGTATTTCTTCAGCTGTGCTGCAGGTAACCATGGTGCCTAAAACAGTAACAGCGGGAGGAGAAGTGACACTGACCTGTCACACCTGCACTCAGAGCAACAACCCCACCCTCATCTGGTACAAGAACACGCAGCCTGTGTCTAACCAACACCCAACCAGAGACAACAAGCTGCATCTAAACCCAGTCAGCAGTGAGAATGCAGGCAGCTACTCCTGTGTTGTCAAAGGAGATGAGAGTCTCTTTTCAACCGCTGTCTTTCTCAATGTCACATGTGAGTTATCAAATCTTTACTTTAATCTCCACACACGGTTTTACCATCTTCAAAAAGGGGCTGCATGCAGAGGCTGCATTTTATGCGCAAACTAAGACCATTTAGAGTGGATAGAGATAATGATGTTACTTTTCTATCACTCATTTGTAGAGAGCATGCTACTTTCTTTGTCAGTGTCAGTGACCAACAAAAACAAACTTAGGAAGATTGTCAACATGGCCAGCAAGGTTGCAGGGCAAAAACCAGACAGTATGGCTGTTATATGAAAGGGGGTTGGTGAAGAATGGTCAGGCAATAAATCAAGATCTGTCACATCCCCTACAACAGGCACATGAGGTGTTGCCATCAGGGAGGAGGTTCAGGCTACCTTCTTTCCAAACAAATCGAGCCAATAAGGCATTCATTCAAGCCAGTTTTAAAATGATGAACAATAAGTTACCTGCAGGAGAGCACTTCAGTACCACCATGCACTTTTTGCACTTCATGGTCCTATTTATATGCAGTGGGGTCTGTGTGTTCTGTCCTAATGTTGTATATGTGAAGGGGTGTGGTAGGGTGGGGATGGTTGGGGAGAGTAAAATTCTGTTGCATATTCTGTCTCTAACTGTCCTAAGGCCGGCGCCCACCGGACACAGCGTTCTGCGGTCTTGGTTTGACACGCAGGATTTTAGAATAGTTTTCTATCTCTGTGTGCGGCTGCTGCGCGGCAGACGTTTCCAGTGGGCTTTGCTCTATTGAAAACAATGCAGTTTTCATTTGTTTACTGTCGTGGGGCTTTACTGTCTTTTTGTATAAATGTATCAGATGTACTGTATTACGCAGATCAATCTTCCAAAAGGACAAATAATACATCTATCTATCTACACACTGTGGTAATGACAGTGTACTTGTAGTTACAATGAGCAACTTTTGTGTATGAGAAGATTTAAAAGCACACGTCACCACTAACATATTTCACCAGATGTGCCAAGGAATGTTTCAGTGTCCATCAAAGCCTCTGGTGAAATACAGGATGGAACTTCAGTGACTCTGACCTGTAGCAGTGATGCCAACCCACCAGTGCACACCTACACCTGGTATATGAAGAGTGGAGCTGAATCTGTTGCTAGTGGCACAGGGGAGAGCATCAGCTTCAATGTGACCTCTGATACCTCTGGACTTTACCACTGTGAGGCACAGAATGAACTTGGCTTTCAGAACTCTACTGATGCAGTCACAATTGAGACAAAACGTGAGTTTTGCTTTTCTGTTCTATTACTCAGATTTGTCTTAATAAATTAATATGATAATTATTTAATTATAATTTATCATTTTAAGGCTTGTCATTGTTATGCAAAGAGAATTATCATTGGGAAATTACAGATATGTGTAAACGCCTGTGCTTTCCAGCAGAGTGACAATACAGTAATATTGCATGTTAAACCTAAAGTTCACTGTGCAAGTAATCTGTGAATTAATTTATTTTCAAAATAGAAAAAAGAAGAAAAGTAATTTGTCTTCAAGACCACATACCTTAGAGGTGAGTAACCTGATGTTTTTCATAAACAGGTGCTACTGCTTGGTATGTATACTGTAAATTGATTTACTGTCTTCTGACTCTTCAGGCTGATGCCAGTGATGTCTATGCCAACGTCATGCCAACGACCATGACCTCTGACCCAGGGCAGAGAGCAGACTCTCAGGGGAATGAAGACGATGTAAATTACGCCAGCATCCAGTTCCAACCACGCACTAAAAAACAAAAGTCTCTCCACAATAGTAAAAGACTGCAGCAGCTCAAACAAGATGAGGATGTTGTCTATGCTTCTGCTCAACCAAGACAATCAAATACTGCCACCTGGTGAGTTTATTTTGCTACTACAGGACACATGCCATATTTCAATCTACAGCACCGTCAACAAATTCAACAACATTGTTGAAGACTAAGCAGTCAGAAGACGGTGTGTGTTTATGGATTTATTAATATCAGCACACACTAAAGCACCATGTTATATGCTGTTTTTTCACTTAGCTATTTCCGACAGGGAATGTATTATGTACATGACGAGTATTAGAGAGATGCTTTGTTAATGATTTACTGTTAAGACATGCTGATTGTAATTTTGGATATCAATCAAAATTCATGAAGAATGCACATGTTCACCCAAATGCATTGTTATCCTTGGGGTCAATTTGACCCCAATGTTTAACATCATGAAATATGTTTTTTGTTTTGCTTCATGTTTCATGACTTTTCCTCATTTGA
Organism: Sardina pilchardus; assembly: GCF_963854185.1. Taxonomy (NCBI): domain Eukaryota; kingdom Metazoa; phylum Chordata; class Actinopteri; order Clupeiformes; family Clupeidae; genus Sardina; species Sardina pilchardus. The sequence goes on from NC_084994.1 coordinate 41,446,553, forward strand.
AGGATACAAAAAAGTATGAAATGTACACAATAATATGTTTCCAATGTCCTGTACAAATATTTGTTACATTGGTGTTCTTGGGGTCAATTTGACCCCATTTGTATTAAACATGAGGTAAATTAATATTTGACACATTATGGATATTATTATTGTAATAGTATGAGAACATGTAGTTATTATCATTATTACAAGTGCATATTACATTAAGTTACATAAGTTATTTTGGCAGGACTGAAATAGTCAAAAGGTGAGGCAACAGCAATCCTTTGGGCTGCTGACACTGGATGGGCAATATTGCCAGCCAGAGTTCCAGGGTTCATAAAGGGGTGTGGGCGGGGTGGGATTGTTTTGTAGGGCTTTTAATGGTGGTTATTACACTTAGGTAGCCTAATCCTTGGATTCTTTTTTCTTCAAAATAGGAAAAAGAAGAAAACTACTTTGTCTTCAGGTCCATATACCTTAGAGGTGAGTAACTTGATGCTCAGATACAGGTGTTACTGCCTAGTATATATCTATAAGCTAATTTACTGTCCTCTGACTCCTCAGGCTGATGCCAGTGATGTTTATACCAACGTCATAACCTCTGACCCAGGGCAGAGAGGGGACTCTCAGGGGAATGAAGACGATGTCAATTACGCCAGCATCCAGTTCCAACCACGTTCTAAAAAACAAAAGTCTTGCTACAGAAATAGTAGACCTCAGCAGCTCAAACAAGATCACAATGTCGTCTATGCCTCTGTTCACCAGAGCCAATCAAATACTACCACCTGGTGAGTTTATTCTGCTGCTACAGAACATTTGCTACATTTCCTCTATCTCATGTTGATCTTTTTATTTGTTTTAGAGATCTCTCACATCTTTTGATATACAGTACAGTAATTACCACACGCACGCATCCTTGACCCACACAACGTAACACAAGCATGATGTACATTCTCTGCAGGACTGATGGTGATTTTCCCGTCTACAGCTCTGTCAACAAAAACAAAGTCAACAAAGCTGTTGGTGTCTAAGCACAGTCACAACATGGTGTGTGTGTGTTTATGAATTTATTCATATCAAGACACACTAAAACACCACATTATCTGCTTTTGGATCACTTTTCTATATCCTACAGTGAATTTATTGCAGCTATTTTGTAAGTACAGTATAGATGCTTTGTATGTATGTGATTTACCCAAATGCTGAAATGCATAGTTCTAAAATGGCAACAGCCCATTTTATATAGATAATGGCCATCATGCTGTTTTTTTTAATTGCCTATAAACTGTTACTGACATTGGCCGGGTTTCCCAGATTCTTTAAGAAGCTCTTAAGTGATAAGAACTTCTTAGGAGCGTTCTAGAGTGCTGCTAAGAAGTTCTTAGCACTTAAGAGCTTCTTAACGAATCTGGGAAACCCAGCCATTTTCTGTCCATTATTCTGAACATTGATGACCTCCTATTGACCTGATGACCGCCGACCTCCTTTTTTCATACCATCATACTTGGGTTTAATTTCTTTCTTACAGTTTTAATTTCTTTTTATGCAGTTGTATCTCTGTCTTAGTTTAAAATTTCATTCAAAAGAGTTTTTATGGTACATAATTTAAAAAAACTTTTCTGAAAGTAAATAAAATTGTGTGCTACAAAATGCTTTGGTTGATTTCAGTGACACTGAACTGCATACACAGTGAGATTTATTTTGGTCTTTCTTCCTGCAATTGCTGTTTGAGAAAATATTCTCCAAGAACAACCGTCAAGAGCACCAGCCTCAGTCCTGCACATAAAAGGTGATGGATGACATGTAGCCAAGCCACAGTTACTTAGGGAGGGTAATGGATAACTGAGGAAACACTGATGTTGTCTGTGGCAGAAGAGGGATTAGATAAATGGAAAATGAATGGATTAACATTCATAACAAATTATAGATGATGATACATGCAGCATACATTACGTTTAATTTAGTGCTTAAAGGGATAGTTCGGATTTTAAGACACGAAGTTGTATGGGTTCCCTGTCAGCAACGTAGTGCATCAGCACTGACTTACCCCCGACAGCGTCCTGTGAGCCGAGATCCAGCCGGTTTTAGATCGTTTTTGATGCTGAAGAAAGTAGTCCGGCAAGTTTCTGGGGTCACGAAAGTAAAGTGTTTTTCTTCTCAAAACCATATGCGTTCAACAGAGTGATATATTTGCACCACAAAAACGTTGTCCAGGAAAAATTCAAACCTCGTTATCACTTACTTATTTTTCGCGATTCCTATCACTGCGCGCTACTGACAGCTGGACAACGTTTTTGTGGTGCAAATATATCACTCTGTTGAACGCATATGGTTTTGAGAAGAAAAACACTTTACTTTCGTGACCCCAGAAACTTGCTGAAGAAAATAGTCCGGCATCAAAAACGATCAAAAACCGGCTGGATCTCGGCTCACAGGACGCTGTCGGGGGTAAGTCAGTGCTGATGCACTACGTTGCTGACAGGGAACCCATACAACTTCGTGTCTTAAAATCCGAACTATCCCTTTAAGAACAGATCCCTGAGGAAGCTTGGTGATAGCCAGGCTGCAGATGGATTGTATTGGCCATACGATATTCAATGCATTAACAACATTTTATTGCGAAACACAAATAATATACATTAAAATGTACAGTTCAGGGGTGTACTCACTTATGCCCCATGCATTTCAAAGAAGAACATTTATTTATTAGACATTATTATTAATTTGTGGTGTCCTTAAAGGTTGTATTTTTCCTCATTTATTTAATTAAGGCATTAAGATCACTTTCCAAAGGATGATTTCTTATTCCTGTTTTCAGCCAACTTTAGCATGGGTGTATTCACTTATTCCAAGCACTGTATTGTGCACACAGAGTATTTGTAAAAATAGTAATGATTATCTCTGGGAGCCTGAGGCAAAGACAAACTTGAGTCAGTTCGGATTAAAGTGCAGATTTTCATTATTTCCCTTTTTGTGACATCAGATACAGTATTTGAAGGAGCCAATTATAGAGTGCCAAACATTGTTTATTGTTTTGTGGTTTGATATTCATATCAGTGAAGTACTTAAATTCTCCATACTGTTTTTTTTTTCAAAATCAAATTCAAATATGTTCTCTTAGCTGAAGTATTTTTCTTTTGTTGTTCAAATAATTTGCAACCAAAAGATATACAGTACAGCAATATGCATTAACCCTTATGTTGTATTTGACCCCAAGCAGTGTTTAACATCATAAAATATATGGTTCACTTTTTTTGTTTTGCTTCAAGTTTCATGACTTTTCCTCATTTGAAGGGTACAACAGAGTAAACATGAAATTTGCACAAAAATATGTTTCCAATGTCCTGTAAAAAAAATAGTTACGTTGGTGGTATTGGGGTCAATTTGACCCCATTTTTATGAAACATGATGAAAATGAATATTTGACAAATTATGGATATTATTATTGTAATAGTATGAGAACATGTAGTTATTATCATTATTGCATATACAAGTACATATTACATATAAGTTATTTTGGCAGGTCTGAAAAAGTCCAAAAAGTCAGCCTTTGGGCTGTTGACACTGGATTGGCCATATTGCCAGTCAGGGTTCCAGGGTTCATAAAGGGGTGTGGGGGGGTGGGATTGTTTTGTAGGGCTTTTGATGGTGGTTATTACACTCTTGTTAAGTACCTACCACAAAAAAAACTGGGTAAAAAAAATAATTTTAATCATTTTTTGAGAGTTTTTTTAGCTGGGGTCAAATTGACCCCAAGGACAACGAACGTCGGTAAGATTTGAGGACAACATGAGGGTTAAGGCACTGAGCACTAAGGACAAGCTTATAACAATGGCCTATGTTTGGCGCATGTGGTGGATCTCCTCAATGGTCTTGATGTCTTTAATCTTGACATCTCCAGTGACATGGACGTTCTTGAACTCCTTATCACCAAAGCGGTTAGGGAATTGTATCTTTTGGCCACTTGGAAGCTTGATATGGAACTCCTTGTCATTGAATTCCATAGTGACCTTAAACATGAATTATGAAAAAAGAAAAAGAACTTAGAGTATGCACACCCAAACAGAAGTGTTGGATAGCATGACATAGCATCATAAATTAATTAGGATAAATAGGTAGCTGCACACCCCTGATGATAGACTGTTAAATCGTTTGCCCAATATTAAAAGCTTATTTTTTTAGCTATTGCTGTTCTGGTACATTTAAACTTCTCCTAACTCATTAGACCATAGGTACATCTATGCATAGATAGTCAATTCCTGTTTTCTTTTGTGCATACGGTATGTGTCCACTAAATGTATGCTGAGCTATGTATTATACAGTATGTGTGTATATTAACTTCAAGTCCTCTCACCTTGAACTCCTCTTGGACACGGAAGGGGAGAGAACTTTCCCTCTGCTCACTCTGCCAGGAGCCTTCCTCGTAGGAGTTGCACACGATGGTCTGTTCGTCAAAGCGCGGGTTGAAGTGCAGAGCCACACTGTCCCAGCTGTGGCCGATGTTAATGGCAAACCTGGACAGAGAGAGAGAGAGAGAGAGAGAGAGAGAGAGAGAGAGAGAGAGAGAGAGAGAGAGACTGAGACAGGGTAGACAGACTTACTGTGTGGAGGTTTGTGCAGTTTGAGGGTTTGGTCTGAACAGGACAACAAGACACTTTCAACAAATTGCTCCTGGCCACGCTCTGGTCTAAAAGTGCTCATGATTGAGTGCCAGTGACCTCCAGCTCCTGGCCAGCCTTGAAGGACATTTGTAGAGTAAGCATCTATCCAGAAAAGGGAAAACAAATCCTTCAGCAATATAGCGGAATCTTCTACTCCCTGTCATTTAGCTCTCCTAACCTACATTCTGAACATCTAGTTGTCAGTGATAAATAACTGAAATGAAAATAGTACACCTTGGCTCAAGAGCCAGTAATGTGCACAGGAGTAGGCTACTCGTTCTCTAATATATTGGTATCAAAGCAGGTGTTCTTTGAGATCAGGGTCCAATTCATTACAAAAGTTGTAATGAATTGTATGAGTAAAAGTTTTTGCTAAAAAACATGGCTTTGCATGAAATTAAAGGTATACTATGCAAGGTTTTTTCAGTTAATCAATTCGTTCCATACTGCTATATATGATTAAATGAGTCATTACCGGTCGAACGGTGTTTTTTTTGGCCGCTCTAGTGGTCTGTAGCGGTAGAACCACACTTGCAACTTCAGGAGACACCTGGCACGTGTCATGTAAAGTCTCATGAAAAGGCACGGCAGACTGGCCGATTTAGGAGTTTTGTCAAATATACACGCTAAAGCTGTAGGGGAAGCTCTGCAGAGAAATATGAAAACATAAAACGAGCGAAAATGAAAAGCGAAACCGGCGATGAAATTGCCAATCCTGCATAGTATACCTTTAAAGAGACCCTATGCAACTTTTACATAGTCATGAAATCGCTTAGAAATCGTTGTTTTGCTTGACTGACCAGTTTTATCGAAAACAGTAATATTTCCTCCCGCCCCCAGTGTCCCTATCCGCTATTGCAACCTTGCAGTTTGTTCAGGAGATGATCGTTCCCTGTTTACATCTAGAAGGCTGAGACGCATGAAGAACAAGAAGAACCACGCTTGCAATTTATATATTTATATATAGCCTATATATGTATAAATATACACGCTAAAGCTGCCGGGGAAGCTCTGCAGAGAAATATGCAAGCAGAAAACGAGTGAAAATGAAAAACGAAACCGAAACTTAAGATGAAATCGCCAATCCTGCATAGTTCCTCTTTAAAAAGCGTGAAATGGGCATACAAGTTTCAAATGATGTCTTCATCACATTTAAAGTTTTACACTAAGATGGTGCATCTTCCCTTAGGCTACTGAGAATAACCCACTGCATTGCATTCTTACTATACAGTCTTTCTTTTGTTTGACATTCGCATTAGTCCATTTACCCCATAACAGATTACACTTACCTTGACTTTTGTAAGTAGTAAGTAAGTAAGTAAGTGAGTAAGTTCCACTCTGAACTGATCACGACTGCTGGCTGTTTTTTATACAGTAGCCTATAGTCGCATGAGAAGGCATGGCATTCAACCAATGCGTCACAGATATTGATAAAGCTCCTGAAACCATTCTGCTCATTTGCAGAAAAGTAAATTAGGAAAATGTGTAGTTGCTCATGCATGCATCTGGGTTAGTGGCCTGCCCTGTTCACTTTCATCAGATCATTTCTAATTAGCTTCACCTTCAGTATGCAGTATATGTTAGCCTACCGCTTCACTGCACTTCATCAAATATATGACCGCCGTGCAGTGAAGCATGCAGTGAAGTTGCGTCATTTAGGTTTAGTCACTTTTTCTTCCGGGTTTTTTTTTTTTTTTCACATCAGTCATTTTCCATCAAGGACTCTCGGGACACTGAAAGACCGACTTGGTGGTGGGCATGTAGCCCCACAAGGATGACATACACTATGTTGCCAAAAGTATTTGCTCACCTGCCTTGACTCACAAAACTTCAGTCACATCCTATTCTTAATCCAAAGGGTTTAGTATGATATTGGTCCACCCTTCGCAGCTTTACTGTAACAGCTTCTGTGAAAGCTTTCCACAATGTTTAGGAGAGTGTTAACTTGGTAGACAGGTTCACAACTGCATGGAATTTGAAGTGTAGGATCATTATGACACCCTCTGAATATATGCAAAGTTTTGTGTCATTTGGTTCATGAGGGACCATACAATAAATGAATATACTGTATGTGTAGTGACTGTACACTACACACACACACACACACACACACATAATTATTCATTATCATTAAGTAGTAGGGCCTGTACAGTAGTTAGCAACTCAAAAACAACCATTTTTATCTGTATTGTCTTCTTGCATAAGAGGCCTGAAAGCCTTACTATACTGTAACTGTTTGCTAAAGGTCCCTACAGATCTATCAGACTGAAAAAACATGGTTCCTTTGTTGTCTTTCTCTTCCCAGATGACACTTGAAGTCACCAGCAACCTTGAGGACATGAAATTAATTGTGGAAATCTTTGCAGACATCCATTTATGATGCATGAAAGCCACCTCACCATTCAGTGGTTAACATCAGTAACCTTTATGGATCAGTAAAATATAAATCGGCGGAGTGAAGCAATGCTTATTATGTTGGAAGGAAAGAAGTAGAGCCCATATGGCTGGTCACTGCTGCCATGGAGAGGAATTACATCATATCATACTGTATGATACTGTTTGCAACATGAAGTATTTTTTGACATGCTATGAAATTCTCAGTGATTTGACCTGATACCTAACCGTATGAAGTGTGGGCAATCTTGTTTACGGTCCTCAGATAAAGAATGTCTAAGTTTGGGCTTAATGAAAAACATATGACACTAAATATTCCAAACAATATTTTCCACACATACTGTAAAGAATTCCATCAGGTAGAAAGTGACAAATCAATCTACTGAAACACACACATTATAACTAACATTCATATACTGACGAGGTGGATTGCATAATCAATTATTGTTTTATTTTTACATACACATCACTGCATTGCAATTGCCGGAACATTCTTCAAACATTGTCCACAGAAGGGAAAATCCCACATCCAAAAGTGCCATGTATCACTCTACTAATAGGTCAGTACTGTGACAGATTTTGCATTTGCAGTAGAATTTGCAAGCTTGAGCTGTATAATAAATGCCAGTGTGGTCTTAACCCCGACTCATCAGTTAGATATGCTAAGTTGTCCAAATATTGTGGTCAAAGCCACCAAATATCAAATGCCAAATATTCAAAAACTTGGGTGTGCAACATTTAAATGTCTGATCTGCTTTCTGAGTATGCTTACACTTACACATGCATACACTTTAGAAACAGTTTTTGCTTCCCTCCATGTCTCATGCCACCTTCTATCCCTGCTGCCAACTGACATCAAAATATTTACATATCTGGTCAAGTATGCCATTAAGGCTATATTTACATGGCTCCATGTGATCAATGGACCATCTTCAAACCAAAACAACGGCACCCTATATAGAAGCTATGACACTTTCTAAATTAGATACTGTATGTCAGTTTCGCTCCTTTCCCCACCCCATGCAAACTTCTTTCCCCGCACAACTGAGATCATAATTTTGATCTCTGCCATACAGGCAAAACTATTCAATCAACCTAAACTGTATATTTTCTAAAAGTCTAGATGTGATTTAAAGCAAATTGAGAGACATGTCCCACCTTCCTCCATACTTGGGTACACTATAGTATGCATACAGTCCTGTCTTGCATAGTAGTGATCCAAGTGTGCGGTGGTTTCAACCCTCTTCCTTTAGCCTCATTTAGATGACAATATTTATATCTTAGGAGGATTGAATACATGTTTTTTTTTGCACTTACAGCTGAACTCCAGAAAACTATATTTTGCATTTTGTTTTCTGTTGTTTTATGATTGACTGAAAGCACAGACTGATTTGACAACAAGTTGTGTTTAAAATGAAATATGTCATTTTGCCTGTTGCAAACAAAATATAGCGATTTGGCTACAGTGCACTATAGACATAGTCCTGTATTGTATAATTGGTGAATCAAGTGTGTGTTGTTAAAAGTAACGAGTGAAAAAATGACCTGTTGCTAAGATTTGTTGGAAAGTGACATGAAGTTCTGTAAGCACTGTATTGCACCTTTTATGGTGAACCAAAGTGCAACTTCTCAAACCTTGCTTTGAGTCTGTGGACATGGTCGAATTTCAAGGAATGATGAAGACGATGTCCATTATACCAGCATCTAGTTCTGACAATGTGCTGAACAGGAAGGGTCTCTCACATGAAAAGGTGCTGCTTCAAAAAGATGGGGAGGTGGCTGATCAAATACAGTATGTTTCTGTTCACCTTCTATCAAATACTGCCCCCTGGTGGGTTTATTTGCCTACTATAAAGGAAACTGATTCTCCACTCTTTATTGTCTCTCCGCTGTAAAATGACCTTAAACATGATTTGAGATACAATTACCACACACACAAGTTCTTCATCCCCACAATGTAACAGAAAGTGTGCTGTAGTCTCTGTAGACCTTGTGATGATGACGGTGGTTCTGAGCCCTCCATGTCAACAAATAGACAAAGTTGCTGATGACTTAGCACAGTCACCACCAGGAGTGTGTTAAAAGTTATCAGGATGAAGATCAAGACATACTCAAACCTCACTCTATTTAATGTTTCTTAGACACGACCAACTAACCAGGTCCGTATATGTTGAGACAACGAGCTTTGTTTGCCACACTGAATTGAATGTTGGATATTTGCAATGCCAAGGATAACCTTATTCATATCTCTTCTTTAAGGCTTCACAATGTACTCAGAAGGAGGAATAAATCAACAATTATGTTTTATTTTATATTTTATTTTGTATAAAATTCCTTTATAATTTTGCTAAATGTTCTTGTGTTTAGGAGTTTTATGGGGCATAATGTATACAAATTTGTTATGTTATGTTTATTGATGCCATGGTGGGCCTAAGTCATTTTGGATAAAACTAAAGAAAAACTAAATGGCGACAACATTCTATGACTATGTGAACAGACTACAACAGAACATCTCTGTCAGTGTCTAGAAAGTAGCTGAACTCTAGGCCTGCCTTGACTCTTTTCCCCAAATGACTTCACCAAGAAGCATGACGTGCACAAGCCTCAGTCCAGACACGTTGATCAAGAGCATATAAGGAAGTCTACAAGCACAGCAAAGCCAAACCACAGCTACTTAGGTCGGAGATATACTGACCTAAGAAAACTGCTGCTTGTTTTTGGCAGAAGATAAGATGATTGATAAGTATGCAAGCCCTCAATTTAACCAAGTACTTATAAAGAGATCACTGAAAAGGAAGTATCATTCGCTTGACATATTGCCACATATACTTGGTGGAGTTGGTCATTTTTTTTCTTAAGGTTTGCACCTTTCTTTAGTAAAACTCTTTTGCTTTATTGAGTAGTTCTTTTAAAATGTAATTGAATTTCCATGTAAATGTCTAGAGTAGACAGTATCACCATACCATAGCATTTCAGTGATTAACATTTCTTACAGTATATCCTCTAATTGCAGCTGTTTTCATTTGCATGTCTTTGCTGGGTATAGACATTATGTAGATATTGTTAGGCTATAAAAGCCTACACAACTAAAGGTCACTCATGCTAAAGACGCGATCTGTTGAATAATTTGAGTGCCGTTCATTCATCAAGCATTGACATGCATTCATTTCAAATGTACTTAATCCTCCATTTGAATGCTTGCTCTACTATTGCAGGTCAAGGAGATTAAAGTCATGTACTCATTTGTGCTACTTCTGCTCCTCAGGCTTACAGGTAAAGTGCACATAATCTGATCTGATGCTACAGTCAAAATAATAAACAAGCACAAAAGGTTGTGACATTTGGAAGTGTTCATTTATAATTATTTTTTTGAAAATTATACTTGCCCATGTTGTTAAATTTGCTTTTTTATTTTGCCTATAGTTATCAAACAAACGTAAGTTAGATAAAAGACTCTTTACCCATGTTTACAACTCTTGGCTCTAAAAGTGACAAATAAGTTGTGCCTAATTTGTCGCTAATGATGTGAGCAATTTAATGTCAATTCTAAGCGCAGGCTGAACACACCTCTTTCTTGTGCCCTTCTGTTGTTTCAGGTGTCCAGTGTGGTGTTAGCGTGACCTATCCCTCTACACGCGTCTGTGCTCTTAAAGGGTCATCAGTGGTCCTGTCCTGCACATATTACTATTCTTGGGGTCATATATATTGGGGGGGGCAGTGGTATAAAGAACAGAGTCTGTGGGTGATAGGGCATGACAACTCTAAATATCCAAACTGTGACCTGACATTAGACAGCCTCTCAGAAGGCTACGCTGGTGTTTATCACTTTCGGTTTTATACAAGCATAGCAACACACTGGATAAAAGGTGATTCTGGTGTCACCCTCTCAGTCACAGGTAATGAGCATACTAAATCTAATTGATTTACATGTAATCTACCAAATCTAAGATTGTTGCACTTTTTTTGCAGTGGATTCAATTTTAAGATGAATATCTCTTTAAGATCATGTTTATGTCCTCTCAGACCTGCAGGTGAAGGAGGATTCTGTTGCAGGGAATCCGAATCAGATTAAAGTGACCTGCAGCACCACCTGCAGTTTGGGCTCTCACCTACAGTATGTCTGGTTCAAGAACGGACAGATTCTACGAGACAAAACCACAGCCTCCGTACTACTGGACTCAACCAAACCCTTTGATGTGAACAGATACAACTGCGCTGTAAGAGGTCATGAGGCTCTGCGCTCGCCTGTAGAATGTGAGTGTGAATAACATTCCATCTTTTATTTCAAAGCAATCGAACCAACCAACAAATGTAAATAAATTAAATAATACATTTCGGCACAAAGTACATTTCTGAGGATTTGGAAGGGGAGGAGGGGTCTTATTCATACTTTCATCCTCATAACCCTTGTTCTCCAGTAACTGCAGTCAGTGTTTGATAACTTACACATACTTGTAGGTGTTCCAGAAAAACAGTGTTTGGCTGTGACCTGCTCTTCCAATTACACCTGTGCATTGTCGGGATCAACAGTGGACATCTCCTGCGCTCTCAAACCTCCCAGGGAACGCAGCATCAAAACAGCCTTCTGGTTTAGCCTCAACAAATCTAGCACTTCCCCAAGAGATCTGACGTTGGACGAAGAGTATACGAATCATGTGGCGTATCTTCAGGACAGAGGACGTTTTACACTCAGACTGAAAGACATCACAGAGAGTCACTCTGGAGAATATGGCGTCAGGATGAAAACAGAACAGGAACACATTTATTTTGGGTTTCCAAGAGTCGACCTGTCTGTTACAGGTAACTCCCTTTTCCAAACAGGATATACCATGTCTTATAACTTCAAGTGCGGTGTTGCACAGTGATCTATTTAATCATTAGTTTGCTGACATGTTAGGATATTTTAGGGCTTGTCAAGTTATCATAGTTTTATATCTCCTCCAGCTCTGCAGGTCATGGTGACTTCTGCTGCAGTGACAGAGGGAGAGAGAGTGACACTGACCTGCAGCACCACCTGCACTCTGAGTGACCGCCCCACCTTCACCTGGTTCAAGAACTCTCTCATCTACAAAAACACCACTGACAAGAACCTTCACTTTGACCCAGTCCAAGGACACGACTCAGGCAATTACTCCTGTGCTGTTAGAGGACACGAGAGTCTCGCCTCCACTGATGTCCTCCTCAATGTCAAATGTAAGTTAAGGTGGCTGGGCTCTGTGTGTGTGTGTGTGTGTGTGTGTGTGTGTGTGTGTGTGTGTGTGTGTGTGTGTGTGTGTGTGTGTGTGTGTGTGTGTGTGTGTGTGTACATAACTTTGGTATACCTTTACGGTAATGTCTGTGAGAATGTGGCATGCACTGCGTGGCTGACTTGACGCATATTTTTCACAGACCCACCAAAGAGAATCTCTGTGTCTGTCAGTTCTGCCGGTGACATGGTGGAGGGTCAGTCAGTGACTTTGACCTGCAGCAGTGATGCCAACCCACCAATGCACAACTTCACCTGGTACCAGACCGTGGGAAATGTCACTGTTGTCCGAGGTGCAGGGGAGAAGGTTACCTTCACTTTGTCTGCTGGTGACAGTGGACTCTACCATTGTGAGGCGCAGAATGAAGTCGGATCTCAAAACTCAACCGGAGTTGAAATTACTGTGGTTGGTACGTGTTAGATTTGAGGGATTTTCTTCATGTCACTTTCTATTGCCACAGAAATGGCTGAGACAGAATGCTTACTGCCAAATGGTGCACCTAACTAATTGCACACCCCAGAAGAGACAGCTTAATCAGATCTACCCAGGAAAGCCACATCACTACTATCTGCCCACCTCCAGTTTGAACCCGGACGCGAATGTTTATTCGGGCATTATGACTAGCCACGAGTCTCCTACTTCATGGCTTCATTGTTGCCAGCTTCAAGTCTTACCTGCTCTCAACCACACTGGATCAACTCAGTCGACTTGTGGTCTCCATTTTGCAATTCAGGAGACCATTTTAATAGCATTCTTCAGTACGTAATGATCGATGTGTTTCCATCACAAATGGCATCTCTTAGCTCGTCTCTGATCCAGACACAACGACATCCGAAGAAGGAGTGTGTTCTCAGAAGACCTATAAGTGTGTATAAATGCAATAATATAGCGTATAAGAATACACCTGACGTTATGTCTTATCCTTTCTGCAGGTAACACATTTCTGCCTGTAGTGGTGTGTAGTGCAATAGCTGCTGTACTGGCCGTTGGAGCGTTAGTGGTCATGGCTTGTGTCAGGTATCAACCATGTTCACTTTAACTTAAACCACTGACTATTATCAATGATAATTAATTAATCTGTCTTCATACGGCACATTTGTCTTTTATGTGAATTTTATCAAATTGAGGCTTGTTCTATTTATTCAAGGAGGCGAGCCGGAGGAGATGGGAGACAGATCCAAACAAACCAAGAGGTACACTGATACCTTTTGAACCTCCTCCTAGTTCTAGGATGAACATACTCAAAAAGGTTTGATGGTAGGGGTTGAGTGGTAGGGTTTTTTTTTTGTGATTTTACAAAAACAAGCAAATAAATGAATAATCTTTCCACAGCCTGTCTACTATTATATCCATGATGACACATACACAGCTCTGGACTTCAGCACCGAACCCCCTGACTACAGAACTCTTCAGGTCAGTAATTAATGGTATCGGCCTCAAAGTCAAGTTGCTGTGCACTTATCATGGCTACTGTCACTGCTACTATATGTTTACATGTATATGCTACATAGTTCATACAAATATACCATGTCCTAGTCTAATGAACACAATAGATATATTTGCTTGCAAATTTCACATTATAGTCTTATTCAGGCGGCAGCTAATGTAAACCAAAACGAGGCTACTGGGCAAACAAACCATAGGACTGTTGTGTTTCTATGCATTGACCAGTAGGTGGCGCTAATGCACTAATGACATAGTCAGTTTACCTTGTCGCCTAAATTTGGTTTACACAATATAGGGCGAATGCAGAGCAACCCTTATTAGCAAACGACAAATAAGACAAATCAGTCCCAGAAACTCCAATGTGTGTGTGTGTGTGTGTGTGTGTGTGTGTGTGCGTGTGTGTGTGTGTGTGTGTGTCCAGACAACAGCTCAGGACTCAGTGTATGAGACTCTGTAGAGCAGAGACCAGATGGAGCTGCAGGATCTCAGGATCAGATGCCAACACCAGTAATTACACCTGGACTGTCCAAGTCAAAACCACTTGGTTATGGTTATGGGATTTGGCAGACACTTTTGTCCAAAGCAAACAAGTATAAACATAAATAACAAATCAATTACCTAAATAGTGTCCTTGACAATATAGTTGTTCTGTCTTAATTGTTTGTGATGATAGCAAGCTAGACATTGTTCAGGTTTTCAGCCTTTTGCTCTGCAGCTTGTTGTGTAATTAAACATTTAATGTGGCAGTAACATGGAAGAACACACACACAAAAAAAATAGAAGGCTCAAATGTGTATTTTTGCTCAAAGAAACAGTTTCAGCGATATCGTCTAGACACAGGATGCAAACATCTCTACAAAGATGTTTTGTGGGTGAAAATGTTGTTGCAATAAAAGTTAACAGATGCATTTATCGTTATCAATGAAAACAAACTAAAAAAAAGTGTTGCTCGGAGTGCTAGCATTGAGAATGGCCTCATGGCTGAAACGTCTACTCTGCTCACCCAGTAAAATGATCTTCAACAAAGACTTTGTCTACATTTTTTCAGAGTGTGGACCCTTCTTGCCTTTTCCTGATATCTTTTGGTTTGACGCACCTGTTTAAAAATACCTTCATCAAGAGCGCAACAGTACCCCACCTTTTGTGACATAAAATATTTGAAGGAGACATTTATAGGCAGAGTGCCAAACATTGTTTATTGTTTTGTGGCTTTGTTATTCATATCAGTGCTGCATTTCAACTTCCCATACCGTTTAAAAACAACGACAACAACAACAAAACAATCAGAAATGTTTTTGTTTTATTTTTTATCAAAAGTGTTTTTTTTATCGGTTATTCAAATCAGTTGTGACCAAACGATAAACAGCATCAAGGCACTGAGCACTGAGGACATGCTCATAACATTAACCTAGAGGCGGCGCATGTGGTCAGTCTCCTCATTGGATCTTGATACCTTCAATCCTGACATCTCCACCGACATGGATGTGCTTGAACTTCTTATCTCCAAAGCGGTTGGGGAACTGCATCTTGTGCCCACTTGGAAGCTTGATATGAAACTCCTTGTCATTGAATTCCATAGTGATCTTAAACATGAGGGGAAAAAAATGAGGGGAAAAAAATAATTGAGAGTAGGCCTATGCACACATGGATCATGGATAGCATGATTAGCATGTTTAGCTGTTGCTGTTCTGGTCACTGTTACCCTAAATATTAATGAAATGTATCAACAGTATCATAAATGCATTCATTCAATCAAATTTGAAATACATTTGTGTAATAAAACAGAAATGTACCGGATTGTGAGTGTAAGTCCAAAACAGAGATGTAGAGGACAGAGAAGTGCGGATACATACTGTATGTACTAACTAAAACATCTTAAGCTACATTTGAACTTCTCCAAATACATTAGACCATACTGTAGGTACATCTATGCATAGACATTTACTTCCTGTTTTCATTTGTGCATACGTGTCCACTAAATGTATGCTGAGCTATGTATTATATGCGTGTGTATATTACTGTAACTTCAGGTCCTCTCACCTTGAACTCCTCTTGGACACGGAATGGGAAAGAACTTTCCCTCTGCTCACTCTGCCAGGAGCCTTCTTTCTTGGAGTTGCACACGATGGTCTGACTGTCTCCATGTTCGCCAAAGCGCGGGTTGAAGTGCAGAGCCACGGTGTCCTCACTGTGGCCGATGTTAATGGAAAACCTTTACAGAAAAGGAGAGAGAGAGAGAGAGATGGAGAGAGAGAAAGTGGGGAGACTTACTGTATGTGTGGAAGCTTGTGCGACCACATGAGGGTATGGTTCTAACAAGACACTTTTTTTGGTTCCGACAAATTTCTCCTGGACACACAGTCCATGTGAGTCCACTGCCTCAGACGGAGAGTAGTTTGATTATCTTGTGTCTTGCACTCTTTCATCAGAAACGCAAAACTGTCCGAAGCTCAGAATATATTTAGAGAACTTCCTTAATTTGCCATGAGTCACTCTGGTCCAAAAGTTCTCATGATTATTGGCATTTCACCATTGACACATGTGAACTTACCCAGTGCCTGACGTGGCTTTGCCAGTGATCTTCAGCTCCTGGCCAGCCTTGAAGGACATGTTCTTTAGAGTGAGCATCTATCCAGAAAAGGAAAAAAAAAAATCTTTCAGCAATATAGCTGGCTCATCTAACCCCTGTCACGTAGCTCTCTTACCTACTTTCTGAACGTTCAGCTGTCAGTGATAAATAACTGAAACAAAGATGGTGCTGTACATCTATGCCCAAGTGCCAAGAATGAGAAGCGCTATAAGAGCGCTACTTCTCTAATATCTACTGTATGTACAGTATCAAGGTGTTTTTAGAGCTCAAGAGCATATACAATGCATTACACAAGTTGATTCAACTTGCTATCTATCTGGAGGAGTACACGTTTTTGGCAAAAAAATAATAAAATGGGGTGATGTGTTTCAGATGATGTCTTTGTCACATTTAAAGTTTTATACTAAGATGATACTGTCATCTTTCCTTCTTAAACTGAAATAGAACAACCCAGCTACCACTGCACTCTTACTTACAATCTTTCACAAAGATGTTACAAATACCCCCATAACAGATTACACTTACCTTGACTTTCGTAAGTGAGTAAGTTCCACTCTGGACTGATCATGACTGCTGCCTGGTTTTTATGGTCGCGTAAGGCACAGCGTTTGACCATTGCGTCACAGAGTTTGAGGAAGCTCCTGAAGGGCTTGTTTGCAGATTTCAAGCACATTCAGGAAAATAGGAAGTGTGCAGTTGTACATTTCTACATTTGGGTTAGTGGTCTGCCCTGTTTTCTTTCATCAGATAATTATTATGACCGCCGCTAGCATAGCTAGCGAAGCGGTCATAGTTGTCAAAGTTTTTTTATTATTATTTCTTTTATTTATTTTTAGGGCCCGAGCACCGAGGTGTGGCCGCACCGTAGGTGCAAGGCCCTATTGCTTCTGCTCAGATTATTATTATTCTGTCTGTGGAATCTTCTTACAGGTCATGTTTGGCCTTTTTTCACCAACTTGGCATGCTCTAAAACTCTTGAAATTTGGCAGTTAGATGTGGAATTGGTAACGCTACTCAGAGACAGAGCTCTGGCCAAGGGTGTGGCTCAGGGACTGTCTGTTGTGGTTGACACGTGCATGCATGAAAATGAACCAAATTTGGTAGGCATGTGTGTTCTATTAATTTGAACAACTTTTACATTTACATTCTATAGTAAATATTAGAAGAATTTGAGTTATGATTATGATTATGATTTTTGCACATCATGTATTTTGAATAGGGCTGGACAACGATTAAAAATTGTAATCGCGATTAATCGCATGCTTTCCCTGATTAATCATGATTAATCGCATTATATACGCAAAACTCAATAATGAATTCAAAAGTAATATATAGCACATTTTTATTTTAAATGTGCTGCCATATGAACGCATTACAGTAGCAGTTAAATAAATGATTTAGTTTAAATCTCAACTTACACAATGTAATCAAAACAAATGCAAATTTAAAGCTTATTGTACACTTTTTTTGGTAAAACCTTTAACAGTGCGTGTAGATATTTCCATAATACTTGTTGTAATAAGCCTAGCCTGGTAGGCTATAATGTCAAAATGTTTTTTTTTTATTTAGGCCTATAGGGTTGGGTGATATGGGCAAAAAAGAATATCTTGATATTTTTTGTGATTTTGACGATAACGATAATTAGTCGATATCCTTTAAAAAAATGTTTTTTAAAAGTCTGAGTTACTTTACAGCTCATTATTTCTGAGTAGCAACATTACTATTATAATCAATTACTGTACCAACCTGTGTCTTTTTAAGCAAATAAACCAATGCATTGTCACTCTATGACACTTGTAATTCTGCCCCAACTTGTGTGTGTGGTAATGATGAAGTCAACCAGCTACATTAGAATAGATGGATATAAGGCTAACCAATTTCCCAAGGGAAACTCTGATGCTGAAATTCTTTTCAAACTTTTACTGTAAAACTAAGCAGAACAACAGAGTACATTTCAGTTTCCTTCAATTTTTTGTTAGAGTGCAGTCACGTAGGCTCATTCCAAGTTACAGAATAGTAGCCTAACTAATGCGTTAGCTTATGGCTAATGTCTATGAGAAATCCCATAGAAATGCTAACGGTTAGCATAATTGATCAAATTAGATATTTAGAGCGAACTTCAGTCCATTTACAGCTTGGGCTACATAGGAAGATGTCTTTGTTTGCAACTGAATAGTAAAATACTCAAGGCTAATGCTTTCTTTCCATACAAAAACGTTTCCGTGTAGGAAAAAACGACTGTTTAACTTATCAATGCCACTTGAACAAAGTAGCCGCAAATCCAGCGCAAAACATAAGACGTGCCTGTGACAACGTGCACCGTGAACATGTGACTTGCTCTTGCACTGCTGCAGCCAGTGCCTTCTCTCACTTCTGTTGCACATCTCCTGATATTGTGAATGTAGGCTATGGAATTTCAATGCGTGATGAGACGCCTGTGACCAGCCTGTGAGCAACAGACTTTTACAGTATAAAATAAATAATAAAAACTGCGTTAATGCGCGATAAAATAATTGTCGGCGTTAGATGATTGATGAGTTAACGTGATATTAACGCGTTAACGTGCCCAGCCCTAATTTTGAAACACTTCTCCTAGACGGTTTATCGAAATCATGTCATATCAGCACTAAAATGATCTTGAGGGGTTGCCCGAGAGGAATTGCGACCAGATTTTTGAATTTCAAAAGTATATCGAAATGGCGAAGGTTTGAATTATGCCGTTTTATTAAGAAACAGGAAGTCGGTGTTATAGGCAGAAAAAAGGCTATGAATTGGATGTAATTTGGCAGCTACATGTGGAATTGCTTCTGCTAGTCAGAGACAGAGCTCTGGCCTAAGGTGTGGCTTTGGGACTCTATAGCGCCACCTAGCAGCATGTTATCTGTTGTGGTTGACACAAACATTCACGAAAATGAACCAAATTTGGTGGACTTCTGTGTTATTGCTATGGCTAGTCAGAGACAGAGCTTTGGCATAGGGTGTGGCATAGGGACTCTATAGCGCCACCTAGTGCGTTGTCTGTTGTGGTTGACACAAACATTCACGAAAATGAACCAAATTTGGTTAGCATATGTGTTATTGCTATAGCTATTCAGAGACAGTGCTCTGGCCAAGGGTGTCTTATGGACTGTATAGCGCCACCTAGCGCATTGTCTGCTGTGGTTGACACACGAAATCACGAAAATGAACCAAATTTGGTGGGCTTGTGCGTTATTGCTATCAATAGTCAGAGATAGAGCTCTGGCCTAAGGTGTGGCTTAGGGACTCTATAGCGCCACCTAGCATGTTGTCTGTTGTGGTTGACACATACATTCAGGAACATTGACCAAATTTGGTGGTTATGTGTGTTGCTCATGCACATGCCCACCAACACATGTTGCTTTGTTAGATTACGAAATGTCACAGGTCTCCGCACCGCAGGTGCTCGGGCCCGCCATCGCCGCTTGCGGCTATATTTTTATTTTTTTTTCACATACACTCACACACACACACACACACACACACATACATACACACACACATACACATACCTACACACACACGCACCAGCACACACATGTACATGCACAAACACGCCCACACGCATGCACACACACACCCTCTCACACACACACACACACACACACACACACACACACACACACACACACACACACAGTACACACACACACACAGACACACACACACACACACACATATCTTTGAGTACGTTTTGTGAGACCACCGGAGCTGAGAAGTGAGTGTGTGTGTAATGTACAGTACTATAGCCTGTGTGTGTGTGTGTGTGTGTGTGTGTGTGTGTGTGTGTGTGTGTGTGTGTGTGTGTGTATGGGTGCGTTTCTGTGTGCCCGTGTGTGTGTTTGCATGTGTGTATGTGTGTATGTGCATGTTCTGTGTATTCTGTGTGTGTTCTCTTTCTTTCTCTCTCTCTCTCTGTGTCTGTGTGTGTTCTGTGTTATCTGTGTGTATTCTGTGTGTGTTCTCTCTTTCTCTCTCTCTTTCTGTGGGTGTATCTGTGTGTGTCTGTGTTTGTGTGTGTGTGTGTGTGTGTGTGTGTGTGTGTGTGTGTGTGTGTGTGTGTGTGTGTGTGTATGTGTGCGTGTGTTTGAGTGTGTGCATATGTGTGTGTGTGTGCACTCGCGCGCATGCATGTGTGAGTGTGTGCCTGCGTGTATGTGTGTGATCTGATATTGGAGTGACAGTGACGGCAGAGAACACAGTGAACATATACACATAGAAACACATAAAACACACACACAAGCAGACACACACACACACACACACACTCATAGACAGAGAAGCACTCATACACAAAAGCAAGCGCACACATGCACACACTCATTTACATACATAAATAGTTGCAACATAGTTGCAATAGGGGATGGAGTAGGCGATGGAAACAAAAGCGTGATTGATATTTGCGGCGAGAATGTGCAAGACTGAGCGGCGGTCATATTGTGTATCGCTTTGCGGTACATCTAGTTTTTAATTAGCTTCACCTTCAGTATGCAATGCTATGATTAATTGCTCTATTGGCCATGGGTGTAGTTTATTGTAGGGACATGCCCCTATTGTCTTTTCTTTTTTGGACTTTTTTATGCCTTTTATGCTATAGGACAGTGGAAAATGACAGGAAGCAAATGAGCCTCACAGGAAACGTGACAGGCAGCAAATAAGCTTCACAGGAAAAATGTGAAAACACCGACGTATACAAGAATAGAATAGAATAGAATACATACTTTTTTGATCCCGTGAGGGAAATTCAGTTCTCTGCATTTAACCCAATTTAACCGAATTAGTGAACACACAGCACACAGTGAACACACAGTGAGGTGAATCACACAACCCAGAGCAGTGAGCTGCCTGCCCAACCAGCGGCGCTCGGGGAGCAGCGAGGGGTTAGGTGCCTTGCTCAAGGGCACTTCAGCCGTGGTGGACTGGTCGGGGATCGAACTGGCAACCCTCCAGTTACAAGCCCGATGCGCTAACCAGTACACCACGGCTGCCCCAATATGGTACGCTGGTGTAGGTGGCCCAGCCAGTTGCACCACAGCTGGGGCTCACCCCTTTTCTGATGGCGTACCTCCACATATGCGTTTTCATCATGTCGTGATCACGGCAAGAGGTTTGATTAAAAAATCACAACCGTTCTTCTCATTTGAATTCCTCACACAGTTCTCATCATGTAGATATCGCACACATATAATGTCTCTTGAAACAATACACATGATCTGATCTGATGCTATTGTGAAAAACTGTGAACTGTTGAGATGCTCTGAAAAAAGATAGCCACTTCCTTTTTAAAGCATGCATTAAACAGGACACGAGATTAGAAAATAGACACACAGCACACAATAAGCATCCAGTAAGGGGGGGGGGTCATGTGTGTTGACATGCTGTTACTGATAGGATATGAACGTGCACAAACAGTATTTAAACATAATCAGACAAAATAGATTACGCAGATTTTTTCCAAAATGAGGACAATGTGCCTGTGTGGTTGTGACATTTTTCACATTAAACAGGACTTGAGATTATAACTGAAACAAGTCTCCTCTACAGCCCCTTCGTCATGACTTTCCAACAAACAAAACGCTCCTTCAATTTTCCACTTGCTGTCATTCAGCCTAAAAATGCTTGCTTGATAATTCTGTGTACACAACTATAGTTAGGGTTATTATAGTATATGTAGCCTACAGGAAAATAGGATGTACTCGTGCACTCTAACATGTACACATGTACACTAAAATGTAATGGGTTCTTCCTCTCTCCAGTCCACCAATTTGAAAGTTTGCCTGTTGACTGACAAAAAACTGAACTGAAACATTGTTTGAAGTAATTTATCACTTCTCACAACAAGATGTATAGCTGTAATGTATAGAGCCGACTGATATGAGATTTTAAAGACCAATACCGATTTCGATATTTGAGGATTTCAAAATCCTGATAAAACACAATGTAGCCTACATCATTGAAAAGTTCTGATCAAGGTTAGTCATTGTGTTTCAGGCTTAGCTGGTATCTTAGCGAGTGCAAATTCTACACACACAACCCATTCTCATTCCCCAAAAAGACCTTATACAGTACAGACATATTTCAACCATGTTCATAACATCCAGGGGTCAAAATCACATGAGCATGAACATGATTGAATGGCACTTACCACATGAAACTACTCTACTTCTCTAATTCTTATTTGGAAACTTTGTTTATTTCTAGACCCGTGATAAAACCATGTCAAAGGTGGCACAACAATTTAAACACAGTCTTTAAAACAATGTTTAATGAATAAAATATTAGCGCTTTTTCATATGCAGATTCCAGACAATCATAAATATGAAAAGATTGCAGACAATGAACCTCAATCTTTTGTCCCCACAGCTTTCCAAATCAAACCTTCACCTTTGCATTATATACCAGACATAGACATAGACACACTGTAGTTTCAGTGTGCTATACATTTTTTGAAGTAGCTATACACGTATCTACATATCATGCATTTCCACTTTGTATGACTGCAATAGTTAGCCTATTTGTAAGATTAATAATTCTTTAACTTTCAATATGACAGTGTAGATTTGTGCTGTTCCTACTAATACTGTTTAATAGTTATATCTGTCAAGGAGGTTATGTTTTCATCAGGGTTTGTTTGTTTGTCTGTTTGTTTGTTTGTTTGCTTGTCTGTCTGTTAACAAGAAAACTCAAAAAGTTATAGATGAATTTCGATAAAATTTTCAGGAAAGCTCTGAAATGACCCAAACAATGATTCAATTTGAGTGATCTGGATCCAGGAGGCGCTTTACAGAGGTGTGCACTCTTGGAGTGCTTTTCTAGGCTAGTTATTTACAAGATCTTTAACTTTCGATATGACAGTGCAGATCTGTACTGTTCCTCTTGATGAGTAAACTTTCCTCTTACTTCTCCAAGCCTTGACCTTATAGGTTGTGGATTTGATTCACCTCACTACATCTATGCTAAAAACAAAACTGACTAGTCAATCTGAACACAGATCTTATACACATTATTTTCAAAGGATGGCAATACTCTAAAAAATGCTGGGTTATATTCTCTACCCAACTGCTGGGTTTAGGCTGCTGGGTCATTTTGTGGAGTTGTTTTTACTCAAGTTGTGTTATTTTCGGTAACCCAGCTTTCTGGGTTGTATTTTAGAACAGTGCCCCTCCTCTCCCCCACTACACTATCAGGGTTGCCAACTCTCACGCTCCCGCCGTGACACTCACGATTTCAGCATCAATCTCACGCTCTCACGCAGACATAAGAAATGTCACGCCAAAATCCATTCTTCTTTTTCTTCAACCCGTTCATAATCAGTTGGTGACTAGACCACAGCAGATCATAGCCTATTGTAGACAGAAGACGAACTTAAGGCATGTATACCCAGATAGCAAAACTGCACTGGGACGGAACTGGGCCACATGTACCACAACATTCGGCACGGATCTTTATAATGGACCTGATCCGGTGTCCAAACGCACATCGGTCCACAATTGTTTTGGATCTGTTTGACGGATTTGCGGCAGATATGAACTTGCACTCGTCCAGGTCCGTCCCAGATAGCAAAACACACCTACCACGACATCCGGCACGGATCTGAATAGTGGACCTGATCCGGCGTCCAAACGCACATCGGTCCAAAATTGTTTTGGATCCGTTTAACTGATCTGGTGGCAATAAGGGCTGAGACTGCTCCCAACAAACAAGATAACGTCCCGGCGATGATTCAGAGCTTTTTAAAAAACTTATTTTGTCACTGCGACGTAAAAAGAGGAAAAATCGAATTTCACCCAACTACCTGTTCACCGTTTAGCATTTGCGCCATGGATATTACCCAAGTGAATCAGTCACGAAGCGTGTGGCGTTAGGATACTATTTATGTGAGTGAAACAGCTGTCAAAGTTGTTAAGCAGTAATTGGCATGCAGTAATGATTTGCAAGTAGGTCTACGTCTAGTATTTCATTTCACACACTTATTTGTCTTACCTGTGGGTGCGGCTTGGAGATTGATGATCACGTCCAGATGAATAATAAATGGATCAGTTAGCTGGATATTTATACCCGGTTAGGTCTAATACTTTCACGACTACGGTGTATTTCCCCCCTTATAAATTACTGACTAAGTCAATGGTCATATCTGATAATGTTGTTGTTCAAAACATCAGTGGAGTAGGTTAGCCTATAAGCTAAAATATCCCAACCACATTGTTTCAAAATTCAAAACTAATATTTGCAATGCATGCTGGGAAGCAAACAAAGCAAACAAACAAGCAAACAAAGTAGGCCTACACAAAATATAATTAAAGTTATCAGAGAATGTCTAGGTTATATTTTATATCTAAACCATGAGGTTTATAAAGTCATAAAATGGTGATAAGCATCCTTAATTCTTCTGCAAAGTTTTTTATAGTGGTGACCAGTTGGGGATGTTGTGAATGTCTGCATTGCAGATCCGTACCACACACAAGAAGCGGACCCGTACCACACATAAGAGGCGGAACCGCATTGCAGATCCGTACCACACACAATAGGGCTCGGGCACACGACTTGCATTCTAGGAATATTGCCGCCATGTTGGTAGCGCACTGAACGTGATGTCCATTCATTCAGATGCAGAAGACAAGAAGCAGAAATATAGTATTAGCTGTGCTGTGCCCGCAAAGTTTTCACGTCATGATCCCGAGCCCTATAAGCGGACCCGTACCACACATAAGAGGCGGAACTGTATTGCAGATCCGTACCACACACAGTAAGCGAACCCGTACAGGTCTTGTGTGTCGTACGGATCTGCAATACGGGTCCGCTTATTGTGTGTGGTACGGGTCTGCTTCTTGTGTGTGGCAGAGCCATAGAGAGAGCAGAGAGTTGCGACACGCTGATGTCGCCGCCACGCGATCAAAAGTTAAAAAAAACCTGCGCTGAATGGCTGAATTCCAGGAGGGTGGGATGTACTTCTAGATGCTGGAAGGTGTAATAAATTAACTCATTAACTACTGACCAAGAGATTGGCTGTAAATAGTTCCAAAAGTCCCATAACGAGGAAATAGCCTGGAAAAAGCACTGCCATTTTTTCCTACGGAGGTCTATGGAAGTGTCGCCACTCTGTTTTATCTACCGCTCTGGTGTGTGGTATACGGATCTGCAATTCATGGGTTTCATCAGGTCTCTTTCCACAGGTGTATAAAATGAAGCACCTTGATTATCAATGCAGACTGCATGGTGATTGATACACCTGTGCAAAGGGACCTGATGAAACCCATGAATACGGGTCTGCCTCTTGTGTGTGGTACGGGTCTGCTTCTTGTGTGTGGTACGGATCTGCAATACGGGTCCTTTTATTGTGTGTGTGTGGCACGGGTCCTCTTATTCTGTGTTGTACGGATCTGCAATACGGGTCCGCCTCTTGTGTGTGGTACGGGTCCACTTCTTGTGTGTGGTACGGATCTGCAATATGGTTCCGTTTATTGTGTGTGACACGGGTCCGCTTATTCTGTGTTGTACGGATCTGCAATACGGGTCCGCTTATTGTGTGTGGGCCACATCTGGCCCACAGTCAGATACCGTAGGTCCGCTACATACGGATCTAAAGGCTTTCATGCGGATCCGGCCCAAAGGAAATTGCTATCTAGGTAGGCTCTTTAGATCAATAGCAGGTAGGCTATATAGCCTAATATCTACAACGTTCTCAGCGCAGAGAAATTATTTGCGGCGGGCGAAGTGCAAAATGCGCACCATTCGTTTCTGTCGGATTGCTCACGAAGTTCACACTGATATGAATGACACTTGACAGAGCGCGATCTTTCTAATGCAATTAATTTGTATAATAATAAGTCATTGCCGAGTAGCCTATTCCAGTTTTTAAATTGCAATAGGCCTACATTTCTACTTGGTCTCCAACTTCAGGCAGTAGGCACTGACTGTAACAAAGTTATGTCCGCTTTGTTAACTTGACAGCGAGCGAAGATATTCTATTCTGTCAAAAGTAGGGCCACTGCTGATGAGCTATTCAACATTCTCAACAATTACCCTAGTCTACCTGGCAGAACATGACATCAAATGGGAAAGCTGTGAGGGACTCGGATGGCGCACATAAGAAATGGCCTGCAGACCGTGATAGAGGGGGTAGCGCCCGATGCGCAACGGACTGACTGTTTCATTCAAGGGTAGCGCTCACGTCAGGGCCTGACCTGACCTGACTAAAATGTTGAACGAGGTTGTGCTTCATTTAGCCTATAACACAATAGTAGCCTATAGTTGGCCCTATTTCTGTAGCCTAATTTTGGAAATCAGCTTTTTTTGAAGCAAGGACACCTTGTCAATGACAAAAACTGACGATATTGGTCATTGATTTAGATTTTTATTTTCTCTATTTCTGAACTGATATTTAGGCCTATCTGTAACCTATCTGTTATTTGTTACTGAGGTACATTTAGCAAGTGACGTTATGTCAATAAATTTGACAATTTTGAGCTTGACCTAGGCTTCTACCTTTTTTAGAGTGATGATGATGGACAGGTGCATGGGGCTCGAGAAAGCCCCCTTGATCAAAGTGGGGAATGAAGGAAAAAGTTTGAGAACCACTGCAGGCTATGTAGCGCCCCAAAATAATTAACTAGGCTACTGCTCTTCCACTTGTTTAGTTTTATTTATTTTTTTTACCAGAAAACAAGCATTAGCATCCCAAATCAAATCAAGAAATATTAAAATTCTTGACTGATTGTCAATATCAAAGCAATTATGACACATTAAAATTCTTATAATGTATTTTTCACTGGCTATGGCTCCTAACTGATGCATGAGATAGATAGACCTAAATATATGTAGCCTAGGCTATGGATAGATGGATAGCCTACAGAACATGATTCTGTAAATAGCTATATTGTATTGGATGTGAGTTGTATCGGTCTACAACACCACTAAATGACATTGAGAAACCCATACTGGTATCCTCTAATATATTCACCTGTGTAACAACCATATGTTAGTATATGTTGTGGTCTAGGCGGTATTCTTTATAGATCAGTGGTCAAAGCCGATGTGTTTACATTAGCAGCTAGCTGGCTAACGTTACTGAACTTGTGTTTGTCAGTCTGCTCCAGATCATCTCCTAAAACAACTCCATAATATCAGGTCATGTCATTGTTTCTGAGTGTGTTGCGCTAATATTTTGTCTCCTGGTGGATTTTTAATGTCTGTTAACATCATTCACTGATAATGGTTCATGGAAGTTTCCGTAAAGTTCTGTACAGTGATTAATGCACTTTTTCTGTCTTTGATTGACAGGGCTGACCCCCAAAACGGACTGTAGAATCTGCCTGCCTTCGTGGAAGTATCACATGCCTTTGTGACTACTAGACTATCTGTTCAAAAATAAAGTAAACTGTCAAGTAAATAATTATGTTGAATTGTATTTCTTTGCCCTTTTTCTCAATGCTACCCATACTGGGTTTGGAAAACTTGGCTGTGGTAATTTTAACTAGCAGTTCTGTTGATGTAACCCAGTGGTTTGGGTTGAATCTATACCCAATATAGGCCTAGGCCTACTGTGTGAATAATACCCAGCAATTATATAGTTATAACCCAGCAAATAGTTTATTTTACCCAATCTATTGTGGCAATCTGACTAATTGATATAGCCCAGTGTTTTGGGTTAGAATCATACCCAACCTGCTGGGTTTAATTTTGTACCCACTGTGTTGGGTTAGTATAACTCAATGCGGTGTTGGTCCAATAGTTAACCAGCAGCTGGGTTAAGGTTGGGTTATATCTAACCCAACATTTTTTAGAGTGAAGTCCTTTTTGGCCTCCTTTTTCTTTAACTCTCTCTCTCTCTCTCTCTCTCTCTCTCTCTCTCTCTCTCTCTGTGTGTCTACAGTTACCTAATGTACAGTATGTATCTCTCTATAGCAATCCGCACACACACACACACACACACACACACACACACACACACACACACACACACACACACACACACACACACATACACAAACACACAAGAGGATGTTCTCTGAACTATGTGATTGATTGATTATGGTCATATGCTGGAGTTGCTACTTTTTTACACCTAATGGAAAAATAAACACTTTTCTCACATCACTAGTATCAGCTAACTGAAAATGTCTCATGACTTTGCAGCAACACTATTGCAAAATTCTCAATACCTCTTTTTACTTCTAGAGCCAAGGTTATGTGCCGACAGAGAAACAGAAACAGAAACTATGTACTCCGCTCTCAGAAACCTCAACCGAGGTGAAATGTAATAGGTTCAACTGACAGACAACCAAACTGAACCAAAAACAGTGGTGGAGGTAAAGCTACTAGGGTTAACCCAGATAGAGAACGGACACCTTTTCCCCCTGCTTTACGTCAGTGGTTCTGTACAGAAATACATGGAAAAGACCTGTGGATATCCTACGTTGTGTTTAAAAAGGGAAGTTGACGCTACATGTATACTATAAAGTAGCAGGCATATAGACAAATTGGCCAAAATGGGCCTATCTTCATTATTAGTTAACGGCATCAGTTTTTGCCCGTTGCTTGAACATTAGATAGATAGATAGATAGATAGATTAGATGAGTTTATTTGTCCATGTTTGCTATCGTAGGCTATGAAAGAGTCTTTGTAGGTTTCTTTAGGAGCTCTGAAGTGTTGGGAGTAGCTGAAAGAACTGTCAAGCTGGTGTGAGATATCCTGGTCTGGAGTCTGGCTTACTCTTCACTGCTTGCCTAGAGGCCTGAGAGATTGTTTTGTGAGGTGCCAGTTTGGTTACATACTGGATGGTTTTCCTTAGTTTTGTCTAGGGCCTACCTGTAGCTATGTGATAAGACTTCAATAATGTGTAGAAGGCCTAGTATTGCTGTTAGAAATTCTTGTCTGACATTAAAACCTTTTAGCCCCTTCAAATTACTCCTCTCTCATTCGAAGGTGCTGTTAGTGAGTTTTTGGGTCTGGGTCTGCAGCCAATACGCAGGTTAGGCTACACAGTGTGAGTGTTGCTCATCTGTCAGGTGGCCCACCAATGCCATAGCCTGGAGACCAGACAGGCGAGTGCCAAAGATTCGTGTTCGATAAAGAGGGTAGCCTAGATGACAAGACGAGCTCTGGGGGCCCACATTTTAACCAAAAGGTCAATTTAGTTTGAGACCTTCATTTTCAAAATGTAGTTTGAGACCTTCATTTTCAAAATGTTCATAAAGTGTTCACAGACAATGAGCCTATAGGCCTACTACTTTGATGGATACTAGATTTGGTATTTTATGTAGGCCTACGTATGCATGCGTTCATTGATTTATTTACTTAATTCCTTTTGCTCATTAGACCTGATTCTGCACAATCATGAATTATTCATAAGTGGGCGTGTGCGTTGGTATTGTCGAATCTGGGACAGTGGTACAAGCAAGGCCACGCAACGACCCAGCTGGTATGTGTGTATTTTGGGCTCATATTTGAAGTTGCAATGTGTAAATGTTATGAAATGTGATGAACAGAAACATTTAAATATTCCTAAACCAGATGTGTCTCTGCAAAAACTACTTCCGTTGCACTATACACGGATGTTTTAGTTTAAACACTAACTTTATAAACTTACCGGTAGCTGTTTTGCTAATATTGTTAGCCAACACTTAGCTGGCTAAACAACGTTTAGCTTACGTTACTGTATTTGACTAGCTTGCTAACTAGCTTTTTGCTAGCCAAATACATAACCAATTGTTAACTGGACAGAAACGGCAGCGACCTAAATCATTGCATTTTATTGATATCAACCATTATTGTCTTCTATGACAGGTTTTAGAAATGGCGGCGACCGAGTCGAGTTTAAGCCCGAGTTCAATAGCAATGGCAGATACTGTTGTACCTGCCTGTATGTTTGCCCCAGACCGGGGAAGCGACGATGATGCAACTGGAGGGGACTGCTATGAGGACGGGGAAGCTCACAATGGCGAGTCCGAGGATCATTTAGACCTCACTAGCAAGGTAGGCCTGTGTCTATCATTTGACATGACGTTCTCTAAACTATCATTTAACATTTCAGATATATATTTTACTGTCACTGCAATACATGCTGTTCATGGTAAAATTCCACCAGTGTATTTAATTGTGGAACTGTCCGGTTACATTGTACCCAAGGTTAGCATTAGCAAGCTAACCGACTCTTTCAATGAATGACACGTAGCTAGCCATGTCAACATATGGCAACGTTAACAGAAAAGTACTAGGCCGATATTATGTCCACTTCAGTGTGCAGCCATGGTATTGATCATGTTGATTGACAAAGATTTGAACGTTTTGTGCATTATTTGAATTCATTGACACAATGTTTTTACAGTTGACCATGTTTGCTTCTGTTTTTTTCTGTATTTTCTGTCATGTTGGAATGTCTAATGGCCAAACATTGCATGATTTGTTCATTTTTGACTTCCTGTTAGTTCAACTAACTTGATACTTTGCACAATGTATACTGTAGTAGCATACTATTTAACAGAAGTGCCTTTTTAACTTGTCCCTCTCCAGATGGCTCTGGTCAGTCCAACAGGAGAACAGTATGATGTGTTATTTCGACAACTCAGGGAGAGGATGGACGAGGGTTGTGGGGAGACCATCTACGTGGTGGGAATGGGCTCAGGTTAGTCGCTCTATGTGAACTTTAAAGCAACACAGTGCTCATTCACCTCATAACAACTGCTCAAACTCATTCTGATGCTGCACTCACCGACTTACAATGTGGAGAATGATTTCTCTGTCGTTGCCGATGTGGAATTCTTGATGTTGCATTAGGGAATATATCATGACCCCTTTAGCCGGTTTTGGACTAACTTGGTACCATCTTCGTAGAAAAAGGCTTTGAATATTGATCCCAAAGGGAATAGATCTCAATTATTCCATGATATGTCTTCAAAGGAACACTTAACGTTTTGGGAAATTTGCTCATCTCCCCCAGAGTAGGTAATACATGACCTCTGATTAGTTTTGCTGTTTATTTTTGAACTGCTATGAGAGTGGCAGCCAGCGGAGGAGGGCACTTTGACAGGATGACTTACGAGGCAACCAGGACAATATTCTGCCTGCCTGCCAGTCCTTTTTCTGAAACAGCAGTGGCAAACCCAAAAATGTACAGTCGTTTCCTGTGTATTAGCCGCAGGACAGTGCTTTATGCAAGTTAAAAGAAACTAAACAATATTAATACCATATTAACTGCCTCTACGTATTAGCCTCATAGCTGAAGAAATGCTGCAAAATCAATGTATAAGCAGCAGCTAATAGTTGGGAAATGATGGTAGATGAAACTCTGCTGTGACCGCTCAAAAAGTCAGCCTTGATACAATCAGGCTGAGACTTGTGAACAGCCACCCTGATACCTCCAGACGTTTCACTGGAGCCCAGTGACCTTTTCCCCCTTTCTCTGGCCGCAGCACATGCTCACAGCACTGACACCAGTGTGCTGTTACCATGGCCACCGTCACAAAATTCTGGACACACTGCCTCTGGGTTCTGGGGCAGTGAGTGGTGACTGCTTGGATGCTGATCACAAGAATGCACTTGCTGAAATCCACATTGATCGTGGGCTTGGAAAGGATTCATTGGGTGTCTCTTTTTTTAAATGTATTTGTCATTTTTCAATTTATTTTATTTACAAAAGACATGTGGCCCCGAGCAGGTGAAAAGCATTCTACATTTTGCACTAGTTACATTTTGATTGTTTGTGTCTAATACAGATTAGGGCTCCCACCCCCATCAACCAGTTAGTCTCAGGTCAATGTTTTTGAGTAAACAAACAGGGGCCATGCTGTTGGTTACCTCTAAAATGTCAGTGTATGTGGCATTTGGAATAGTGCAGAGCTTTAAATTTGTTTCTTCCCCATGCTCACTCTTACAATTGTGTTTTGACGGTGACATTTTCTCAAATCCTATGGGATGATTTAGCCATTATGCTCTTGCCTGCGCCCTTTGCATTGTGGCAGCGCGTTTTGTACACAGTCTGTTTTGCTCTCCTAAGCAGTGCTGTGTCACCCTCTCCCATTCTCAGCTGTCCCAATAGGTCAAAGGGCACCTTTGGTGGTCCTGTTCTCTGTTTTAGGGGATCAGTTTGTCGTGGCTTAGACTCAGTGGACACATACAATCCCACATACAATCCCTCATCTCACTTTTAGACATTTTTCAGACGCACAATTAACTGGTGACATTTGTAGACACTAAAGGGATGGGCTGTATGCGTGAACCAAAAGTACAGAATAATTTCATCAGCCGTGTCTGACTAGCCTAGAAATCTAGACACACCCTAGCGGCCAAAAATATTTTTGCCTAGCGAGATGGTCTAGGGTCGCACCGTTGAGGCCAAGCCTGCGCTAGGCTCCAGGCCAGCCTAGCCAATCAGAACGCTCTATCTGTGTACGGAGTCCTTGAGCCCGCCTTGAGCTCACATTCGGCTTCCGCATGCGTCCACGTTTGACGAGTTGGGTGTGAGACCATGTTGCTCAACCATAGAGAAAAACGAAAGATGGATGAGGCTAAGGAAGCGCGCTCGTTTTAATCAAATTTGGAAGAGTTAGACTTGGGCTTTTCTTTGAAGGTTGAGCAGAAAGAAGCACTCAAGTCATTCGTTTTAAAGAAGGATGTATTTGCCGTTTTGCGGACCGGCTACGACTGGTCACAAATGCTGGCCTATTACGTGCAGAGGCAGTTTGAAAGACAACTGTTCATCCCACCCACAGGCTTCAGTTTTGTGAATGGTCCGACCCCCCATTTCTGTGTAGTTTGGCTTGCCAGGCTGGTGTCTGACAAAATGTTTTTGTTTGGATTTTGAGGTTTTTATGTTTATGCATTGTTATTTTTTACGCCCTGGTGTGTCTTCAGTGGTTTCAGCACTTTCAAGAAGTAACATCACCCTTTATCAACCAATAAATACCAACTGGATGAAAAATAATGTCCAGTGTTTGTTTCTGTCCTGTCAAATGCACTTTTTTAAGGAATCAAGGACAGCTACATATGGCTACATTATGCTCACCTCTGTTCTTGTCTCACCTTCACTTGTCATTGTTGTGGTGTCAGATCTTAGATCCTCATTCTTGCCATGATATTACAAACATGTTGAGGAACTGTGATTACTCTGTTAAAGTTTAGCGATTTTGTTTTAAAACCGCTAAAACAGGGGTGATGATGACAAAGTTTACAAGTTGCAAGAACCGTCTAGCTGTGCTAGTGACGCCAGACTTAAGAACCGAATTGTTGTGGTGTTAGATTTTAGATCCTCATTCTTGCCATAATATTACAAACATGCTGAGGAACTGGTCGCCCAGTTGTCTGATGGCCTGTGGATCAATGGGATCCCTTTCAGACCTGCACACCATTTAAATAAATGTGCTAACAGGTTTGTCTGGGTTCACCCAGGCGACCACATGCCATTTTCAGTTCTTTGAATATGACCGAAAAGCACAACCTCCCTTTGTTTTTATCGGTAATAACACGCATGCCCACTATTTGTGTAGACTTAAAATTAGAGGCGTGCACTCCCGTGGGAGTTGTGGAAGACCTGCGGGTCGCGATGCTGAGGAGTGCGGCATGGGACACATTTTTGAAAGTTGTTGTCAAAGTCGAAAGCATGCGGAAGAATGCACCGCTAGTACTGTAGGCTATTTCGGATGTTGGTGACTTTCTCAGTTCTGCGCTCCTTCCGTGGGCCAGAAAGCAGAACTGAATATCCCTACTGCACTGCACAGCTATTTTGTGCAGGCTGTACACTATGACACACTATGCAAGGTTTTCACCTTAATATAACCTTTTGTGAAGCCAATGCGATGGTAAGCAAAACCCGCAGGGGAATCGTCTAAGGATAGCCATACAGCTAAAGACTACCTTACACTGACAAGATTTGGGAAAGATTCTTGAAAGATTGTAGTCTTTTGAGTAAAGCTTGAATGAGGAGAATTAGTTAAAAGACTACAATCTTTCAAGAATCTTTCCCAAATCTTTTCAGTGCAAGATAGGCTTTAGATGTAGAGAGTCCTTAACGAGGGAACCAGCCATTCAACTTCAAAAACAGAAGACATCTTTAGGAATTACTTTGTCTGTAGATATAACTCTTTGGAGGTTTGGAGAGTTTTTGCCTGTTGTTAATCCTTCACCTCCACAGCAAAAGCATTTTCTTTGTGAACAGGGGGGTAACAAGCCACGAGAAATAGGCTATTTACAACGGCAGAGTAAAATGTAAATAGTATACCTTTAAGCGGGTGGGAGGGGGACTGAAAATGACACGTTTTTGGGAGAGCGGGTGTGACCGGGACAGAATATTGCGGGAGTGAGACTGAAAAATCTGTCTCCTGCAGACCTCTACCTCAAACATAGATCTCCTGATACTGTGTTTTTCAGGCTGTAAAACTTAAATAATATCAAGGGCTAAATAAATATGAAGGAAGGTTCTGGTACCCAGTCATGATATAAAGACGGTCCGCCCAGAATCTGAGATGATGCGGTGCACAAACTTATCTGATTTCATAAGGATTGAACCTTCACATATTATCATGCAGACTATTACACAGTGTACTGTATAGTATTCTCACTTGTGCCTCTCTCTGTCTGTCTGTACCCCGACCATCTCTCTTTCTCTGTCTATACCCCGACCATCTCTCTTTCTCTTTCTGTACCCCAACCCTCTCTCTCGCTCTCTGTCTATACCCCGACCCTCTCTCTGTCTGTACCCCGACCCTCTCTCTATCTGTCTGTACCCCAACCCTCTCTCTCTCTATCTATCTGTCTGTACCCCGACTCTCTCAGACGGTGGGGACTACGGGCTGAACGAGCAGGACATGGAGGCGTCGGTGGCCACGGTGCAGTCGCTGTGCGAGACGGTGGAGGCCGACCTCATCCTGCTGAGAGAGCGGGCGGAGACGGCGGGCAGCGTGCGCGACTACCTCATTCGCCGCCGCGTCGGGGACACCGACTTCCTGGAGGTCAGGTGAGAAACGGCCAGAGAAAGTGGGGGGGCGGGGGGAGGGGGGAGAGGGGCGGACCTCACAATGACATGATAACCCTACTGTCAGTGTATGCCACAGCACACTATGTGGGCTGAAGAGTTGAACAGTCTGCTCCTTCCTAACCATTTGTGTGTACTACTTCAATCAAGATATCTTAATGCTCAAATGACCTGTGAATGACTCTTGACAATTGAGCTTTTATTTTTTATTTTTTTAAGCAATTGATGATGTAATCACAGCTGTCATCCACTTTTCTTCAGGCCCACTTAGAATATTCAAAGATGAGATTTGTGCTCTGATGCCTTCTTGTGATATGACAGTATGGCAATGACTGGGTGATCGTGGCATGGAATTATCTTGGAGCAAGTGTGCATGTTAAAATGAGACTTGTCCGATTTGTCTGTTGTTTGTGAGTGTGGCCCACCTCCTCTGTCCACTAGATGGCACTATCCTATTTATCCATTCCGCAGCAACCGTTTAGGGAGAATGGAGTATGTTTTCATGTACAAGTATGTTTTTTAACTCTGACCCTAGGGGGGAAAAAGCCACAACTTAACGTTGCCCCTTTAATGGATTTAAGTTGGACCAGTCGATGTTTGCATCATTGATACATGGATTGTGGCATTCGTTCATTCTGTTTGCTAAGAATGATCCGTACACAGAAGCACTCTGTGGTCCAGTCTGTGTTGATATTGCCAAACAGATGGGGGCAGTACTACACTTTTCACCTCCAATAGTTTTTTTTTCAGTCCTCCCTTTTTCCACAAGCCTGTCACTTATTTTCTTTTTTCTTTCTGATGTCCTTTGGCCTCTCGATCCAATTTTCTTCTTTAGCTTCTTTTTTTTTGGTTCGGTGTGGTCATCTTGTATTTCTCTCTCTCTCTCTCTCTCTCTCTCTCTCTCTCGCCTCTGTCACCTCTTCCCCTCTTCCCCTTGTCACAGTCCCTTCTTCTGCTTTTCCTCGTCTCATTGTCTCTGTCTTTGGGTGTCCAGCTTTTGTCGTCTGTTTCGTTTCTGCCTTGGCATCTCTTCTCCCTTTTCTTTCGTTCTCTCTTTCTCTCTGTCTGTCTGTTTGCTCTATGTCTGTCCTGTTTTACTGGCAGTCTGAAATAGGGGATGTCCCGTACCGTGTGATCAGTGACATTGTTTTGCCATCATTTGTGGTGGCTGGATTTTTACTGTCATTTGTGAATAAAATCCCAGTTTGAAGTATTTACTAGGAATCCCTTTGTTGTGGCCAATTTCTTTTTTCTTTTTTTTTTTTGCCGAACTGTAGTGAATATTATTTTCTCATGGTACAATTTTCATACCATTGTTTAATGAAATATTAAGAGAAGAAATACCATTTCTAGTCAAAAATCAGACAAGTAATCGCATAGCCATCAGAGCAACAGATAATCAGTCTAGAACGTGGCACTGAATCTCAGGGAGAAATGAACACGCTAGTCAATTTGTTGAGTTCAAATGATGTACCCAACTGTTATTGTGTTACTAGCTTGTGTGTGATGTGTTAACAAATTGTTGGCTTTGTCTGACCAGACCACATCCTGATGACTGTCGGCCTGGTTACTGATTAAGAACTCTGCTTATCCTAGAGTGGCCGTGGTGGGGAACGTGGACGCTGGTAAGAGTACGTTACTGGGCGTGCTCACCCACGGGGAGCTGGACAACGGCCGCGGCTTCGCCCGCCAGAAACTCTTCCGCCACAAACACGAGATGGAGAGCGGCCGCACGAGCAGCGTTGGCAACGACATCCTGGGCTTCGACCAACACGGACAGGTGGGCGTCGTCTTCCCAGTCACTGTGTCTCCAGTGGCTTAATGCAATTAATCCACAATACCAACATCAGCATTTCAGGTGGGATTCTGGGGGATGAGGTATCCAGGTTTCACTCTTTTCTCAAGAAACGAAAGTGGAAAAACACTAGGGAAACACTTAGCAGGGTTTTTTTCTTCGTTTTTTAAATCTCTTTTTAATTTTTTTGTTCTTAGGGTGTTTCCAGTGGAATAGTACATATACAGTAATTTCCCGACCCGCATATAAGCCGCATTGTGTATAAGCCGCAGGACAGTGTTTTATGCAAGTTAAAAGAAACAAAACCACATCAACACCATATTAACTGCCCCCCTGTATTAGCCTCATAGCTGAAGAAATTTAGCTAAATCAATGTATAAGCCGCAGCTAATAGTCGGGAAATTACGGTATAGATGTATGTGTTCCACATGTAACAGCTGTGGTGGTTTCAGTTCAGTGTGAGAGGGTAGAGGAGGGTCAGGGGACCAGGACAAGGGAACTGAAGTAAAGCAAACGTGTCAACAAAAACGCCGGAACAGAAACTAAATAAAAAATAAAAACTTCCGTGGGAAAATCTTCCATGATTATTGTAACTCATCAGGTGATTGCATTTCTTCATAAAGGGTACTGCAGTGCATCCAAGTAAATGGTGTTCTATTTATACACTCTGCTGAATTTGTGCTGAATTTAATTGATTCCAGCAGTTGAAATCAATAAAGCATTAAGCACAGGCATATATATAAATTACTGTTGGTTCAACTTGAAAGTAATGGTTTGTTTACACTCTAATGAATTGAATAATATCATCTAGGAAGCCGAAGATGGGAAGTGAAGCCCTTTAACAAAGCATTACTGATTTGCATTATTGTCTATGGTCACAGTTACACTTAATGAAGTTCTATCCATTTGACATCTGCTTAATATAATTAGGTCATTTTTTTCCACAAACATCCAGATTTGAAAAAGCGTCTTCAGTGAGCATGGCAAATCCAAATGAGAATGCTCAGGTTTCAGTGGGCATGATGGCACCACTAGATAAGTAGGTCATGAAGTTCACAGTTCAGGTTAATGTGAATAGTAATTCAAAGAAATCAATCCAGTAACTAATAAATTCACCTGACAACAACATGTGTGCCCATGCAAGCATCTAAGCAGTCAAGCTTTTAAATGCCCATCTGGCAGATTTGCCAAACTGCATTATTTTACGGATATTGCATGTGTCCATCTTGTCTTGCCCCATATCTTCAGGTGGTGAACAAACCAGACAGCCATGGCGGCAGCCTGGACTGGACCAAGATCTGCGAGCGCTCCTCCAAGGTCATCACCTTCATCGACCTGGCGGGTCACGAGAAGTACCTCAAGACCACCGTGTTCGGCATGACTGGACACCTGCCGGACTTCTGCATGCTCATGGTGAGATGGCTGAGGACGAGAGAGCCAAAGAGAGCAGAGAATTGGGAGAGAGAGAGCGAGATGATAGTGGAGTTGGGGAGGAGGAAGAGGCAGGAAGAACTAGCTAAGACCAGATCAGGAAGAAAGGAAGAGGAGGAGGAGGCAGGGAGAACTAGCTAAAGAGCAGACCAGGAAGAGAGGAAGAGGAAGAGGAGGCAGGGAGAACTAGCTAAAGAGCAGACCAGGAAGAGAGGAAGAGGAGGAGGAGGCAGGGAGAACTAGCTAAAGAGCAGACCAGGAAGAGAGGAAGAGGAGGAGGCAGGGAGAACTAGCTAAAGAGCAGATCAGGAAGAGAGGAAGAGGAGGAGGAGGAGGCAGGGAGAACTAGCTAAAGAGCAGATCAGGAAGAGAGGAAGAGGAGGAGGCGGGGAGAACTAGCTAAAGAGCAGATCAGGAAGAGGAAGAGGAGGAGGCAGGGAGAACTAGCTAAAGAGCAGATCAGGAAGAGGAGGAGGAGGAGGCGGGGAGAACTAGCTAAAGAGCAGATCAGGAAGAGAGGAAGAGGAGGAGGCAGGGAGAACTAGCTAAAGAGCAGATCAGGAAGAGAAGAGGAGGAGGCGGCGGGGAGAACTAGCTAAAGAGCAGATCAGGAAGAGAGGAAGAGGAGGAGGAGGCAGGGAGAACTAACTAAAGAGCAGATCAGGAAGAGAGGAAGAGGAGGAGGAGGCGGGGAGAACTAGCTAAAGAGCAGATCAGGAAGAGAGGAAGAGGATGTTGCCAGTGGAGTGAGGAGGGCAGGGGATGAGACTGAAGGATTCACAGAGTTTTATTCATCACATGCATCACTCTGCAGGGTACTGCAATACCACCTGTTAGAACGCTCTCCACAGTTGAGGAGTTGAAGGCCTTCAATATAGATGTTGACACCTTGAATGTTTAATACGGGAGTCGAGGAGGGGGCAAGAGAGCCTGGAGAGGAGGCCGGGAGAAAGATATAATAATAGGATAAAACTGGGAGGCTGGCTAGGTTGATGGAATGATGGATACAATGGTTTAGGAATTCTGAATTCGGAATACATGAAGGCATTATTTAGGCTGCATTTCATTATAGGCGTTGGTATTGAGGTTGTTGTACGGTGTTTACGGCGGTTCGTACATGAGTTAATCGCATATCTAAAGATGATATCCATCGCTCATCGTGTCTGCCCTTTTGTCCCCCTCCATCATGGTCTGAAAATGTCATTCTTAAGAAAGTACTTACATTCTGGAATGTGTAGGATCTTTTAGTTACCATTATGTCTTGACCTCTGCTTGTTTCCCACTTAACTCTCTCTCTCTCTCTCTCTCTCTCTCTCTCTCTCTCTCTCTCTCTCTAGGTTGGCAGTAATGCAGGGATTGTGGGAATGACAAAAGAGCATCTTGGCCTCGCGTTGGCATTAAATGTTCCCGTGTTTGTTGTAGTCACGAAAATCGACATGTGTCCAGCCAATATTTTACAAGGTGAGCGAGCTTTGCTGCAGCCATTAGCCAACACAAAGCACCTCATTACCACGGATGGTCGAACCTTTCTTTTCACAAGGCTAAGCCAAACATCTTCACCTTCATGTCCCCACAGCGTGTAGAAAACAAGGACGTGTGTAATGTCTGTGTGTGCCTCTTTTTCTTTTGTTTTGTTTTTAGAAACGCTGAAACTACTGCAGAGGTTACTCAAATCTCCGGGCTGCAGGAAAATCCCTGTCTTGGTGCAGAACAAAGATGACGTTATAGTCACCGCCTCCAACTTCAGCTCGGAGAGGTAGGCCTGTGTTCAGACCACATGACATGTGCATGCTGTACTTTGACCGCTTGTATCCGCGTTGAGTGATTTATTACCTCTGCCAAGGAGGTTATGTTTTTATCGGGGACCGTATGTTTGTCTGTTTGCTTGTCTGTCTGTCTGTCTGTTCGCTAACTCAAACTCAAAAAGTTTGACTTAGCTAACAGTAACTCAAAAAGTAATGGATGGATTTCGCTGTTGGGGGTGATCCATAACACCGTCAGGAATCCGGAGCCATTTATGTGTTTTGCTGAGTGGTGTAATGGCATGGTATGGCCACGTGGTGGCGATCAGAATAGTTGAGGTTCAAATGTATGACAACCTAGGAAGAACGATACAGGCGGAGGTCTACGCTCTCTGAGTGCTTTTCTAGTTCATGTGTGTATTCAG
Source organism: Sardina pilchardus (assembly GCF_963854185.1). NCBI lineage: Eukaryota > Metazoa > Chordata > Actinopteri > Clupeiformes > Clupeidae > Sardina > Sardina pilchardus. The sequence continues at coordinate 41,487,251 of NC_084994.1, forward strand.
TTGTTCTACAGTATGCCTCTAAATTCAGTTGGGAGAAGCAAGGACAAAGAGATTAAGACCGCTCTCAGTGTTTGCCCATACATTAGAGTTAAGGCTGAAACAACGTTACTCTTTATCTTGAAACAATGTGAACAACCAACCATATCACGTATTTAATCTTGTGGTAACATAATCAGCGAATAGGAGATGATAGTACTGGGGCTGGTCATTTTGTATACGGTCGAGTCCATAGGTGAGATAACAATGGCGTCTGTCTTCAACAAAAGGAAGGCATAATGTCCTGGTGGGGACATTTAAAGGCAGATTACTTTGTGTAAACAATAGACTTTTCAGGGGGGAAGCTAAAGAATAAATTAAAAGGTTGCTTAGATCAGCGGGATCGGTGGCGAGCTGTATAGGGAGCAGGGCTCCGGCACCGCGCTGGGCTTCTTACCGAGCGGTCACTCGCATTCTCCGCGTCGTCCAGCTCAGCAGTTTTGTGGGGGCATGGATGGAAATTGTGGCTTGGCTTGGGCTGGTCCAGTTAATTACAGCTTAAAACACACACACACACACACACACACACACACACACATACAGCACACGCACGCGCGCGCACACACACACACACACACACACACACACACACACACACACACACACACACACACACACATTCACACACACCAACCAGAGCTCCTCAGGCGGCCGTGCTTCCACGAGCATATTCAATCAGGGCCTTTTCTTTTCTGCTCTGCTCTGTTCTCTTTAATTTGATTTGAGATGAGCCTTCACAGCCAAACGCCTCATCCCGTAGATTGGAGCCCCAGATCATTCCTATCAACTGGAGCAGGGCTATAGGGAAAGAGAGAGTGTGGGAATTAGTCTCATCATTGTGCGTGTCGTATCCAATCTCACCTTATATTTTATATTATTAGGGCGACATGAAATGAAAGGAGGAAAGGGAAGTACCCAAATTAGGCAGAAGAGCGCTCAGATGTTAAACTCTGAAGATGACAGGGTGGGACGCCGCATAATGGCAGTCGTGGCATAATGGCAGGGTTTTTTTAGAGGTCGGAGCAGCCAGGTCAGCTTCATGTGTGTATGTCTGACCGTGTGTCATGTTTGGTAAGAGACGTGCAATCCTGTTACCTTATGAACAGCAGGGACTGCTTTTTGGCAGTGGTTGGAATCTGTTCCATTTTGCCAATGGATGGAATCAATCTCCTGTGCTGGAAATGTGACGTTGTGGCCTTTTAGAGATGCTGAAATGGCAAAATGTCTGTTTCTCTTTTTTTCCTTAATGTCTGAAAATGACTCTTTGGTGTTGGATGTTTGTGGAATTGGAAGCAGTCTAAGTAACCTTGAGGATGTGTGTGTGTGTGCGTGTGTGTGTGTGTGTGTGTGTGTGTGTGTGCCGGTAGAATGTGCCCGATCTTTCAGATCTCCAACGTGACTGGCGAGAACATGGACCTGCTGAAGATGTTCCTCAACCTGCTGTCGTCCAGAACCACGTACCGCGACGACGAGCCAGCTGAGTTCCAGATCGATGATACATACTCAGTACCGGTGAGAGGAGTTGAAGAGACACACTACAAACACTCACACACACACACACACACACTCACGCACAAGCACTCCGATCTATTTCCTGTGTCCTAAATACAGAACTCATTCAGTATGCCCTGATTCAGCCTCGTGCTTCTACCCAGGCTCCCCTGTATGGGTACAGCATGTGTTAGCAGCCCTCTTCTCAGCATTTGGCATAAGATGGTGTAGGGGTGTGAAGGTGCACGTGTTTGTACCAAACCATTTAGGAACAGGATCTTAATACAGGATCCAATACAGATGCAGTGTTTCCCACACATAGACAAATGTGTGGCGGTGCGCCACAGATTCAGAACCGGCCGCCACATATTGCGTTTCGTTATTCTTTTATTTGTTTATTTTGAAACGCTATTGAAAAACACGCAGCATTCGTAAAGCTGAATTTCCTTTCCCTGCGCTCTCTCTCTGTCACTCACGTGTCTGTCTCTGATACACACACACGCACACACACAGCCCCTCCCTTCCGTGCACACCGCGGCTGTCTGTCTCCATGAAAACCAACGAGATCATCCCTGGAAGCGTGGTCGGTGGTCGCACTGATGCACCTGACGCTGCTCGGGTAGAAGCATAAAGTTCTCCCCCAACTTTTGTAGACTATGCGTGCAACTTAATTACCAAACAGTAGAAGTAAACTCATTCTCCTTGGCCCGCTCTCGTGCGTGCTCAATGGACACCTGCCCTCCACATGCACATTTAATCCAAATAAAACATTCACAATCGTGAACGCATTGACGCACAGAAGACGGCTAGCTAAATTACTGTTATATTCGGTTAGCATCATTAGTAGGCTATGCTGCCGACATTTGATTAAAACTCTTGCATTCAAGTTGACTGACCAACAATGTTTTTCAACTCCAAGACTTAAAGGGGCCTGTCCCAAGGAGAAAAAGTATTAGCTTACCTTGAAACTTAAGCACATGTGGGGAAACTGAACAGTCCAACCAGTAGAGTATGATAAGCTTAGCCTGCTACTTTGTTTACAATATTTTGAGGCTTCAACCAGACAGCTGCATTTAAGAAGTGGAGTTTCAAATTTGAGCTCCCACACAAACATATTGTGGACCATATGCCAGTTTAGTCAATGAACCTTTTCAAAATGCTATTCCTGTTGCGCATCAGCAATATTGTTAGTGAATGGCTTGCACTACCTTCAGGCTTAAAGATGAACTGAACTGAAATAATTAACTTTGATGAAGTGTTAGTCATCATAATTACAAATAAATTGCACTAAAATTTTTAATTAAAAAAATCAATACATAGCCTTTTTTAAGCAACGCAAAAAATGCGTTTGTTAGTATTAGAACGCTATCAATTCCAGTGACGTCACTTGCATGGTAGGACCTCAGAAGCAACAGCTGCAGCATATGATATACTCACGAAAAATAGTCATTTTAATGCCATGGGTTACACATTTGAGGATCTGATGTCCAGGCATGTAGTGTCTGACTATCTTCATCCCTGAAATGAATCCAGCTCATTGTTCTTACTGTGTAGACAAAGTAGTGTTGAGTACAGGTCTTTTCACTCAAACGGATGTGAGTTTTGTTAAATGACTAAGTCCTAGTGTGTGACTCTGGTGCTGCCCTGTTTAAGGCTGTATGCTTCCTAGTCTGGGGACAATAAGCTTCTTCTTCATCATCCCCTCTTGAGATAAGTGTTTGCCACAGGGCAGGTCTTGGACTTATCTTGTATGCCCAGAATGTCTGGCTGATGGCAGCTGTCTAGTTTTTTTCCCCCCGGAATGATCAGTGTTGTCATGTTATTGGCACAGTGGTGACTAATGTTTGTAAATAGTGTTTTTTCCCCTGATTCCTAGAATCTGCCCAGGTGTTTTTTTTTTCTTCTTGGGTGAAATGTGTCACTCACAGAGCTTGTGTGTATGTGTGTGTGTGTGTGTGTGTGTGTGTCCTCAGGGTGTGGGCACGGTGGTGTCGGGCACCACGTTACGCGGCCTCATCCGCCTCAACGACACCCTGCTGCTGGGGCCGGACCCGCTGGGCGCCTTCATCTCCATCGCCGTCAAGTCCATCCACCGCAAGCGCATGCCCGTCAAGGAGGTGCGCGGCGGCCAGACGGCCTCCTTCGCCCTCAAGAAGATCAAGCGCTCGTCCATACGCAAGGGCATGGTCATGGTGTCGCCCCGGCTCAGCCCGCAGGCCTGCTGGGAGTTCGAGGCCGAGATCCTGGTGCTGCACCACCCCACCACCATCTCGCCGCGCTACCAGGCCATGGGTAGGTGACGCGTGAGCGCCCTCTAGTGAGCGGGAAGACATGTTACACGTGACCTCTCAGGAGTGACGCAGGGAAAAGACTGGAAATGTAGAGGACAGTTTTTACTAATTATTTATTTATTTGTTTATTCAAGCCCCTGAAGGTGCTGTCAGTTCATAGGCCCAAAGATTTTAAAACTCAAAGCGTGGAAACGGGAAAGTATTTGACCCAAGCTGGTTGCTGAGTTGGGTGGCTACATATACCCATAGATACTTAGGTGTCGCATAAAGTAAGGACACTTTCACTATACAGTATATGCGAGCCAAGAGTAATTGACAAGTTTACTCAAGCTGATATATTTCCCATGCAGTGGAAAACAAAATTGCGCAAAATTATAATAAATGTGTTTATGGAAGATGGCATGTACAAAATCGTAAGGTTTGGGTAGCCTTCGAATAGTGTTTTCAAGTAGTCAGTGTTAATACCTACACCTAATAGCAGCATGTATAATGTTATCCGTCCTTGACTTGTTAAGCCCTCCGATGCTTGTGGATTAAATGAGAAGTGCGGTCTGCGCTGCTGCTGCTGCTAGCCTGTGAGGCCTGCCTCCTCACTGATCATATTTGCACACCTCCGCAGCATGGCTGTAAAACAAGCCAGCTAATCTAAAATGAATCTGCCTGTAGACTCGTAAGGTCCAAGAGGGTGAAGAATATTTTAGTTTTAAGTAAACATTGCCCTTCCTAGTCTAATTGCTGAACAGCAGAGGTGCCCAAATCATTTCCGTACTTATCGCACGGTGGAAAGGGAGCCTGGGCCCCACCTTGGGCAACGCTGCTCTACAGCAACAGGCCCGAGTGTGTCAAATGAGTTTTGAGGGCAAGTAAAAATGTAATGCTAATAACATCTTTGTTTGGCATAGTGCCTTTTTTTTTAGCATTACAAGCTTATTTAGCATTAGCTCTTTACGTTGAGCACAATCTCGTAACACAGAACAGCATATTATGGCACATTACTAGCCTGGGTGTTCCCATCCTGCCTTGCGTGGTGATTTCATTAACGCTGCTAAGGCAGTCTGGAAACTAACACCCAAATTTTCGACAGATGTTGGTAACCAATCACAGAACAGGGGGAAAAAGCAAGACCATGATGAGCTATGCACAGCCCATTTGATAGACATCCGTGGTGCCCAATGAACGGATCTGGGCAATTTTTCAAATACGAGAAAATGAACGTCTGGTTGCCAGACCACGTCTCATTTGAGAAGTGGTAGGCGCTAGCCAGGCTAGCACATTGCGGTATTTTGACTGTAATAACGGGCTCCCGTTCTCTCTCTGTGCTGCAGTGCACTGTGGCAGCATCAGGCAAACGGCCACCATCCTGACCATGAACAGGGACTGCCTGCGCACGGGGGACAAGGCCCTGGTCCACTTCCGCTTCATCAAGACCCCCGAGTACCTGCACTGCGACCAGAGGCTGGTCTTCCGGGAGGGCCGCACCAAGGCCGTGGGCACCATCTCCAAGGTCAGTGGGCACCATCTCCAAGGTCAGTGAGCAGCGAGGGGACTCTCCAGGGAGCCCAGAGGTGGCACTCGTGCCCGCGAGCCTTAAACGGGCCTCGACAGCCGGAGAGGTTGTGTATCAGTTGCTGTGGGCAGCGGGTTAGTTGCTGACCAGCAAGAAAAACACTACAGACGTAAATTCAGACCAAAGTTTGCTCAGCCAAAGGCATAGTGATAGAATTGCCTATTGTGATGTGATGCCATTTTTGTGTAATACTCGTACCGCTGTGTCCAAACAGCACTGCACAACATCATTTAGCTTACCATGCTTTAGAAGCTGCATTTACTTGTTGACCTTCTCAGAACCCCTTGGCAGCTCTCCCCTAACTTGTTTGTTTGTTTGTTTGTTTGTTTGCAGTTATTACAGTCGCCCAACAACCTGCCCTCCCACTCCAAACCGCAGCAAATGAAAATGCAGTCCAGCAAGAAGACGTCGCCGCGTGGAGACGGAACAACGCCACCCAACGAGGAACCAGGGTTATTAGAGGGCAATGCACAGGTGACCACAACAACATCAACAACAACAACAACAAAAACAGGAAGTCAGGACAAAACTAGGTGGAGGGAGAGAAATAAGTAAATGCTAAGAAATATACTAAGGAATATTTAAAACACACAGGAACCCAAATCGACGGCGTGGTCACAGACTATGTATCTACGTAGACAATCAAAGATAGCATGCATTGGCAGCAAGGCATCGCGGCACAACGTTCATAGCTGGTATCTTGACGCCTGCTACACAGCAAGTGACTCGTTAGACAGCTGGAGGCAGCTGGCAGCGTTCAGTGTGTATTGATCCGATAAGCCGAGTCTTCTATAAATGTTCTCGTATAGTAATATTACTCCTTAGTTATGGTTCCTGGTGTCTTCACACCTGTCAGGACACATATCTGCATGACGTGTGAGTGTGAAGTCAGTAGGTGAGCAAGAGGTGCAGAAGAGAGCCCAATGCTACTGTAGGGCTCGGTTTTCCTCTTCGTGTTGTACTGCAGGTCTGTGCAATTGCATGTCGATCGCTATTTTCTTCATTCTGATATCTCCACATCAGCTCCTCGGTTCCTCAGGCGGTTCTAAATCTGTTCTCTGTCGTTTCTGTCTCCTGTCACTCCCTCTCTCTCTCTCTTTTTGACAAATATTCTTCCTTACCCTCCACCTGCATTTCTTTTTCCCCACATTTTTTTTTTGCCACATGTACCTAAATTCCATCCACTCTATGCTGCCACTTGGCCGTTCTCCTTCCTTGTCCTCCCCTCCCCTCCTTCCTCCTTTTCTTCCCCCCTCTCTTCTCTTCTTCCCTCTCTCCTCCCTTCTCTTCCTCCTCTCCTCTCCCCTTGTTTTATTGCTGCCACGTTAGCCAGTGGGGGAGGAGGACTCGCAAAGTAGAGACGGCAACAAAGAAAACAAGGTAAAGAACGAGAGCAATTTTTTTTTTCTCTCCTGCTGAATAACAAGAAGGATGCCTGTTGTGTTCCCCCAACTAAGAGAGAACATCCGTAACGGCTGGCTGCTCTAAACACACCTTGTAATTGGAACGTCAAGCATGAGGAATCTTCTAACCAAAGTGACTGCTTTGGTTACACGAGAACCCTAATTTAACACTGCGATGTGTTCCGTGGAGCAGAGCTCTACAACCCTTTCCCCCTACGTGAGGTTTTTTCTCCTGTCAGAACTTTTACATTTACACAAACTCATTTGATCTAGAATGATGTATTCCATGGAAAATCACACAGTTTGTGCAACGCACCCTTGTCAGCATGGCACGGATTATCCAACAGAGTGTCTGTACTCTGTAATGGCACCGTAATGCCCATTCACTTGCATACGTTATAAAAACAGATGCAAAACCAGACAGTTGACTATGAAACACGCGGAGCTTTATCGGCTCGAGCGCGAGGACTTAATAGCAGTTGTCATTTTGAGCTAAACTTTCATTTGCGCCGTGTAATCATCTCACAAATAGATCAGACTTAAAGCCAATTTACACCCAGCGTCGCCTGTATTCCGTCTCCGCTGCCGCAAAACACAGTCATAAGAGCCGATCACCCTCCCTGCTAGAAGCCCGACAGAAATAGAAACGTTAGAGAAACGCAAAAAGAATATGAATAGGCCCTGCCATAAAGAATGTAGCTGCACTCACAACGTTATTCATAAGATAGGCGTGTAGTCAAAGGCCAATGGCTTTACGTGCGGGATCACGGCGCTAGCAGCTGCGTACGCGCGACCCAAGCGCTTTGCTGACGGGGCTCAGTGTAATTCTTATCGCCGGGGTGTAGCGCTGAGCTGGGGGTATCGCTGAACCTGATGAGTTCTGGGTCAGCTCCGCTTTTGTCAGATGGGCTCCTCCACATCAGCCCTGACTGTGCGTCACCACTGGGAGGGGGTGGGGGGGGGAGAAAAGAGAGGAGGAAGAGTGAGGGAAGGGGAGGGGGGGGGGAGAAAAGAGAGGAGGAAGAGTGAGGGAAGGGGAGGGGGGGGGGGGGTATGTGCGACTGGCCCGGTGTTATCAGGGAAGGAGATGAGCTGCGCCGGCATCTAATCTTAACACTCAGTGTCAGGCCTCCTGCAGGGCTGCTGATGGAAATAGTAGATTTATCTTCCTCTCTCTCTCTCTCTCTCTCTCTCTCTCTCTCTCTGTCTCTCACACACACATACACACACACACACACACTTTCGCACTCTCAATTCAGTTCAAGTGAGCTTTATTGCCATTACAAAATGTTCTGCTTCACCAAAAGCAGAAGAGCGAAACTTCCTCGCTCTCGCTCTCCGTCGCTCACTCTTTTATAGTCTCTCCCCTCTCAATCGTACGTGCCGACACGTCACCTAAACCCCCCTCTCAAGCTCCTTGCATGCCAAAGGTTTATCCCCCTCTCATCACTGTGAGAACTAAAAGCGGTCGTGTCTGTTTTAACAGCGGTGTGACTCTAACGCGTGGAGAGGCCTGCGCATGATTTAACAACTCCAGTAGCAGCTACAGGGCCACTTTACATCTGCCTACTTAAAGGCTACCCCTCTCATAACTGCTCTCAGATAGCGTTACAGCACCTCAAGTGTGCCCTTAGAAGAAGACGACGGCGGACTATCTATTCCAGCTTCAGACCAAGTGAATGGAGAGCTGAGATCAATGCGGAGCTCACCAGGGGTCATCTTTAAACAGTCCTCATAGCGGGGCACGCACGGGTGTCTCACTTTGATTCTCTCTTTCTGTCTTGGAGCTGATCTCTGTCGAAGTCTACTTCTCTCTCTGTCTCTCATTCTCTGTTTGATTACTCTTGGTCTGATGTCTTTGTCTGTTTCTCTCTCTCTCCCTTGCCACTCCCTCTCTCTCTCTTTGATTCTCTACCTGATTCTTTCTTTCTCTTGGTCTGATCTCTCTGTCTCTCTTCCTCTCTCCCTCTCCTTCTCTCTCTTTTCCCCTCTCCCTCTCCCTTTCCCTCTCTCTCTCTCTCTCTCTCTCTCTCTCTCTCTCTCTCTCTCTCTCTCTCTCTCTCTCTCTCTCTCTCTCTCTCTCTCTCTCTCTCTCCCTCTCTCCCTCTCTCCCGGTCTGATCATCCCTCTCTCTCTCTCTCCCTCTCTGCAGCCAAAGCAGGGTGGTGGTGGGCGGCGGCGAGGAGGCCAGAGGCACCGCGGTAAAGGCCTCACCAGCCTCTTGGTGCCCCCTGCTGCCGGAACAGGAAGCAGCTAAGCAGCCTCGTCATCACATCCACCCCCCTCCTCCGTAACTGACGGCTCCGGTTCTCCCCCCCCCCCTCCAGCCAGAGACCTCCCGCTGTTTTGTTTCTGGGCACCAGGGATATTTCATCATTTCAGTTTTTTTTTTGCCATTCAACGGGGAGCCCTTTTGCTCTCCAACCAGCCAGTAGAGGACTATTCTCAGACAGTAATCTCTGTTCTTACCTTCCCCCCCCCCCCTCCCTTTTCGCTCTTCATTTTGTTTTTCAAATGTGTTGCCATTCTCAAAGCCGTTTCGCTGACCCATAACTATTGTACTTAACAACCCATTCTGCCCCCCCACCCCGCCCTTTTGTAGTTTTATATTGTCCTCCTGCAACCTGCTCTGGCCTCCCTTTTGTAGTTTTTCATGGCTCTCCAGCATGTGGCCATGTTCCCCACCGACCCAATCAGAGTGCCCCCCGGCCAAGTCCTCGTTTGCATTGGACTCCTCGTTTATTTTTCACCGGTCAGTTTTGCCAGCAGGTCCCATCGATATGGAATACGAGAGCGAGGGATTTTTTGTTGTTTGTTGTTGTTGTTGTTGTTGTTTGAATGTTGGCCATACCTTGTCTCTGAAAACCAGCCTTTTGTTGGGAATCGATGGTGTTTTTGTTTTTAAGGCGCGTGGCCTCTTGCCGTGTACCGTTTCATCCCCATGGAAGAGGTTCAGCGTGCCATGGGCCTCATTAGAGTCCAACATTTGTTTTGTTGTTGTCCTTACCCCAGCATTAAACAATTATGTAGCCAAAAATTAGGATGTTGACTGAGAACTGTTGTAAGCCACTGTAAAAGGATAGGCTCACAGGTCTGATGTAGCTGGTAGATGATACATTTACACAGTACGGTGTTCTTCACTTTGCAGTTTGAAGCTGAGTATTGATGAAGATTGACTATTTTATTTCATAGATTAATACCTGCAGAGATTTTTTCAATTTATTACCAAATCAGGACCTGCTTTTGGTGAGTGGGAACACTCTCTTTTTTTTCAGGGAAAAAATGGATTGATGTGTCTTTTGTAAGTCTTTATGAAGAGATTTCAAGGTTCGGTTTAAAAATCAAGGTCAACATGGTACGCCTAAGCCTTGGATCCCCCCCTGTTTTTCCCAGTATTCGGATATTCAGTTCAACGCTTGGATCTACCGTTTTTTTTTTTCTATGAGCAATGACATTGAGAATGAGTTTTTGCATTGAAACTTGTTCAGTGGTGTGTTTGTGACTTACACAGTTCTGCTCTTTGCCAAGACCAGTAATATTGTGCCCAACATGCCCGTTTCTCTTGCACCGATCCAATTGCTTCAAGGTCTAAATTCCCCATGGTGAGGAAACCAGGTTAAAAAGAGTGGATTGTTTAGACAATAGCGAGGTTAAGGAGTGTTTTTAGGTTCTGCCGGTTCTGTCCCCTGTATGGAACGGATGGCAGGGGAGATACAGGGAAATACAATCTTAAGTTTTTTAGAAGTGATGCTGTACTTTTTATTGTGTTTTTTGTTTCGGAATGGGAAGAAATGAAAGAAATGAACTTTTATTTTATGAGGCAATTTATATGAATATTTTCGTAAGGCAGGCAAGACTGGGACTATAAAATTCCCCTTCCACCCCTATCCAAGGCTTACACCGGAATGTGTTGATGAGGGTTTTGAGTTCAATGGCTTCTTATATTTGACAAGCTTTCATACATACTTCAGTTGTCAGTTTCCATTGACAGACAGGTCTTTGAGCAAGACGTGCACATTGGTTTCCCATGTAGATGTACTGCATTACCGGGTGGTTGGTGGTTGGTCAAGAAAGTGGCACAGATGAAGAAAGCTTTACCGGTTAGAAAGAAAGTATTGCGTATGAACGAGGCAGCTCAAGATGGTAGTATTCAGAGGATGCATATCTGGCCCCTAAGTTTTCTGATTAGCCCAAAGACCTGGTAGCATTATTCCAGAAATGTGTGTGTGTGTGTGTCGCCCACTTGAACCTAAAGCACCAGCTTAATAAGCTAAACAGGCTTGGGGGGGCTTATGGATTGTAGCTTGCAGCTTAATCGTCCAAGAGTTGAAGCGATTTCTTGCCAGGTTTAAATTTTTGTTTTATTCTCATTATGGTCATCAGGATGTGCCAGACATTTGTGTTGGTTTGGATTTTTTTTTGGAAGGTATTTTTTTTTTAATCATTGGTTTTTATTGCGGGAAACCAAAAGGCAGGATAAATTCCCCCCTGTTTTTAAGTTTTTACTGCATGGATTAGTTTTGAAGAAATGTTCATTGTATGTATGTACAAAAAACGGCAAAAAAGAATGCTATTTAACATTGGCAACAAAAGGTTTGTGTTGTACATGCTTTTAATTAAAAAAAAAAATGTTATTCTTTATGTTGTGGACTATATTTCTTAATTCATCGATCCATGTAACATGTTTTAACCCATCATGTCTCTCTTATTGATATGCAGTAAAGGCAAAAGCCCCAAAAATATAAGAAGAAGAGGAAGAACTTCAAGCTTTCTTCTGAGGTACTTCTGCTAGTGCAAGGACGTCGAGCTTTGATAGATCCTTTATTTATCAGTGCAAGGTCTGAAAGCTTTGTTTGGTCCTTGGACTAGTAATGATGCGAGAGCTTTTTGTTGTCATGGACTATTCTCTTTTGTCATACTTCAATCTCACTTTCGAGGACATTGGTCCATCTAGAGGTCATAACCAGCTCCTTTGGAAGTTTAAGTTCAAAGGAACTGAGGGGAAGCCATATCTCCGATCAGAGTTTCTCAAAACATGTACAGACAAGAAGACTGCTGGAGTCAAGTTATGTTGCTATGCTTTTACTGTACATTCGGTATGGTATGAGCTCTCGTTCAATGATTGTGCTCGTCTACCTGATACTACTCTGTTTCCACTCTGAGACTGCTGCTCGGTTGTTGATGCTTAATGTCCCTGCCTGGATCTTCCAACTGTGCTTTCTTCAGTGTCTGTTATTGAGAAGATTTGAGAAGAAATTGGAGACCGTAGTTGCAGTCATTGCTCAGCATCAGACAAAAATGCTCCAAGACTGAGACGGAGTGTTATGAGTGTGAAGCGTGTGAGAATAGGCCATTGGCTCAGCCAGGAACATAGACCATGCGATGATGCCTGAATAGGTTGCCCACTGCTCCTTGTTGAAGTTCCACTTTGACTCCACCCCCCCCCAACGCAATTCGATATATCCTGGTGTCCCAAGACTCAATAATTGGCCCCTCTTACAAACGGTGTAGGACCAGACAATAAACTGTAAAAACCGTTGGCACGGCAGCCTATTTCAGAGCGCCGTGTGAGTTTACGGAGGCCCCCCTTTTTTCTTGTTGTGCGCTCCCGCTGTGCGTGATGTGATTGTTTCGGCAGGGCAGCCCGTTCAGCTTTCTGTCGCTAAGAGGATGAGCCCTACCCCCTGCCCGCCCGCCACCTTTTGTCACTGCTGCCTGCGAGGCCATAAAGGCACCAAAGCATTACAGTCACTTAAATCATAAGACGAGCCTCCCAAAACCATTTCCATATTTTAAAAAAAGGAGCCGTAAACGAGCCAGGGTTGTTTCTTTTTCTCCTCCGGCAAGCAGGGGTATAAAAAGGGATACGTGTTCACATCACAGAACAGCTCAGCTCCCAGGGAGAGAGGAAGCACTTTTTTCCTGCTTTTCCCCTCGGGTGACCTCGAGAGGGCGGATGGGAGAACGAGAGGAAGAAATAATAATAATAATCACCTCTCGTCAACGTTTACGGTGCAGGTCCACACAGCCCAGGCTCCTCAGCCCTGATTGTTGGAGTGTTTTGTTGAGTCCTGAGGTGGACTGTCCATCCAAGTCATCCAGAGAGAGAAATGCTCGAGAGAGCCCCCTGTCTGCCTTAGTGGGCAATCCCACCACCACCACCACCACCACTGTCTCGATTACTGCCTGACCTGAGCGAATCGAAAGGCAATTAGGGCTTTTCTCATTACTAGCCAAGGCTGGTGGAGAAACTTGTCCTTCAGGCGTGCGTCTCTTTTCTCAAAGTGTAAGTTCTCTGCCCGTCTCTTGGGGTTTTTCTCTGGACTCGGGACTTTTATTACCTCAGTTGAGAAACTTTCAGGCGATATAAAGGGAGGTGTGTTAGAGTAAAAGGACCCGTTATAACCACACAGCTCTTTTGGAGTCGACAAACAGTGCTATTAGTATCTCTGTCTTTCTTTTTAATCTGACGTGAAAATGGCTTCCCCGGAATTGAATTTGTCGGGTTCTTTTCCAGTGCCACTTCATTACAGCTTTGGCTTCACCTTCTGCTTATGTGTGCCGCAAACAAAGCAGATGAGCTTTTCACGATTTCTGACAGACGGTGCAAAGATCTTTTTTTTTTTTTTTTACCCCAGTTTTGGAGGAAAGCACCAATTAAATCCAGGACATCTGGGCTCGGTGCACGACTGAAAACTAACTAGCGAAAGTTTGAGCTGTGGCAGAATCAGGACTTACTTTATTCCTCCTCAGCCACTCACCCTTACACACACACACACACACACACACACACAGACGGCACAAAAAAAAAACATAACTGTCAGAAGAGGCCGGCGCTTTGCTCAAAATATGGCTTCTCATAGTACGTCACATTTGGGCCATCAATGTCACCCGGCGTTCATAAATAAATCACGCTTTTGGAGCTTTTTTCTTTTTCCATCTCGCTACTCCGCTGGAAGCAGATTTCTGGGATGGAAAATGAGATTTGCCCGTTTCCTCCTGGGGGCTGGCAGGACTCCAGCTGCACCCAGATGCTGCTCAGTCTCGTGGCCTCCCGACGTGAGTTCTCATCTAGGCCTGGACCTGCTCCATATTCTGGGCACAGAGTATCACCAAGTCCCCGTCCCCCCCCTCTCCCCCTCCCCCTCCACAGCCCTCCCTGTCTCCCTCCCTCCATTGTCGTGACCTTATTTCTATGCTGTGATGCTGGAGTTGTTGTGCGATACATCTGTGAGATGAATGGCTTGATTTAAATAGGCACGCTTGACTCCAGACCCCCCCCCCCTCCACCATAACGTAATATGTATGTGCGGAATGTGCCGGAATGCGACAGCGTGCCTGTGGAGCGCGATGGTGTAGTGTGGTGAGTCGCCGCTCCATCACCGGCGGACGCCCTGGCGCCACAGTTCGGGCGCCGCTTCGATAATGACCGTTTCTCTCTCTCTCTCTCTCTCTCTCTCTCTCTCTCAGCTCTAGCGCCACTTGCTTGTTATTGTTAGCTTGCAGCACCATGAACAGGGGCAGAGGGGGGGGGGGGGGGGGCTTGCAGCACCATGAACAGGGGCAGAGGGGGGTGGAGGGGGGGTTGGGTGAAGAGCTGTCGCTCTTTGGACGAGTCTGTTGAAACCCATCCGTCGTCCCCTCGTGTTGTTTATGTAACCCCCCCCCCCCGACGGATGTGTTTACAAATTAGGTGCTGGAGAGGGGAGTAGGGAGGCAGGAAGGTTCTCTGTCAGTGCAAAGCCTGTCGGAGGCTTGCCTCTTCACCGACTCTGTGAAGGCGTTCCAGACGGCCATCGGAGTCATAAGTCTCCGGAATGCCTTCGTCGACCTCCGGCACGTCTTCGACGAGGAGTATCACTTTGACGACGAGAGCTTTGTGCGCGGCCGCCGCCTCATCACCCGGGGCCTTGCGGCCGCCAAGGCCAACATAAAGCAGGGAAGCCTCAAGGCGGCTCAGCGGGCCATAGGGGAGATCATGCACACTCTCCAGGTGAGACCACCCTGGCTTATAATTAGAGAACAGAAACGATCCACTCTAGTGTGGAATCGATCTAATCTGCTGTATTGGAACAATCTGAATCATTTGCTGAATGTCAACATTGGCAGTCATAGTATCTAATGGTCATTACTTTTGGCACCTTTTTGCCGCTCATTTGAAATATTTACATCAGTAATCCATAATGCAGCATGTGTTAAGTATGTATTATCCTAATCCATATCTGTTTTGAATATACATATGAGATAAGATGCATTATGTATTATTTTACTCATGATGTATCCTTTCCTCCTGCTTAGAAGCTGATGATACTTTAATCATTGATGGATAATTATGACCGCCGCTAGCACAGCTATGAAATAAGTGTATTTATGTGTACATTTAGTGACTGTACACCCATCAGCCTGCATATGGTGCTATTGAGCGAAGGGTTGCTGGTTAAGGATACCGTCACACTGACACACACACACACGTACGCACACACACATCCACAGATTCACACGCACAGACACACACACACACACAAGTATGCACACACACACATAGATACACGCACAGACAAACACACACACACAGACACATACACAGTCTTATACACAAAAGCAAACAAACATGCACACACTCATTTGCACATGAGCTGCAAGAGTAGGAGATATGCATATAGTTACAGGAAAAGCTGACAAGCGTCAATTTTTTTTTGTGGAAAGAATGTGCAGAACTAAGCGGCGGTCATATTGTGTACCGCTATGCGGTGCATCCAGTCTTTCTATAGCCGTGACAAATAAGCTTCTCATATCGTCCCCCATATCAGAATCTAAATGTGTGTGATGGTCAGGTGTAGTTGGCTATGATGGTGGTCAGCGTTTTGATAGGTCAGGTGTAGTTGGCTATAATGGTGTTCAGCGTTGTGATAGGTCAGGTGTAGTTGGCTATGATGGTGTTCAGCGTTGTGATAGGTCAGGTGTAGTTGGCTATGATGGTGTTCAGCGTTGTGATGGGTCAGGTGTAGTTGGGTATGATGGTGTTCAGTGTTCCAGAGTGTGGACCCATAGCAGGTGTTCATTTTCACTCACTTTTATGGCCCATGTGTCAACCAGTGTTGTTTTTGACTAAATGTCTGTCTGTCCATTCATCCATTCATCTTCTGCTTGTATGCTTTAGCATGTTATGGCCTAGAGCACATAATTTACAGACATATGGACCTGATCAGCAGATCAACTGTGCACATTTCATATACACGTTTTTTGTTTAATTTACCTTTTTATGTGCTAAAGCAAGAACAAGGAACAAGAACATGGAATGAAGTTAAATAAAACATTTTAATGTCTGTTGGCCCTTTTCCTACAAGGACACTGGTCATAGTCCTGCCCATTGTCATCAGCCTTTCTTTTTCTGGTCGAAGGCTTCTTTGGCATGTCTCTCTCCTCCGTGACTTGAACAACCACTGAGAAGTAGAGTGTGTGGTCCCAGTCATAAACTGAAAACCGCCACAGCCCCGGGATATCCTCTCTGCCAGAGTGTTGGATTGGAGTAAACACTTCGTAGAACTTCTGTCCATACACCGACACCTGGACACTGTACCGAGTAGTGGGGCCCAAATCGTCATTTCTCTCCCCCAGCTCTTCGGCGTGCCATGGTACTTGGAGGGCGGCAGGGGGCATCATCTGAGGCCTTTGTTTTTGCATAATAATCTGTGGCCGGTAGGCTGTGGCCTGTGAGTTCGGTTTGAAGACAGGGCAACTTGAGCCTGTGTAGGCTTTCCAGGCCTCTTTGACCGGATGGTTACCTGGGGATGGCTGGTAGGGGGCCCACAGGATGTTTAGGCTCGGGCGGTCAGCTGGAGGCACATAAACATGAGCACCTCTGAGCCTCTGGTGGAATGCTGGGATTCTATTTGCAATGCAGTGCAGCGTGTCCAAACTCAAAGGTTCATCTGGTCTCATATTGGTCACCACAGCATAGACCTCCTGTCTCAGGCCAGTTGATGAGCTGGTACCTACAGTATGGAGTATAGAAATGGGAATCAACTTAAGAAGCTTAAGGTGGTCTTAATACATTTTTACTACAACTAATATACTGTAGTTAGAAAGCTTCAAGTCAAAAATATTTGTTTGAATCATACCTTGATGATCAGGGTTGGATGGTACGTGGAAACAAAGTTTCAAGATGTAGCGATCATCATAATCAGCATACCGGTATTCCATGTTTTGTTATTTTGTGTAAAAGTAAAAGGTCTGGGAGAAGAATATCTGTGTGTCTCTCTGTCTCTCTATCAAGAGTTGTGTCTGATTTCTCACGAAAATTCTACTTTGCCCAGAATTCTTAATTCTTAGAATTCTTAGAGTTCTAGAATATCACCATGGCAACAAAGTGAATGCAAAAATTGAAAGTAAGCAAGTAGCCTAAAAGCAAAGATTCTAGAACAGAGCGCTGTTCTAGAATCTTTGCTAAAAGTGATGCTAAAATGGTGCTGGAAATGTAGCTTAGCCTAGGCAGTTTTTAATCAGGTTCACCATAATAAAGTTAGTGTATATATTTGTGTTTTGAAATGTAGCCTTAGCTATGAACAACATTTATTTTTGAGCAGAAAATTAGTTATTATTATTGGGCTATTTAAAGTTTAGAAAGCGAATTCTAAGAATGGATAAATGCTTGTCAAAAATGGCACCACCCTATACAACATTCACATGAGCTTCATCGCCTTTCTTTCTTTCCTTTTTTCTTTCTTTCTTTCTTTCTTTCTCTTTTTTTGCTTTTGTATAAAACTCATTGATTGTGTGTGGTACAAGTACATCTAAAGAAAAATAGATAGATGGCTAGATAAATATGTTTGTCGCCCCACCCTCACCAACACAAGTTCAAGGCCTCAAATGAAAAACTGAAATACAGTAGATGAAAACACTCATTGCCGATGTGCTACTTACACATAGACACTTCAGCAGAGGAGAGATTAGGGTAGCATGAATCTCTCAAGCTACATGTATTCTTTTTTTCTCTTTCTCATTCCATCACTCTTTATTTCTCTATTTGTCCTTTATTTCTCTATTTGTCATTCTCTAGTAAACTAAGATACATCCATACAAGCAAACAAATAATTCAGTTATTCTAGTTGATTGTCATATCATATGCAGCAACAGGTTTTCTTAACACATTATGTACCACATACATGTGTTATTCATGCACTTTGGTTACATTATTCAGTTGCTTGGCTGGTTCTGTGCTGTGTCTTTAAAACAGGTCATGCCTCTCTGTTTCTGTGTGTAATGGCATTTCAGGACTTCTACAGTCACAGCAACTGGATTGAACTGGGGAACAGGGATGCCTTCTCCACTCTTATCAGAGCAGACCTCGCCTTTGATAACATCGCAGGTACTGTAGATAGAGATCAAGAGCGAAACAGGTAGGACTCGGCTAGCACGCACAGTACAGTGGAACACGGATCAGGAGTGATGCAATCGGATGCAACACCAGAGTACAGTGAGCGTGGACTGGAGAAGGGGTTGTCATTTGTTTACTGTTTTTGTTTTTGTTTATTTCATTTGTAGGGTTTTTTTTTTTTTTTTTTAATCAGGCAGTAAAACGTTGTTGTTGTTGATTGTACAGTATTTTTTTTTGTGACCAGGCGGTAATATGTTTTTTGTTGTTGTTGTTGGATGTATTTTTTAACCAGACGTTAATACACCAACGTGCAGAAACTGTGTGGGCGACGACTGTGACAACAACGTCCTGGAGAGCATCATTGCAGAGCAGCAGCTGACCTCAGGGTACTTCAGCCTGACCTCCTTCTCCAAACCTGACGGTACAGTAGGCCCACACACACTCTGGACTTCTGTGGGGCCAGATAAAGATGGCTCCTATTTGTGTTTTTTTGTTTTTGTTTTTGGAAGAACCCAACCACACACACACACACACACACACACACAAACACAAACACACACACAAACACACACACACACAGACACACACAGACACACACACACACACACACACACACACACACACACACACACACACACAAACACGGTGTACGGTTGAGGGCAAGGCGTTTCATATGTCCTTTGCAACCACAATTTCTAATGTTCTACAAATGCGACAGACACACAACACAAACATGCGCGCCGTGTGCAAACACACACAGACACACACCAAGGGGAAAACAAATCCACAGTCCACTCTTGTTCAAATCATCCATAACGGCTCTGCAGAGCTCTATTTCCTGAGGTCCGACTCTTTATCTCCAACAAGACGTTTAGTGGCTGACCATACACTGCAGAGGATAACAAATGTCCGCTCTGGACTTTCTCTGGCTGCGGCGGCGCTACACGTGTCCACTCGGCGGTTATGAAAAGGGTCAGGCCTTTGGGGGACAAATGGCCGCCTCTCTATCTCAGCCTTATCCTCCTCTCTCCTTTTTTTCCCCTTCTTCTTCTCCCCTCCGTCGTCCATCCATCTTTTTTTTTTCCTTTTCCCGTCCACTCCCGCAGGGAAGTGCAGCCACGGGGGGTCTGTGGACCTGACGAGCCTGACGGAGCCGCGGGGGGGCATCAACAAAGACGGCGTGGACGCGGCCCACGGCAGCCTGCACGCCGACGCCGCCCGGGCGGCCGTCGCCGCCACCGTCCAGCTGCTGCAGGACGTCAGAGGAGCGGTGGGGGACGAGGACTTCCTGCGGTGGGTCACGCCGGGGTCAAACTCGCTCAGGGCTGACTATGTAGAGAGGGGGGGGGGGGGGGGGGATAATCCAGCCGTTTTAGACCGTGTTCAAGAGGAGGTAGAGTGTGTGATATCAACACATACAGTAAGGGTTGAATCATGTAGGGATAGTGACCTTATGCACTCATGGTACACTCTACTTAGTTTCTAGTGACATTAGCCATTTCAGATCTCTGAACCAGTATTGTTCTAGGCTATATAATCGGTCTCATATCTTATCATGGTTCTTCAGTTAATCATTTGTGAATTACGTTGATGGAAACCGAAGAAGATAATACTTTGTGAACAAAATGAAAAGAAAGCGATGAATAGACAGATTGACGTTCATGTTCTCACTTTTCACTCTTTTCCTTTTTTTCCAGTTTAATGGGCGTCTCTCGATCGACGTCGTCCTCTTCCTCGCTGGTTCTCTGCTTCGTGGTGGACACCACGGCGAGCATGGCCGGCGTCGTCACCGAGCTGAGGAGCCTAGCCGCCACCATCGCCAGCAGCGAGTCCAACAAGCCGTCCGTCTACATTCTTGTCCCCTTCAATGGAACGAGTGAGATACCGATACGCTAACAAGCACACTAAGTTATGCTAATAGACACATACCGCCATGTCATGTTGGCTGTTTATCAAATACTTTAAACACCTCACGCCTGACTTGGCAGATTGGCATCTAGGACAAGTCTCTGGGTGTTTGGTACATTATACCACCTTGCTAACACTCTTTAGAAGATCACACATGTGTGTGTAAATGTTATTTGATCTCAGGTGTGTCAGTTTGAAATGTTTGTGTCTCTGGTGTTCCCCCTTCTCAGGTGTTGGCCCGCTGATGAGGACGACGGACTCTGACGTGTTCCTATCTCAGATCAACACGCTGTCTGTCAGTGGAGCAGGCAACAGCTCTGAGCCCAGACAAAGCCTCTCTGCACTTCTGGTAACCTTA
Organism: Sardina pilchardus; assembly: GCF_963854185.1. Taxonomy (NCBI): domain Eukaryota; kingdom Metazoa; phylum Chordata; class Actinopteri; order Clupeiformes; family Clupeidae; genus Sardina; species Sardina pilchardus. The sequence goes on from NC_084994.1 coordinate 41,507,682, forward strand.
CCCTGGCGTCTGGGTTACAATGTCATAGGCTGGGTATTGTGTTAGAGGCTGTTTGGTTCATTGGTCAGTGTGTACCATGAAAGACTGTTTAGAGTGATGGTAACCTTACCCTGGCGTCTGGGTTACAATGTCATAGGCTGGTTGGTTATTGTGTTAGAGGCTGTTTGGTCCATTGGTCAGTGTGTACCATGAAAGACTGTTTAGAGTGATGGTAGAAAATCCCATTCCCCATATACAGTTTGTGTATGTACAGTACATATATACAAAATATGTATGTTTATATAATATATATATATATTATATATATATATATAAAACAATGTAACAAGATCTAGAACAAGAACCTTAATTAAATCATTCTGTCTTTGTCTTTCAGCAAGCCCTTGCTGGAGTCCCAGATAGATCTGAGATCTTTGTCTTCACCGATGGTCCACCTGGAGACTCCCATCTGGAGAGTACTGTGACTGCCCTTATTGAGAACACCAAGTCTGTGGTGAGCTCACATAACTAACTGACAACATAACATCGTAACATGGCCGTCCTGTCAGTTACATAAAGTGTGTATATATTTAAGCAATAAGCCCCGAGAGGACGTTCTGTATTGTGAATATAGTACAGCTGAGGGGTGTTGTTAGGCACGAAGCGAGCGAGCGAAGCTGAGTGCCTTTAAACAACCCTCAGCTGACATTTAATCAAAGACCGGAACTATCTGTTGTATAAATATACTGTATATGTGACCCTGCACAGCAAAATCAGTCGCTAAACAAACGTCCGGGTTAACATGTTGAATTTCACATTTTCACATAATTCGACAGTATACAGTCTACAGTTTCATATCGTGAACTAATTTCACGGAAAAACATACGTTTTGACTGTTCAACCCTGTTTGACCCGGTGAAGATTCAACACATTAGCAGTCATTCCCGTTGTCCATGCCGCTTAAAAAGTTGATTTCTCCTCTTCTGGCATATCGTGACGGGAGAACCATTTCAACGTTGGATGCGGTTATCTTAACGATAGTTTCTGTAATACCTTCGAAATACGTAAAAGCTTAGTTTATGACCGTTCATGTGAGTACAATAACTTAATTTTTTTACCAGATTTTACCAAAGCGACTGGTTTCGCTTTGCAGGGTCACATATATCAATCCAAACTCTTCTCTCTCTTTCTCTCTCTGTCTCTGTCTCTCTCTCTCTCTTTCTCTCCCTCTCTCTCTCTCCCTCCCTCTCTCTCTCTGTATTATTTCCTGTATGTGCAGGTGAACTTCCTGTTGACGGACCTGAGCAGTGCGGAGACGGGTGACCTGTACCGGGTGCTGGCGCGGCTCTCCGGGGGGCAGGCGGTGGAGGTCACACAGCAGCAGCTTCCTCAAGCTCTCAGCCTCGTCACCGACGCTCTCAGCCCAACTCTGGTACGCACGCCTGCGCTCGCGCTTCATTTGATACAGTGCCCCATGTGCTACAAAGTGGTATTGCAACGGAAACTGCCTGGACCGGCGCTGGCTGCTTAGCATGCTAACTATAGTATAGCTATCTGTTTTCAAAATGGTGGATTCGTTGCATTTTGTTTTTTCTTGCCCATTTTTTAATGTTCAAACTTAAAATATACATATCCTCTTTTATGGTAGGCTAAAAGGGAAGGGTTGTTGTTGAGGATATAGAGTTAAGGTTTTAAGGTAAACTCCTAGCTAGTTAAAATTAGTGTCACTGCTATCATTAGTGGGAGAATTCAAATCTGTTAGATTTATAGAAAATGTTTTTGAAGAGTTTCAAGCATTGACTTGGAGGTCTTCAAACACATGCTAGTAGCTACACTAAACTACAGTACTCTACACTGAAGCTAAACTCAAATCAGTAGTCATCTTTGTCTAAGCTCAACTGTTCTGTGCTCCCAGGCAACGCTGATCCAGGTGGTCAGAGACCCGGGGGCCTCCGAGACGTTTTCCTTCACCGTGGACTCGTCAGTGCGGACGCTGCTTGTTTACATCACTGGAGACTCCCCGACGTTCACCATCACCAGTGCTTCAGGTGATCACATGAAGAAGAAAACTCTCTTAACAAAACTAAAGCAGATTGCTGTCTCAAACAAAATATTCAAAAATATAAAAATATACACAAATATTCACAGGTGCATTATGTGCCAACAGACTTCTATCTTTCTATCCAACTATGCTGTAGGATAATTAGCTTTTTGCCAACTATGAGCTCTGAGTCTAAACAAGTCTTCAAATCTGCATGAAAAACAGACATTTAGCGGACACTTTTATCCTACGCGCTTCGAGGAATGCTACGTAGAGATTTGTCATCGGTATGGGTGTACTCCCTCAGCATCAATCCTTTGACCTAGGCTTTGTATATTCTGTCAGGTGATTAATCGCATATACAGGAGAATACATATACAATCAGTACATGGTGCGATTGATTATTATTTCTACTGGCCCATTAAAATGAACTTTGACTCAGACCTCACGCAGGATGTTAAAAATAGCGTACTCTTTTATGTCACAATTACAGCCTCAGTGTGTGATTAAGTATGAGTGAGTAATTAAGCTCCAGTCATTAAGTATTGTGAAATATTCATGAAGTAAGAGTACACGGCCATTAGCTCACTCCATCTAAAGCCCTTCCCTCCCCTGTCAATACCATGGGCTATGGGGTGTGTGTGTGTGGGTGGGTGGGTGTGTGTCAGACTGATTGACGGGCATGCAGAATAATCCATGCAATGAATTCCTGATAAGTCTAGTAATGTGTCAGAACAGAGAGGGATTTCCATATATGGTAAGAGGGCCCATAGTTCACACAGCGATATTTGGTATAGAGCAACTAGTTATACGGTGTGCAGTTAGAATGCTCATATTCAACATGGTAGCACAACCTTGACCCTCTCTGTTGTTCAGTTCATCATTCTCTATCTCTCTCCCTCTCTCTGTTTTTCTCCCTCTCTCTCTGTTTCTATTTCTCTCTCTACACATTTTCTCTACACACGTGTGTGTGTGTGTGTGTGTGTGTGTGTGTGTGTGTGTGTGTGTGTGTGTGTGTGTGTGTGTGTGTGTGTGTGTGTGTGTGTGTGTGTACTTATGTCCAGTTTCCTTGTGTCTGATAAGAGGTCACGATTTGTCCGTCCAGGTGCAACACAGAGGAGTCAGGAGTCCAGTGGACGTTTAGGCATCGTCCAGAACGTGGGCAACCTCCGCATCACCAGACTCAGCTCCCCACTTCAGACCGGCCAGTGGCAGATCAGCGTCCTCTCCTCCCTGCCGTACACACTCAAAGCTATTGGTGAATTACAAATTCAAATACGAACCGCTATAGATTACTGATTTAGTGTGCAAACAGCTCAAGAGCTCAGAGTTGTGTGCCTCAATTATAACTTTTCTGTGTTTTATTTGTTGTTGTTGTTGTCGTTTTTGTTATGTTTCGTTTTGTTTTTCTGCCTCAGGTGAGAGTTCAATAGATTTCTTCTTTGAGTTTGTGGAAGTCGTCCAAGATCCTCAACCTGGATTCACAGTTCTGGATAGCAGGCCACAAGCCGGTAGGAATATTGATGGTTTCTCCACACAATAACTCACTGTCCTGCTCAGAACAGCCTGAGTTGTTACGGTGGAATACAGTCTGGAGTGTAATACAAGTGGAAAACAAATGGAATACAAGATTTATTACCAATTTATTACAATCTTTTTGCGGTCTCGACTGCTCCTTGAAATTATTTATGCCTTCAAACAAACAGTCTCTCTTTTAAGCTGCCAGCATCTGTTTTATATTAAAATCTCTAAGAGTGTGTTTTAAAAGTTTTTCTAACTTCTTAAACTTCTAGGGGGGGAAAATTAAATTCATCAAGAAATTAGCACTGTCAAAATATTCAACTGATAAGTAAAGAATATGGAAAATGGTGAAACAAAATCTTGTATTTACCAATAAACAACAATGGGAAAAAATAGTCAAGCTTAAATCATCTGACTCTCCCTCCCTCCCTTCTCTCTCTCTTTCTCTCCCTTCACTCTCTCTCTCTCTCTCTCTCTCCCTTCTCTCTCCCTCTCTCTCTCTCTTATTCTCTCTCTAGCTGGTGATGTGTCTCTGTCAGTATCTGTAACTGGGGGCTCTGCTGTGAGTGTGACTGAAGTGACGGCAACACAGGTGTCAGGCAGCGGTGCGGTGCAGGGCACTCTGCAGCAAATGGCGACCGGCGACTACCTGGTGACCATGCGCGGCCTTCCAGCGGGACGCTTCTTCCTGCAGCTCAGAGGGCGAAACAGCTCGGCCTCCAACCAGGTCTTCCAGAGGCAGTCCTCCACCCAGCTCCTGACCTCCACCGTGGCTGTCACAGTAAGATGGAGAGGGTGATGGAGGAATACCCAGTGGTTATTATGTGTAGCACTAAACCTTGAAGTTACCTTAAAGTGTAAAAAAAAAAAAAGAATCACTCTACCGCACACTGACTTTTTGCTCACATTTTATTCAGAGTGAACCTTAAAGTGTGTATGGAAAATAAATAAATAAATACAATTAAGAGATACATCCTATTCATGGGTTTCATCAGGTCCCTCTCTACAGGTGGGATAATCAAGCACCATGCAGTCTGCATTCATAATCTAGGTGCTTGATTTTATACACCTGTGGAAAGGGATGAAATGTAGTGTAACTTCCTGAATATAACTTACATACACATATTGTTAACACTGTTTACTTTACCCATGGTAAACAGAAGCAACACCAACATTGGCTTAGTATGACTACTGCCATTTGAGACGAGAGCAAAATCCATATTCATTAGAGTGTCATGACTGTGCAATTGCCCAAGGGCCTCTGTTTCTTTCCATTTCTCACTAAGTCTAAATCTAAGTCAGCTCAGTTCTGTTTAATATTCATTACCGTGATTGAATTCAAATAATGACAAACACAGAGGATGTTCACACAGCTGTTATACCCCCCCTCCCATCCATTTATTATTATTATTACTTTATTGCAATCCTTTTGTCATTCATGCTGTACACATTTAACCAGTCTTTGCATGTATCCATACACATTGAATCAAATCATTTAATCCTTAATCAAAGGCTCAAGATGAAGGTGAATGGAGACCTGGAACAGACTTCAGTGTTCCATTCAATGTGACAGCGGCTAACAGCGCTGGCGGGACGGTCGCCGTTCGACAGTCCAACGACCGCGGCTTTGCCACGTCCTTCCCCAGCAACCTCACGGTGGGGTCAGGGGGCATCGCCGAGGGCAGCGGCACCCTCTCGGCCCCCTCGGACACCGCCTCAGGCACCGGTGTTGTCGTCGTCATTGAGGCGGACTCGCCGGGTGGCACCGACTTCAACTACGTGCTTGTGCGCTTGACCGTTACTGCTGAGGTAAATATATGTGTGGTCAGAGATCATTTAAGAGTTGTGTTACAGGCCCATCCCTATTCACATTCTATCTATGATCCTGTGTGTGCAGTGGGATTATTAAATGAAGGTATGTCCTATGTATGCTAGTTCACTAACTAACACTAACACAACAATAACCATAAATTAGCATGCTGTGGTATTTGCACTAAAAGTTGTTAAAGTGTACGTCTGTAATGCACTGGCTTTAAATACTTTTCTAATATCACTTTCAGCTGCTCACTAACTCTATATACATATACATGTAGCTCCTTTTGACTGGTACTTCACTCCATTCATAGTTACTGCTGCTACTTCATTCGTCTAATGTGACCTTCCCGTTTTCCAAGGTGACGGACATCACTGCCCCGACGTGCGAGACGGTCAGCGTGAACGCCAACTGCACGGGCAACTGCAGCCTGCGGACGTGGGAGTTCACGGCCACCGTGAGCGACGGCGCCGGCGGCTCCGGGGTGGAGCGCGTGTCCGTGCGCGACGCCAGGGGCACCCTCAACGCCACCACCACTCTGGGCGCCGCGGGCTTCAACGTCACGCTGGTCTCCTTCGCCACCACCTGCTGCTTCGGGGAGGTGGTGCTGGTGGTGGCCGACGCCGTAGGCAACGTGGGCACCTGCTTCATCTCGTCGGACGGCGGAGGACGCGCACTCAGCCTCTCTCTGCTACCTCTCTGGGTCAGCATGGTGAGTCTCACCGCGACTAGGACTTTATACAGTTAACAACAGGGGCACGCAGAGCACGGTCTGTTTGATACTACAGCACATGTTTTTTGTATTTGTTACGGAGATGACTTGAATGAAAAGAACATTCGGTGCCATATTATCTGATATTATCTGATTGTATTTTGATTTGGGCAGCTCAGTTTGAAACAGCACTAAAGTGGCATGATGTAAATATCTTAAATAAGTGGAAATATCTTATCCGCATCAGTATATTTTGATGTTACTAATTTTGTACCAAACTAGTTCTTATAAATGTAAAATATTGGGTCTCCATTAAACAGTAATTATGTCATCACTGAGCCGGTCTTCCTTTTCCCTTTCATTTGTAGTTATGCTTTCAAAACACCTGACAGGCGGATGGGAGAGGAGCCTCTCCTGTGATTAAATAATACATGGACATTTCCCCCCTTTCATCTGGCAGGAAATGAGATACAGATAACACCACGTGGTTGAGCACATCAGTGAATTCACTTCACGTCACTGAACTCTTTGAGGGTAATGTGTGCTAGTGAGCGTGTGGAGGGGGCTCCAAAGGGCCTTGTTAGCGGTTAGCCATCAGAAAGGGATTCTATCCTATCAAAGACTCTCCCGTTGTCCTTGTCTGGCCGTGACCCCAGTTAATGTTACCCAGCTACCCACTGTGTGGCACTGGCACACATCCATTCAGAAGAAAATGTATTCTACTGTCACCTTCTGTAGCTAAACTGGACTCTTTGAGCTTCAGGCTCTGGGGAAGGCTTGGAAAAATGGCAATTTGGTGACTAGAGAAGGCTTCTATGCCCTTTTTCCCGGACTACAAACAATGATGCAATTCTTCAGTTCTCCACCGAACCACCACCTACAGTGTTTGAAATCTCAGTAATGCGACTCTTGGGCCTTCAACCTTCTTTTCCTACCAAGAAACCAATACATTAGTGGGGGTGATCTTATAAGTGCCCAAATTAGACAGGAGAGGGCCAAAACTGTGACTATGGGGAGACACTTGGGTCTCTTCATTTGGAGAGCGAAATGTCCGCCCTTTTTTATTCCTCTACAGTACAGAAAAGTGTCAGTGGTGTCGTTTGAAACCTACAGGGATTTGTGTCTGCTTGTCAATGGGTAAGATAGTGCTTTCATAAGGCAAGGAGGAGCTGAGTCTGCCATTGTCATTGTGTTGTGTTGGAGTACACAACTCGTTTTCTGCGGTGGTGTTCTACAAATGACCTGAAAGGTAGTTTTTTTCTGTTAGAGCAATGCTACTCAATCTCAGGAAAAGTGAATTGAACTGATGTCTTTTCAGGGCTTGGAGAAGATCACAATACTCAGAAAATGCCAAAAACATACCGTGGAAATGATGTAGCATCATTGCTTAAAAGTCTATAAGCACTTTTCTTTTGGACAGTAAAGACATATAAAACCATGAATGTCAATAAACATTTCCCTCAAATAGACACTGATGGCTCGGAATGCTCTTACCTTGCTCACTTCTGATATGGAAAACGGCCAGAAATGGCAAAAAAATCTTTTTGACCATCTGCCAGGCATGCGGAATCCTCACCCACTCTCTTAACCTGCTCAGCTAACAACCTAATGCTTAAACTGATTGGCTGCCGATTTGGAGGGGGGAGCGTTGACACGGCCTATCGATTTTCTCTGCACTCATCCCCGTCAGACACCATTTTCTCGCACATCGTCAAAATTTCAGAGAATAATTGATCCGCCATCGGCATGGGAGAGGATGATGTTTTTCCGTCCCCGAGTTTGCAATGTCGCCCTGCCGGGGCTCCAATGTGTCAGTTTCGCTCTTTAAAAATTCATGACGCCGTTGATGGCTTGTCAGCCCTCGTCACAATAGTGGATCATCTTTCCCTTTTATTGTCATCCAGAGCCCAGAGTGTAAACAGCCACTCTGTGGGGAGTCTCAAGCTTCAGCCACATCACTGGGATCTTAACTCGTGGCCTATTGTCTGTTCCCACAGCAGTATTTTTAAACTGTATCCTGTAATCACTGATGTCTCCCATAAGTCACACTCATAAGACCAGTCTCCCACTCGTCTATAAAAAAAGCTGTCAGACTACATTTGCATTTGCATTTGTTTTGTTGACATACTGTATCAACAGGGTCTACATAATTATCAGGTAATAATGTTCTCAGCGCCCATATTGTTGACATAGCCAATGCATAGATAGGCCTATTTAATGCAGCTGTCAACTGTGAAGTGTGACAGCGCCAGTATTATCACTGTGTTTTTTTTACAAAACGTGATGTGATGGTCAGGCGTATTATGTTGTGTAATACATGGCTGTTCTAACAACAGGAAAGAGCCGTAGAGTACTGGAAGGGAAGGCGGGAACTGAGCCATTGCAGGAGAGACTTGTGGTTAGATAGGATAAATAGGCCAAACTTTCAGCCAAGTTCATTGCCGCTATTATCGTATTAGTATTAGTAATACTATATTGTCCTCTTATCTGTGAGCTTAGATTAACCAGATCACCCCAACACATATGGGAGAGATTAAGCTATTAGGCTACTGTGCTGTGGTCATGTCAACAATATGACAATGGTGTGTTTGCAAATAAGCCCTATTGTAGCCTCATATTCAGTGTTCTCTCTCCTTTACACACACACACACACACACACACACACACACACACACACACACACACACACACACACACACACTCACACACACACACACACACCTTGAACTGTGGTTATTCTGTGTCTGTTGCACATGTATCCATGGTGTCAGACACAGTCACTAGGAGTCACATATTGATCTTGGGACTTGGCCTAAAGCGATGTATGTATGAGTCGATCGTGCTATGTTTTCTTCAAGAGCCATGGACAGCTGGAGAAACCTGGTGAGACTTGTAAGTGCAAAATGATTCATTCACTCTGTGTGTGTGTCTGTGTGTGTGTGTGTGTGTGTGTGTGTGTGTGTGTGAAGTGTGTGCTTGTGTTGTGCACATGTACTGTATTTCAGTCCTGTGTGCGTGCGTGCGTGTGTGTGTGTACTGTATGTGTGAGAGGGAAATGGAGTGACAGAAGCCCCACCACATCATATTGATCTGTGTTGGTGTGTGTCACTGAGTGCAAGTTAAGCCACCTCCCTTGTTTATTCCTATCAGGTGTCGTGACAGCTCTGGGTCAGGCGTGTGAGGTGGCTCCAGTGGAAACGATCAATGCATATAAGCACACACACATAAACACACACAAACACCAGCCCTCTGGCCCTCCTGTGTAAAACGGGTGTGACAGCGAGCCCTAGCTAGGGGTCTTGATTGGAATCTTGCCCCTGACGTCTCCAAGGTAACCTCCTCTGTGGCCTGCCCAAACCTGTGGGCTAACATCGAGCAAAAGAAGGCACACCATTTTTTATTTCCTCCTATATTTTTTTTTTACTCTCCCCTCTCTTTTTCTCTCCTCTCACTTTCGATTGGGAAAAAAAGCCTTGGGCATGTTGCTCCCAGAATACTAAACAAGCTGAATCCCTCAGAGAGTGCAGGCAACACATATTTATTAATTTAGCTACCTGTTTTAATGAGCTATTACTCCAACCATTTCAGTGTCCTTGGGGGCTAAGGTCCTGGACCCTGCCAAAAACGAATAAGCAATTACTGGTGGCTTGTGTAAAAAAAAAAAAAAAAGAGGACCATATTTTTGTTTAGAAATAACTGGTGTAAATGTAAAATACATACAGGGATACTGTACTGTAAGTACACTTCAGTGAGTATACTGTATGTACAGTATGTTCAAAAAGACCACAATGTCTGACATAATTCCATCACACGTCTGTGTGCCAAAAGGGCCTATTGCAGACAACCTGAAAGGGCTGCATTATTTTGCCTTTCCCTGAATGAGCTACAGTGTGAACCTGTATTACTTTAGATAGACATATTTTACCTTTATTAACCTTTGCCTTCCATACTAAAATCCAGGGGTAACATGTCTGGCAAAGCCAGCCACCAACTTCAACAAGTTACTAACCACTCACCTTAACTAAACTTAACTGGAAATTGTCACGTCATTTTTCAATTTAATCGTAAATCTGACGTCATGAATGAATGACTGTTTATGGATTTTTTTTACATTTAAGACATCCGCTAATATCGTCACATCAAAACACTCTTCCTAAGTAAAGATCACAGGGAAAGAATAGTTCAGAACTCTTCTATTTATTAACAAACCAACCTAACGTATGTTGTCATCCATGAGCCAGACAAGTGGTTGGCTAAGGTACCGTTGACCATCTTATAACGTCCCTTGGTAGAAGTCATCATGAAAAGATCCCATTTAACCTTATTCTTATTGAGTTCCCAGTAGTGCTTGGCCTTCCCTGATTGTCTCACCATTGATAGTCCCCACATCAATTGGTCCTTAGAAACTGCCGTCAAATGGCCAAGCTTCTTGTCTGCTCTCTAGAGTCTTACCCCTACTCTTAAGTCTCTTAGCCCTCTGGAGCTGTCCAAAGTACCATGATCTGAGTGAAGTTTTCAGTAAGAAGACAGTCACATCACTGCCTCCTCACACTTGTCGTTTGGGTTAACGAATGCCCCAGCTGTTTTCCACGTGCTCATCATTGACATCCTGAGGGATGTGTTGAACTGGTCCATCTACTTGGATGACATCCTGGTGTTCTTGAAGTCCCTACTACATGACTATGTCCATCATGTCACAATCATTCCAAGTGGCTGAATAACCATCCCGTCTGAGACAGGACATTAGAGTTTGTGATGTCAAGTGTTCCATTGCTGTGTGTCCAAAACAAAAGCTCCCATGTCTTTCCCTATGACCTATACCTATAATTAAATGGCCCTCATACCACATCTCCATGGACTTCATTACAGGCCTCTCCCTCCCAGGGAGTCATTTTGGTTATTTTGGACCCTTTTCCCATTGTGTGCCACCAGGTTTCAGGATTTTTGGCCGTCCTCTAGATATAGTCTTTGATCACTGACCTCAATTCACTTCAAGGTTATGGAAGTCATTTTGTAAACTAATCTGGCCATGCCTATCCCACCTTCCATGTCTCTTGACCAGTTATCAAAAGCCCAGTGGTTTCTGCAACTAGATCCCAACCACCTCCTAGAATTATTGATATTGACCCAGTTTATACAATTAACTTCCTCCAAGATCGAGATCTACGATAACGTCGACTGGGAGGTGTATGGCCCAGAGATTCGGTCCTTAGGTCCAGCTTTAGACATTCTGCATGGATATAATCAAAGATTTCCACCAGAGACATCCTGATCGCTCCAGAATTATCATCAGGAGACGTTCATAGGTAGGGTTCCTGCAATGGCTTTTGTGACTGTTCTGTCTTGGTTTGGTGTTTGTCACATGTTGAGATCACATGTTTAGCTCACCCTTCTCATTACTGAAATATGATTTTCATCTGAGCCTTTTCCTATGCCTATTTAATCTTCGCATCTTTAGTTGGCACTCTATTTTAGAGCAATCCTAGTGATGAAGCTATGAGTTATGCTATGAGTTTTTCTTGAATGTTCTGTTGTTGACCCTTTTGGGCTACTGTTTTTTTTTTACATGTTGGCTGATTCTGACTGCATACGGGATTTTGAGCTGTTGCCTGGTTTGTATCACTGGATTTGTGTTTTTCTGGCTGCTTGGGTATTTCAGTAGTAAACTGTACTTGTAAAACTGTACTGGCATTTTTGATCCATTGGACTGTTTGTTAGCACAGCATCACTCCTTCTCCATCTCTGTCTCCCTCTATGTCATCATTTGACTCTCTCACTGTCTCTCTCCCATGCAGTTTGTTCTGTTTCTCTCCTCCATCTCTCTCTCTCTCTCTCTCTCTCTCTCTCTCTTGTTCTTATCATACCTGCTCCATTACTTTCCCCCTTCTTCTTTCCTCTCTCTTTCCTCTCTCTTTTCTCTCTCTCTCTCTCTCTCTCTGTGCCAGCATGCCTTATTATTCGCCTTCCACTCACTCGCAGTTCATTTTAATGATCACCATTTCTCGTGGTCTCCAGACCCCCTTCCTGGGGCCGCTGCCATTCTCTCTCTCTCTCTCTCTTCCCCCTCTTTCTCTCTCCCTCTCTCTCTCTCTGCCTCTGCCTCACTCCTACCATTTCTGTCACTACTTTTTCCTCCTCTCCAACCAACCCCAGCCTTCACCACCTCCTCTCCCCATCATCCCCATCACCATGCCTTCCCACAGAATCGGAGATGAGAGCGAGATCTGAGGCGCGGGCCATCGGGGAGCTAATCTGTGAGTCGTGATTACTGGGGAGACCAGAGGAACGGTGGGGGGTTGGAGTGGTGGAGGTATAGGGGTGGTGGAGGGGGGAGTGAGATGGTGAGAGGAGAGCAAGAGAAGAAGAAAGACGGAGGAAGGGCATTGGAAGACCAAGGGAAAAGTTGAAGACGTGTGTGTGTGTGTGTGGGGGGGGGGGGGTGGGTTAGAGTGTTGAGGGAGGGAGGTTGTGAAGTTTTGAGATGGAGAATGAGAGTGGAGAGGGAACAAGCAGGAGAGGCCAAAGAGGTTGAATAATAATTGGATGACAACACAGGAAGGAAGGGGAAGGGGAAGGCGACAGCGGAACGAAGGACGCGTGCAGATTTGTAGTCCGTCCGCTCCTCTGATAGAGGACAAAAACAAGGAAGATCAAGGAGTTGGAGCTATTTTTTGGACTATTTCTGTTTGCTCTACACTTCTGAAAAGTAGAAACTAGTTTCAAACCATTCTCAAAGGCACACACACGCACGCGCACACACACACACGCACACACATCAGAGAAGAATTGACTCTGTGTGGCTGAGGAACCCAAATGTTCCGACCGAAAGGAGCTGCCTCCAGCTAAACTGACTGCTGTCCACACTAATTCAATCGTTGCCTTTGCTACTTCCGTCTCTTTGCCAGGAAGTGACTGACTTGAGTGTGTAAACCACATAACTCTGCTGACTCATTAAGATTTTAAGAAGGGGGGTGGGGGAGTAGTAAAAAAAAAGAATGAAATGATAACGCACATGAAAGCAAATACCTCGGCAAAGACTGGCAGCATTCTTTTTATTCCGCCTCCAAGGACAAAGTAGAAACCGAGAGACAGGAAGAAAGAAAGCAAGCACGAAAGCGAGCAAGAGGGAGAAGGAGAGAGCGAGAGAGAGAGAGAGAGGAAGAGAAAGGAGAGAGACAGAGAGCTGGAGGGCTTATCGGATAAAGCAGAAGCTCTGGTGGAATGGATGTCTTACAGGAGCAGAGGATACAAAATGCCAGTGGAATGAAAACGAGAGGAAGTGTGCCTAGCGAAGAGACTCGATCATTACCCAGGTCTTAGCAGTGGGATGCACTGCCGAGGAGCTTTAAAAACATTTTTGAAAAAAAACAAGTTTTTGCGTCACTCTCGTCAGTGCCCCACATTAAACTGATACTAGAGTGGCAGTAAGAAAGTGTTTGTCACTCTTATGCATTCTGTCTTATCCCGAAGACTGGAACTTTAAGCCTATATAAGGTGTGCAACTGTGAAGGTATGACGTGGGCATACTTTAGTGGTAAGACCTGAGAAGTGGTAGATATACTGAAAGCTGTAGTCACGTATTAGTATTTTGAGGCTTGAATACTTTTTATAGAATACTAAATACAGCGAGGCATTTCGTACATACTGTATGTATACAAAAGCTAAAATCCATAAGTATATAAATAAAGTCAAGCTAATATGTCCTCTTCCTCGTTATATATGCTATAACATCAGGGTTTCCCGCAGCGCTTTCCTGCTAAGGCGGCCGCCTTAACAACACAGGGCTGCCGCCTTAACTAGCGTCTTCAATAAATAAATAAATTAATAAATATATTATGTATAGTGATATTCGCCGTATTACTCTGTCATGTTTTCTCCCTGTCATTCCAAACCGTAGCCGCTAATCTCCCTTCTCTGTAGAACGCATACAAAAAATAAACTTTTTCAAATCGAGTTGGCCTATGCGCTCAGGCGACGCGCTCATACAGCATGAGTATTTGATATCAGGTCAGGTGCCACTGCCACGCATATCTCAGAGTGACTGCGAACACAAATAGCCTAAACCTAGCTAGATTTGACGACTCTCACAGGAATGGTTCTCCGTTGAATCTACCAAATGTGTGGGATGAGCGGCATAAAAGATAAAGCGCAACACTTTTGAGCGCTTAATCTTTTTTTTATCACTCGTCTACTATGAATGCATAACCCACTGCATCTTGTAATGTGACAAACACTTGTGCCATCTAGCCTACAGCTAACAACAACTTGTGACGGCTATTCATTCACGTGTTGTAAAATACTGAAATTGTGAGGTTTACACAGGCTAGTTTAAACTTTAAACTGTAGCCTCTTGTCTCCCGTTTCATTCATCCCGACCGGGCGGGACGCACGTTTCCGTTTTGTAGAAATAATTCCTGAATGTTTTTGTTCAGAGCTGAACATGCAACTGTATATGACAGATGACAGATTTGGGTGCTAGAGACAAAATATTAGCGTTCAATGCGGTACGATCTCGCTAATTATGTTTTAAAAAGCATTAAAAACGTTCCGGCTCTCTTATGCTATATGAGCAACAGGCACGCACAATATACAGCTTCAATCAAAGAATTAGGCAAACTGTTCAATTATGAACTAGCTCTAACTTAATTAAAAGCTTTTTAATGAAGACGAAGAGTGCCTTGGATTTCTTCAAAACTTTTCAATCAAAGAATTGCAGCTTTAGGCTACTAAATCACAATTCACTAACTTTACCATACAGTCGCAATGTTACATTTTCATACAGTTTCATCTTTATTTCATGGTATATTCTAAAATATCCACCATTACAAATATTCTTGGTTTTAATAGAATATTATAATATTGACTGGCTTTAAAATATATCCTATGGTGCTATGCTGAGCAGTGCAAATGTTTTGAAAGATACAAAAGGCCCTGTATTGGAGTTGTAAACTTACACTTTTAAGGTATAATATTGTCTAAATTGTGTTAATGATGTTTAATTGGTTGCTGATACAATTAAATCTGATACAATGAATGTGAAATCCAGGTATATTGCTGTCATTACTGTCAAAATTCAACATTTTTAACATTAATGAAATGCTGACAGCCTACTAAATTTTTAGGCCTACTTCAGCTGACCTCCTTGTCTTAAAGTAAATCAGAAAAGAAGTTATTTAGACAAGTGTGTGCTAGACTGCTCCTGTAGCCAACAATCCCCTCTCTACCCTTTGGGAATTGAACTGTTATATGATCCTTGGTGATGTAAATTATGAAAACCTCTTTCTTTGGTTGGTCTTGATGCGGCCTTGACTCCTTTAAGACTCGGATTCGACTCCAACTTGCTTCCTAAAAGACTCGGTCGTTGTCACTCGGTCTCGGCTGCAGTTAAACCAACGGTCCCCCCCCCCCCCCCCCCCCCCCCCCCCCCCCCCATCGTAGGACAGTGGCGGCGATGCGGCGGGGACGCTACGGCGACGCCCCCTTCCCCTGGACAGACACCACCTTAACTAACAAATTTTCTGGGGGAAACCCTGAACATGATTGTTACATTGTATTAGTTTAGTGTTATTGGGTTTAAGTTGTATCTCTGCTCATTCTGATATTCGTTGTGCATTACAGTCTTTTCTCCAAAGGTGACGTGGAGGGAGGGGGCCCAGCAGATTATAGGAAGCTGAATGTATGGTGCGGACCTTTGGGGGGAGTTATTTGTTATCTCCCCACACAGAGGGAGGAATCAGAGCTAATGAACTCTGGGAGCTCCCTCTAAATGCTGATTCCAATGAGGCTCAATGAGTATTTTTTTTCTATACGTGTGTGTGTGTGTCTGTGTGTGTGTGTGAGAGAGAGAAACAGAATGTGTGTGTGTGTGTGTGTGAGGTGCATAGATTGTGCATTTGTGTGTTTGCGTGTGAGTGAGAGAGAGAGAAGTGCAGAGAGTCTATATGTGAGAGGTGAAGATAGCCTATGTGTGAGAATTACAAAGATTGTGTGTGTCTGTGTGTGTGTGTGTGTGTCTATGCCAAATGGATGACACAGTCCAAGTCCAAGAGAAGTAAAATGAAAGTGGTGCATGACTCAGGCCTGGGGGTCCTGTTTCTCTCTCTCTCTCTTTCCCTTTCACTCTCTCTTTCTCTCTCTCTCTCTCTCTCTCTCTCTCTCTCTCTCTTTCTCTCTCTCTAATAACACAGGCTGGAGGTCAACAGTGAGACGAGATGGGGGGGGGGCGCTAAGGAGCAGAGGCTGAGAGCATGACGAGTCCTCGGCGAGCACAAAAGGACAAGGTGAGAAACCCGCGATAGATGAGCCACACCTGGAGAGACAAACGGTGCTGGCCGCTCAATAACAACACCACCACCGCCGCCAATTAGGAGAACCGCTCGCGCACTTTTTTCACAGCCCCCCCCGTCCCTCAAACATTTGATGGAAAAAGGTGAAAGACTCAGTAGGCTCCAACTGGAGGACAGCTTGGAGTGAATTGTTGGAGAAGGAATCAGATGTAAACAAAAAGCCCGTTCCCATGGGGACCGCTGGAGGGGAGAATGAAGATGGCGGCTCGATGACAGCAGCCACCAGAGAGTGCCGTGTGGCGTTGGTATTCCCAGAGGCAGATCTCACGCTGGCTTCACAGGGCTGTTAAACAACTAGAAACCAGCGGTGGTGGGCTCAAAATGTCAGATTTGACACAGGAAGCACAAGGTACCATGTGTCATATTTGACTTTAAATGGTGACATTTAGTGAAGCTTAGTATTTGCTGTTGAGTGCCTTAAAATTCATCATTACACACGGCTCTTTATTCTTCCAAATAAAGCTCAAAGTCTGCTTTCAAACCTCCAAAATGTTTCAAGTGACACTTGAGACGCTGATACAGTTGGGTCTAAACAACCACACATTTAAGTATGAGTCTGTCTAGCTCATGATGCCATATAATAATGGTGAAAATAATAATACAAACAAACAAACGAAACAATAAAATAAACAAAACAATATATAAATACTTTTATTTGTATAGTACCTTTCATACACAGAATGCAGCAAAAAAACAAACAAAACAAGACAAGCCTGGCTGAAACCCAGTGAATCTGGAAACACATTTGAATTGGCTCCGTTGGTCGATATGGCGACTCCCCCATTCACGCTCATTTCTGAATCACCAAAAATCAAGGAACCAATCACAACCGCATATCCAGAATGAGGTGGTCATTTTACAACGACAGACGTACAGTTGTACAGTTAGGTTGCGCTAATACAATCAATGACAGCGGTGATAGCGTTAGTATTACGTGACACAGATATGTCTCAACAGTTTGGTTGAAAACCGAAAAGTATAATGAGGAGCTGTACCCACAACCACCAATCTGATCTGATCATAAACACTGCTGTCAATCAATCAAGCAGTCGATCAATACAAGGATTCGGAGATGAGACTGTTTTTATTTGCACTGATTATTCCTTCAACTAAATGGATTGTTTGTAGAGGGAAAGTGCTGACAAGAGCAGCTACAGAAAAAAAATCAATTCCCTATTGTCAGTATCCCTCCAAAGCTTCTCTCAAAATGAATCCCGAATCTAGACATGAATTTGGAGCAAGTCAGTCATAATTACTCTCCCCCCTCTTTGAGTTGCACTTCTTGGATATCTCCGACACAACTTTGATATGTTTTCGGCGAGATATAATTGACATGTTGTGCTAGCCCAGGGGCGTTTCATGTAGGAAATGGGCTCGCTCGTGTTCTGAGAGCGTGTCCTTAACTGTGAGGGCGGTTGCTATTATCTCTCAGCTTTGGGGGGGTGATTTCAGCGACTTCAAGCGCAGCCGACGCGACGACTCAGCAAACCTTCGGCTGTAGACATTTCACGTGCCTGTGATATTTGGAGGGCAGACAGGAGTCAAGCTCTTTCGTTTCTCACACCCTCCATGTTTTCTCTCTCTCTCTCTGTCTCTCTCTCTCCTTTTATCTCTCCCCTTAGTTGCCGTAACAGACGTCCACAGACTCCAAATATCCTTCTAATGTTCTCTCTCTATCCCTCACTCATCAATGCTACTTCTATTGCATTTCCATTTCTCTTTCCATGTGCTCTTTTTCCTTCATCCCCCCATCACTACACCTTCCCTTCTGTCCCCTCCTCCTCACACTCTCTCTCCCTCCCTCCTCTACTCTCTCTCTCCCTCTCTCTCTTTCTCACTCTCACTCTCTCTCTTTTTTCTGACTGCCTAGTCACTAGTCCTGTTGTTTGGAAGCAGACTGCTCTGGCTCCAAGGTTTTATTGATGAGAGGAGGCTACGGAGGGCAAGTGGTTGAGAGTACCTGCATGCACATCCCTCCCCCCATCCTCTTTCTTCTCCCTCACACACGCTCTCTCCCACAGGTCTTTTTAGTCTTCCTCCACCACACACACACACACACACACACACACACACACATAGTCTCCAAATCGATAGCACTCTGCTGGTAGCTATAGCCTGTTGAATGGACAGTGGAGCTTGGTTCGGACATGTGTTGTTTGTGGTTTTCTCAGATGCTCTCTTTTCCTTCTGCCCTCATATGTCTCCCCACGGCTCACCTCGGACTCGGCCGACTGGACCTGCCATGCCCCCCCATCTCCACCACTTTAGCTTGACCCCTGAGTCATGGTGAGTGACTCTGCTCCTCTAGGGGCTCAAGATAATCACTGACCCCAGCCATGCCAGAAGGCTTGACCTATGGTCACTTAAGGGACAGTGGTTTGATCATCAAGTCCAGTCCAAGGCTCTTCTCCTATACTGAAACCAGCTCATGTAGAGTTTGTATTACTCCATAGACATAGATTTGGCATTTGATCACAAGATATGCACATTGGCTATGGAAATGCTCATAGCCTGGATGTCAATCAAACTTAGCCGCGCCCACAACATTTGAGGTCGGGAAGTTTGGTCTGGACTTGTCTGTAGTGGTTCGGACCAGAAGAACTCCTGAACAGTTTTGTTCAGAGTTGTAAATGCAACTGTGTTTGACGGAGGACAGATGTAGATTGCTAGTGACAGAATATTAGCTTTCTGTATGGTACAATGTCTTTGTAAATAGTATTTGATTACAAACATATACTGTAGTTTCATTCATCCCGGCTCTCCCTATAACAAAACCGCTGTTGCTAGAAGGTAGACATTTAGATTTCGGCATCACATCTGTTGTAGAAGATATTGCCAATGCAATAACTGTAATAAAATAGAAAATAAAAACCACCAGAAAACAATATCCAGGCAATTGGAAAGAAGAAGGATGAAACACATCCCATAATCACTTCCCAATGGAGCAGTATCAGACTCATATTCCGACTAGAATTTGAGTAGACTGGCATCAGGATAATGAGTTCAGCTGCTAACATGATCTAACAGTCCCACTATGATAGAATAGACTGGTGCATTCACTCAGACATCACGATGTCAACATAATGTGTAATGCGCTAACAAATGCTCCGAGGCTGATAACGCTTTGCAAATTCAACCATCAAGTAGAGACACTCGTAAAGACTGCAGCATACAGTAGGACCACATACTCTTCTGTAAAGTGTAAACCTGTGTTTATTAATATTTATTAATATTTATTAATCAATGTGTTTTTATAATTAATTAATACTATGAGTTTATACGTATCTGTAATCTCTCTCTGTGCCACATTGTGCCCGCTGTCTCCAGGCTTGTTGTGTGGGGCACGCAGAGAGAAGCGAGAGGGCGGGGATGGAGGGCGGCTGCCGCTCCCGCTGAACCGGACTCACGAGGTGGACGAGCCACGCGCGGAGATTTCCCCAGAGGCTTCGCTGACCTTCAGAGAGGGCGGCGGGAGAGGAGCGGAGCTGGGACGAGGAGCGAGGAGCGAGAGAGAAACAGAGAGAGACAGAGAGAGGCTTCAGCGAGTCATTTACACCCACGCTCAGGTGATGGCAGATCCAGCATGTCTCCCAAATGAAGACACGAAAAACGGCCTCACGCTCTCAATACACCCCCCCCCCCCCCCCAAAAAATGTAAATTCCTCATTAAACAGCCATCCCTCTGCTGTACTGTACCCCCTCCACTCCCTCGCTCCCCTCCTCCTCCTGGCTTTTCCTTCATCCCTCTCTCTCTTCCCACTTCCGCCTGCTTCTCTCGTCTCCCCCTCTTTTCCCACCTCTCCCTCTCACACGCACACCTTCCCCATCGATCCCATTTCCTCAATGCATCCACTCCTCTCTCTCTCTTTCTCTCCTCCCTTTGTTTTCTTCCCCCTCTTTCTCCTCCTCCTTTTCTGTCTCCCATCCACATGCACTCTTCTCTTCCTTATCCCTCTCTAAATCAATACACAGGGAGGAGCACGCCACATTTGAGATCATTACCAGCCCAGCAATGACAACAAGGACTGTTCATATCAGTGAAGGTTTGCAGGCGAGGCGCACAAATTTATCAAAACCAATATTGGCAAACAGGCCAGACGAGCATGTCCCTGTAGACACCAGCAGGGGGCACTGTTACATATGAGTAAAATACTCTGTGTGTGTCTGTGTGTGTGTGTGTGTGTGTGTGTGTGTGTAAGAGAGAGAGAGAGAGAGAGAGAGAGAGAGTTTGAGAAAAAAAGAACTCATTCCACATGCCTTTGTGCTTAAAAATCACCATGCCAGGCGTAAACACACACACACACACACACACACACACACACACACACACACACACACGCACACACACACACGTTTTCACAGCTTCTTTTGTCAACCCCCTCGCGACTCCCATTATAGTCCCATCAGCCACATACAAGCGCAGTATTTAAGCACCCTATTCACGGCATGAATGGTACACCGCTACAAGCGGACACCTCTATTCAGCAGGACAGTGAGAGAGAGGCCATGAATACACACACACACACACACACCACAGCACAAGTGAGGATCAGTGGGCATCTTCTGTGAGATGAACATCCACTGGCTGGTGGCCATACACGGCCAAGCCTCTGTGGGACTCTACGGAAGCTTATGGAAGGCTCGGAGTTTCGCTCCGAAGAGCCCTCAGCTCCTCAAATATTGATTGGTGCTCCTCCCGTGGGTGACGTTTTTGAAGTGCGTTGGAATGCCATTGAAATGGTCTTCCTTCACATTGGGCAGCGGCTGCAGAAGTAGCATTGGCATTTGGCGAAGGGGGAATTATCCCTGCAACCCATTCACGGCTACTGAAATTATGGGATTTCATCGCTGCCCTTATTCCATCTCTCTCTCTCTCTCTCTCTCTCTCTCTCTCTCTCTCTCTCTCTCTCACTCACTCACTCACACACACACTCTCTCACTCACTCACTCACTCACACACACACACACTATAATTTTGCAACCTTTCTTAAACATATACTGTCTTTGTCGTCGTCACCCCCTCCCACACACACACACACACACACACACACACACACACACACACACACACACACACACACACACACACACACACACACAACCCTTTTCACCACTCTGCTCCCTCCCTTTGCGAGTGACAGATTTTGTGACTGATGGAGCCGGGCCTCGGAGTTTGCGGTGGAGGAAAAACTTTGCGGGCCAATTAGCAGGCTGTCACAGGCGGGCGCGGCCGGCACCTTGTTTGGAGCGTGCGCGCCTATAAATAGTGATGGATTAAGGCAGCGTGCTGACTCAAGCACAAGTTAGGTGGCACGCGCGCCACACCGCACCGCGCCACACCGCGCCACGCGACGCCATGCCGCGCCTCAGCACTGTGGTGGACTACATTACCCTGCTGTAAATCACACGGCGGCTTTTTGAGAAATGTGCCCCCACCCCCAACCCTCTCCGTCAGCTATGAAATTTGGCTTGTTGAACACGTCGTTAGTCATTGCTTGGCAACCCAACCCACCCCAACCACCCCCATCACCACCACCACCACCACCACCACCACCACCACCACCACCACCCCCTGGTGAGTGTGAAGACTGTGGGGCTCCATACAGTACCAGCCCTGGGGCTGTTTGTATGATTTATTAACTGTGGGTAAATCTGACAGTCCGTGCCCGGGAATGTGTCTAATTGCATGTAATATAAATGTGATGCAATTACACAGGCAAAACACAGTATCTTATAATACAGTTGAATTCATTTTGAGTGTCTTCGTAATTGGATTACATATTTTAAAAGAAATAAATAAAAAAAATGACTTGAAGATATATAATGTTATGTATGCCACATTATCCTTTGGCTGTTTATTTCGCGAGACAATGTGGTGGTGATATTTTAAAGCGGCTCTCTAAAAGATGTAGAGTTTCTTGGGAGATCTCCCGTGACACCTAGACCAACTTATTGCATGGTTTTTATTCCTACATACTTCAAACGGAAGACATTTTCATCTCCGTTATGTAGCCTATGCGATGTTACTTTACATAATCCTAAGAAATATGACACTCTCCAGGCAACCCATCATGAAAGAATCAAATTACATAAAGCTGTTTTTGTTGTTCTTCATCAGAGTTTGTCCGTGGGGGATATATAAAAGTCCCTTCTCTCCTATCCTGTGCTTTTGTCAGCCCAGCATATTTCTGCTGCACACTGCACACTCACATTGCACAATAGCACAATATTTGTGCCCAGGAACTGTCTGTTGGCATTCTGTCCACAGTGCAGAATACAAATAGGCACATAGGTGTGAGGTTAAGGTTACAATCATGTGTTGCAGCCTATACTGTTCAGGCTATGGGTGGAGTTTCCTGAGGTTAGGTTATTGCTGGGGTCAATTGAGAAGGATGTCATGGTAATTGATCATTATAACCAGCTGGCAGGTTAGTGGTAGTTTCTAGGTGTTTAGTGGACGATTTTAGAGTATGTTAAGACACATATTAAGACGAATGAAAGCAGGAATTAAGAATAATGTTTTCCACATGTTTGTCAGACATGATCCAAAACCAGTTAGACTCCGTTTGTACTTTTTTATTCATGGCCATGTAGTATGCGAAGGAATTGACAAATTTCACTGCATTCTTTACTTTAGTAATGATATGCATGTGTGACAAATAAACCTCCTTGTATCCTTGTATGTAATCAGTCCAGTCTTGTTTCTCAGCCCAATAGTGAAAACAATTTCCATTTCCTGCCTCACTCTCTCCACTCCTGCTGGGTCAGCTCATCCCTACTCGCTTAGCAACCGCCTCAAGCAGAGCCCAGGCCTTCGGTCAGCCCAACAAACACGGCAAAGACATTACAGCGAGTCACTGGGCTTTAGTTTAGTAGCTGAGATAGGGTCAAATCAATAGCTTCGTTGGCGGCAGCCATTTTGAATCCCCCTTTGTTATGGGTGGTTTTTGCTGAGTCTTGGGCTGTTGTCGGTTGTTTGTGTGCTGTGTGAACGTTAAAAGAACTCAGTAGTGCACAGTGTGTTCACTTTTATGGCTGGAAGTGGTAGCATTGCACTGGCATAGCGTGTTGCTGTGTGGATAGGCAGGGTGTACTACGGGCTGTAAATTGGATTGTTTTTTGTGTGTTGCAAAATGGAATCTGACGGCTTGTGATTCTCTCTCTTTCTCTCTGTCTCTCTCTCTCTCTCTCTCCATCTCTGTCTCTTGTCTCTCTCTATTCTTTCGCCCATATCCCAGCTGTCTCCATTCGACAACTCTAAGTCTTAACTGTTTCAATTGGAAGAGGTTTAACATTTCACGTTTTCGTTTCCTCTTCCTCCTCCAGGCAAGTCGAGTCATGCTGCACGCTGCTCACCTCTTTAGTGCTGTTTACCTCCTTTCTCATCTCTCCCTCGCTCCAGTCCTCCCTTCTCTCATTTTCTCCTTCACTGGCCTCTGTTTCTCTCTCTCTCTCTCTCTCTCTCTGTCTCCCCTGCTCCCTCTCTTTCTCCACCCCTCCCTTTATCCCCTACTCTCTCTCTTTCTCCTCTGCCCTCTCTCTCCCTCCACTCCTCCCTTTCTCCCCTGCTCTTTCTCTCATCTCTCCCTTTCTCTCTCCATCCCTCTCTTTCTCCGCAGCTCTCCTTCCATCTCACATGTTTAATCAGTTCATCAGACTGCCGTCTCTCACAGGGGGGGGCTCTGAATTATTGATCGAGGGGCGAGGATGAAAAGGAGGTGAAGCTGCACAGAGAGAAGAGAGAGAGAGAGAGAGCGAGGGAGCATGGAGAAACAGGCAGAGAGAGCTGACGGAGGGGTTGAGAGAGAGAGAAAAAGAGATTTAGGGAGCATAGAGAAACAGGCAGAGAGAGCTATACAGGGATGGAGGGAGGGGTAAAGAGAGAGAGAGATAGATAGACAGAGAGAGAGAGAGAGAGCGTAGAGAAACAGGCATAGAGAGCTATACAGGGATAGAGGGAGAGAGAGAGAGAGGGGTGGAAGGTAAGGCAGAGAGGGATTCATGAGGAGAGCTGAAGAGGAATAAGGGCAATCTCGACTACCCAAGTAGAAGATGGGGGAGATAAGAGGAACAAGTGTAAGATTGTAAGAGGAGACCAAACACGTAACGGGTCTGGCAAGGAGCCACTGAACCCCCCTCCCATATACACACACACACACACACACACCCCACACCTCCCACACACACACCCTCAAATAGATGCCTTTGTCTTTCTGTGCAATGAGATGGGAAAAGGAGTGTGGAGGAAAATGTGGATTTGTGTGGTAGAGGGGCTAGAGTGGATTGGGGTGGAAAAAAGATTCCTACTATGTTATGGCTACCATTTAACGTTGCCAGTGTATATACTGAATGTAAATAAACACTATTATTGCCTCAGTCTCCAAACCGACGTGATTTAAACAACACTTTTACCAACTGCCTGTTTCTTATTTTCACTCACTCTCACTCAGCCAAGGTCACCCGCACACACTTTAGTCACCTTTTGAGTGACAACTGTGCTATTGAGGGAAAAAAATAAGTGACAATTGTCCTCGCTTTCAAGTGCCCGTTGTTCACTATGGTACCGCACGGTCTGCCCCACTAGACACACACACACACACACACACACACACACGCACACACACACACACACACCACTCCCTTTTTTCAGAGTGCGCGCATTATCATCTCACTTCCCAGCGAGACTCCGCTGATCATTCGGCCGCTTCGGGAGAATTGGCTCGTCGCAAATGATTTCTTGGACAGCTTTAGTGCTCGCTCATCAGCGCCAGTCGATGAGCAGGCGACCGTGGATGCCTCTGACCCGCCGTGAGCCGCCACTCGAGCCCCCCCCCACCCTCTCCCCTCCTCTCCTCTCCCCTCCCCTCCTCTCCGCCGTCGCCCCACGTTCTTTATCCTCTCAAGACGGGGCGCGTTCTTCCACGCCGAGCCCTGTAATAACTTTCATTACGGGCGAATCAATTTCACGGCGTTTAGCTCGAGTCGGCGCGTGCGAGAGGGGTTTGGGTTTTTTTTTTTTTTTTTGAACGCAGCTGAACAGGAACAATAACAGTAAACAGGGGGAGTTATCGGAGCTGCCTTTATCGCCAGCCTTCCTGGGAAGGTGGGGAAGCTGCGCCGTAATTGACAAACAAGTTAAACCGTGTATGCCGTTAAGTGTGTGTGTGTGTGTGTGTGTGTGTGTGTGTGTGTGTGTTTGTGTGTGTATGAGAGAGAGAGACAGACAGAGAGGAAGAGAGAGAGGGAAGAAGAAACATGAGGCAAGTCATTTAGGATATCCACCATCACACACATAGGCTTCAAGGTTAAACTTAAAAACTAAATACTAGAATATGGGATGATTTCAGAACTTTTTGACAAAACGCTATATGGGTATAGCTGACATGGACCATTTGGGAATTGAGTGGTGCACTACTTTCAGAAGTTCTTCAGAAGAGGCTTACAGAAGCTTTTCATGCCTACATTATTGCAGGCCTAACGTCATGTGGTGGTGTGGTGATGTTGGGTAGATATCTATGGGTGCTGAATGAGAAGGTTTGTTAAAGCAGATGTCCCAGTAGCTTGCTGTTTATTATGTTCATCAGACCACCACTAAGCTGTCCTCAGATTCAATTGGTGTTTCTACAGGCAGCAGCCCAGTAATGGCACCCACCTGTGTAATCCACTGCACCGGGCCAATGAAGTCCAGCCTGTACGGGTCAGTTGGGACCACCGTGTTTTTTGGTCAACATCGCCGCTACCGACCATTCATTTAATATTTCCCCTAACTATTGTCTGCCATCTGTCTGCTCATTTGCAGGCTGAGTTGTTTTTGGAAGATGCCAAACAGTGTGTGTATCGAGGGAGAATATCACTCCGCATTCACTGAGGTAACATTTTTGCCTAGGCCTACTGCATTATCATTCCAGTCCAGATTCCGGTAAACAGTAGTACATTGCGACGCCGCCATATAGCTCCTGTGCTTCGTTACAGCTTATTTATACCCCAGTGCAAGGGCATCAGGGTGTATTTTTAGATCGCGGTGATGACATTAATGTGCTGATACATATGTTCTCTCAGTAAGTGGCGTATGTACTCTCTGACATGTAATAAATCTTGACTCCCCCTCTGCAGTGCCTTGTGGGTCTTTTCTTGGCTTCCTTCCCAGTCAGTCTTTCTATGCAGTAAACCACCATCATGAGCGTTTTTTTTTTTACTGAACTAACGTGTAAAAACCAGCTTGGTTTTTAGCTGTAGAACAGCGGTGTAAAACCGTATTTTATGCAGCATATACTGTATATAAATTGTGCCAAACACATCATACCTCTGTCCTTGTTTGCTCTCTTCCTGCTGTGTGTGTTGCTCTCACGGGATGAAAGGAGTTGTCGGTTATCGCAATGAAAGGAGTTCCTTGACTATCACAATGCACAAATAAAGGGTGAAGCAACTCTATAAAGTCAACAACTTGATGAAAGACCAGTAACATCAGAAGACCCAACTAGAGCTGTCATTCTGTTACGTTTAAGTCACATTGTCAAAACAACTTCTCAGAACCTAAAAAAACCAACAACAAAAAACGCCTTGCTTAATGCCATTTCTATTAAAACAGGAAATAGGATACAACAAGGAACTTCCTGTCTGCAGTAAACCAGAAGAAAGCTGGGAATGCCAGGGTGCTGTATCCTGAGCACTCTTGGAAGGCTGTCATGTGGAGTTCATGTTTACACTCCTGTAACCAGGTAACTGAGACACAGTGATGTTCAGTCTGTCATGTGCCTCTACTGATTGTTACTGAATCGTACCCACTGACAAATCTAACTGAACAGTGGGCCCTGATGAGAGATGTGTTCAAATTTGGCGAACATGGCGAACATTCATGGTTCCTTTGAACAGGTAAATTTGAATGATTTAATGTTAACATTCCATTCTAACGGCAGAGGTGGAAAAGTCCAGCTTCAGAAAGTAAAAATCCAATCATGTATTGGTTCTACCTCTGCACTTAACACAGGTGATATCATCAATTAGCGTCTCCATCTGGCTGAGAGCTATGTGGTAGGACTTTTACTTTCTGAAGCTGGACTTTTCCACCTCTGTCTAATGGTAATTGCATTGTTGCCTTCATCAAACTCACATACAGTTCCGTATGTTAGCGGAGAACTGATTGGAAGATTGATTGCGAATGTTCGCACACATTTGCCGAAAACTCAAGGCTAACGGAAAACTGTTTGCAACCATTCGCCATATTTGCAAAATTCATGAACATAGGTGAACACTTGCAAACTTTGACTTATTTATTCCACCCTTCATTCCAGTTCTCTACAAACATGGAGTGAGACTGGACGTGAGCTTGATGAAGGTAACAATGCAATTACCGTTACAATGGAATATTTACACCAAATCAAATTGAACTGTTTGAAGAAAACGTGTTCGCCACAAACGTACGCCACTTTGAACGCACTTGAGCTCAAATGTATCCTTGCTCCTCTGAATATAGCGCCATGGCTATGAAGTGGGTATGTTCTGCCAGTGGCGTGTGTGGGTGTTGTCACTCCCTGGCATAACATCCGTCATTAGGAAATGTCACTCACGCGTCCTGACAAGGGGCCACAGAGTCAAAGGGCATTCAACTCTGAACTCATTATGAGACTGATGACATGACTCCCCTAGAGGGTTTTTTTTTTTTTTTAGATATCTTTTTTTCAAGACCATCCCGATCACAGTGCTGCATAAATATGGCCACCAACCATGTGTTGTCCCTCTGAGTTTTAAAACTTTATTTCAATTTTAATTGAGCAGTTGGCTTTAAAATGGTTTGATGAGTTGGCACATATCTGATCCTCTGTCCAGCTTTCATGAGTGGACATCAATAGCAAAATATGTTTGCCCACAGGGCAAATGTGGTGTAAATAACAGCATCCTGGAAAGCAATTAAAATATTTTTTTTTTCATGTAAATAGTACACAGTAAACAGGTAGCTGACAACTACCAGCTTGTCCCCTTCCAAATAAACACACACACCAACACTCTGGCATGTAATCTAGGTACTCTAAGTAGGGGGGGGGGTGAGGAAGTTACAGTTTTAAAAGCCTTTATTATCATAGGTACATCATTTAACTCAGCTATTGTCAACTATTGCGCAATTGTGTATTACTGAACCGTCATTCTTAGAAAGTTCTACTGGCCCCTGAAGTGGCCTTTTCTGACAAAGCCCAAGGCCAGAGGATTCATCCACCCGTCCCAGTCATACCGTAGATGGTCACGTCACACTGGCATGGTCCTCCTCCCCTCCCGTCCCTCGTGTGAACCAAGGGGGTCATTTGGATTGGTGACGCACGGCACTGCAGGAGAATGCAAATGGAAGTCATGTCATTATTTAGTGGCTGGGTCAGGCACGAGGGACACTCAGACACTCACAGATGCAGTGCAGCGCTGATCCTGAAATGAATTACGTGAATGATGCTGAAAATAGCACAGAGATGCAAATGGTTTAGCCAGGAGATATTTATAGAAAAGAAACACACACACACACACACACACACACACACACACACACACACACACACACACACACACACACACACACACACACACACACACACACACACAGAGATGTTATTTTCCCAAGAACAGATGGACAGTTCAGGCAGAGGTGACCTTAAAGTCTGTTGAGTGTGAACAAAGATTTTGATCTGCTATTTTTATGTCACCTCAAAACTCTATAAATCAGCCATGTTCTTGACAGTCTCGTTGTTGACCAGAAATAAATTAACTGCTGCAGTCAAATCTCTCTTACACACACACACACACACACACACACACACACACACACACACACACACACACACACACACACACACACACACACACACATACACACACACACACACACACACACACAAATTCTGATTTATGGACTGACATCAAATGATATGATGACCTATTTCGTCAAAACAAATTCCAGACGTTACAGTTTCTAAACAATGAGCACAGCGTATGTATCATTTATATACAGTACCTCAGTGATAACCACTTTTGTAACTATACATAAAATCACCATACAAGTCATTTTGCTTATAAGTGACAATATCTTCCAAAGAGGCCTATGAATGTGTTGACTTATAACAGTCATTTACTGTCCACTTTTCACCCACAAAATTTACCCCGACGTACCTGGTAACGCACTCGTGTATTCTAAGGAACTGACCTGAGTGTGTCCTGTGACCCTACCCATGATGCCTGGGGAGATCAGTAAGTATCTTGTACAACATATAAATATCTGTGTCAATGTATATAGTGTATGAAAAATGTATGTTTGTACTGTATGTGCCATCTCCTATGTCTTCGACCATGTATGTGCCATCCCTATGCCTCTGACTATGTACAATGCAATGGCGGAATATGTGAAAAAGAATTTCCCTAAGGGGACAACAAATAAACTAACATACACTTTTACTTTCTGAAGCTGGACTTTTCCACCTCTGCCTACCCATAATGCCTGGGGAGATCAGTAAGTAACCTGTCCAACATACACAGGCCAACCCCTCCCACAGACACCAGCAGAGCTACTGTTGTCGCCTCACATCACCCTCAAACGGCCATTTAAAGCTCTGCTCCCGGCTTAGATTATTCCCTGCCAATGCCAAGTGAGTTTCATTTTCACTCTGATAGGATGTTAATAGTCCCAGCGTGATTGGAGTCGCCTGCCCCGGCCTCCGAGCGGAAAATTGAGCCCAACAATTGGAAATTAAATTGAAAGATTTGTCCTGCAGCAGACTTTTTTGTCTTTTTCCCCAGATGATGCTCACACAAACGTATCGAGCAGATCTCCTGTCATTAAGATAAGCGCAACCCCCCCTATTGTCTCTCTGGGTCCTCCATTTGGGCTATTGTTTTGCCACATCTAGGATGCCTGTTTCTGGAAGAGGAGGAGGAGGAGGAGGAGATGGCAAAAGACCCTTTAAGCATTCTGTTCTTTTTGTCCTTTTTTAAGTTGATGTGGTTATGAAACAACACCAAGCTTCTAAGTGTTCCTTTCAGGTGAGGGTGTTTTCCTCAGTGCATGATTAGAACTGGTGTCATATGAGGGTAATATGTTGGAGTGGCTGGTTAAGTAAAAAGTAGAATAACCCCTGGCACCCAATTCTCTCTCTCACACACACACACACACTTGACGCACACTACATACACAGACTGTACCCCAATAAAAGGCACTGTGTATGACCCTATAGTAAGGGCTCTCAGGCCCTGGATAACAGCACAAGGATAGAATCTATGGCCTCCACTGGCTGCCTGATTTCTTATGAAACCCTCGGGTGCACCTGCAAAGGTTGGATTGCAGAGGATGTTGACGTTTGATATGGCGAACTCTCTGATAATAATATCTGTCTCCATCACATTGTCTGTCGCTTTTGGCGCTTGCCACTCATTCACTGTCAGATCTGAGATCAGTAGTCTTGAAGGTCAGAACGTTGGGTCTCTGATATGGACGTTGACAAGACCATGGACATGAAACATGAACAATGTCTGAAGTGTATCTGATGTTTCAGGAAAGAACATTTTTACGGAAAGGTGAGACTCTCTGCTTCATGGAGCTTCTTAATCATACGACACAATGAAGAATAGCTCCTCTTCCTGTTAAGGAACAGCCGAGGAACTGTCTGATGGTGGCTCATGTCATGGAGAGGATGAGGACATTCAGGAGCTGCATGGATTAATGTGAGTACATGCGTACACGCACACACACACACACACACACACACACACTTCGCCTGGCTGACCCCAGATCAGTTCTTACATTGGCCTGGTGACTTCCTGTGGCATTCTTAGTTCACCACTGATTTCCAAGGGGTGTATTTAAACTTGGTTCGTTAAACAGTAACCGAATCCTTTCCGGAGTACAGTAAACACTTTTTCTTGTTAATGAAGGTATTATATTTGTTGTTTATTTTATCACATGTGTACCTCTCTAAATCTCAATGCCAGATATCAGCTCTATTCTGATAAGGTACATGAACTGTTCACTGTAAAAACAAATGGCCGTATGGCACAGTTCTCAATCACGATTTGTTTTGTAAAAACATGAAAGCGTCTCAACAGCAAATCCTGCTGTTGTGAGATTATGATGAATACCTGTGCTGGTGGTCCTCTGGGTAATGAATCCGAGAGTGGCCTATAGGAGAAGGCCGCTGGGGAGAGGCACTGCCTGTGATGCTGGAGGTTGGTTTGAGTATGCAGGGTATCAAGGGAATAGGAACTTAAATGGCATTTCATCGGAGTGTACAATACCTCCTCTTCCTTCGGTGGAGGTTCCTCTGGAGAGTAATGGGATTCCCCACTCGCCAGTCACAAACAGGACGGTGAGGTTTTGACATTCTGCTCCAATCCCAAGAGACCACCAGAGAAGTTCTATTCTGTGGTGCACAATACCGCTCTCTGCTTAAGAGGTACCACAGAATAATAGCATAGAGGATGACTCCTTTTGAAGGGTAGACGCTTCCATCTGTTCCCTGAAGATCCCATGTCCGTGAATGGGCTGTTATTTTTCTGTTATATTACACAAAAGGCTCCTTGTAAACTTTGTAGCTAACATTAGCCTTTGTCCATTTCAGACTGGAAATATATGTATGGTTTTCTGTTTTCATGTAAGGGGTTGACAGAACACCAAGGTCAAATGAGAAATGATAGCAGCTGTAAGTGTATAGGCATTTGAGCTACTGTATGCATTGCGAGAAATAAAACTGAAGAATGAAGCATGCAATATGATCTGAAGTACAGCGGTAGTCATGTGATGTTTGTTCTTCAGCTGCCAACGTTTACTGTAGGCCACTAAAAAGCTATGGCGCATTATGCTCGAGAACGTAGGCTACTGTGCGTAAATAGACAATAGAAAAGTAGACTATACAACCAAACACATTGGTTGAAGAATAACCAATCGATTGGTTCCATTATGATCAACATATTGGTTAAAACAACCAATGTTGGCTTAACCAATAATATTAGCTTTTTTTTACCAATGTGTTTTTAGAGTGTAGGCTATAGGCTATAATGAGAATAGGCATGGGGGGTAGAGGCATATCTGTGGAGCTCCTGTCACAAAATGATTTGCAGTCTGAATTAAATACATTTTTCTAAAGGTTTTTAGACCAGCATGTTTAAATACTGCATATCCAGAAGCCCAAAACATATAGGCTTCCAATCCACAGTGTTTCCATAATGTCTCTGTTCACACAAACTCAAACCTCCTCTTGCATTGCAATCATGAGCTTGAAGAAGCTGTAGGCCTACAGTATAAGCTTATCATTGACAGAGCACCATGCAGCCTTTTATTATATTGGAGTGCTTGTGAGTTATCAGTTAAATCAGATTGTCAAATACTCTCATTGACATGAGTGCCAATGGTGTTGACTTACTGTACACTGAAAGGAAGACAATCTCTGTCTCTGTAATATTTTCCAATGTACAGTAAAACATATTTTGCCAGTTGGAGAGAGGGGGGTTGGAGATTTGGTCAATTTTTTGGGGAGGTTGCCAGACAAAAAGTTTAAGAAACAGGATGCATCGAGAAAAACAATGGCAAATTGCATTAGCTTATTTTAATCAAATGATTTGCGCTGCCTCTCTGTTCGAAGTAATACAATTGTTTAGGATATTTAAAATCAATAGTTTCTTTGAAAGACAATCATTTCACTTTATTTATTTATTTATTTATTTATTAAAAACATCAATCGCGAATTAACTTTGAGATTAAGGTTGAGATCACTTTCTGCGAAGTTGGAGTGATGTGCTGTAAAGCTGAGGTAGCTATGAGTTAGCTAGTCATGGATAAAGGTATTTAGTGAGGAAAGGGAGCAATATGCCACTGCAGAAGAACAGACATCTAAAGCTGCGAGCTGTTCGGGAAAAGATAGCCTACAGATGAAATGGTGAAACGTAGGGAAAGGCGGAAAAGGAAATACAATGAAGATTACACCAAATACGTATTTTCAGTAACAGACAAAGCTGGAGAGGAGGTAGGCTACCGCTGTGTTTTGTGTGCTAAACAATACTTTCAAATGAAGCCATGAAGCCTTCAAAATTACTGCGGCAAGCCTATTGAGTATGAAACAGATAGTGCGCGATTTCAAAGGGCATCAAACTCTAACGAGAAAGAGTGCAAAGGTGAGTAAAAATGCACTGAAAGCATCATATCCCCATACGATTGCAAAGGAGCTGGTTTTGCCAGCAGCCTTGTGAAATAGGCTAATGATTAAATAAGAAACTATTCTGTTGTCATATAGCTCAATTAGACGAATAATTGAG
Source organism: Sardina pilchardus (assembly GCF_963854185.1). Taxonomy (NCBI): domain Eukaryota; kingdom Metazoa; phylum Chordata; class Actinopteri; order Clupeiformes; family Clupeidae; genus Sardina; species Sardina pilchardus. The sequence continues at coordinate 41,541,371 of NC_084994.1, forward strand.
GGAATGGCCACTAACGTGAGAGAGCAGCTTGGTGTGAGGATTTTCAATTGGAATAGACGCGACGACAGACATTATGATGCGCAGCTGTTGACGTTTGTGATATACGAGGATTGTAAGTGCTGCAAAAACGTCACAAATAAAATATCCTTTTACGTCATAATGGTTTGCTCATTATTTAACGCAAGCGAATTAGATGCTTAAATCACTCTTGATTTGCAGCCTAAACAACTGCAGTGCTCTTGCTTATCTGTAAAACTGTAAGCAATTTATTCAAGGTAATGGATAAGGATTCACCTTGGAGCAGGGGTCCGTGGCCTCGCCGAAAGGGCCCACCACGACCAATTTTGCCATGTATTGGCCAGTTCGAAGAGTTAACTGCAGCAGAGAGACGAGAGGCACAGAAATCAAAGTGGCCTGAGTATCAAGGGCGCCCAGCTGATGTTCTTCGGGTGCATATGTATTCGCCAAGCCCAGAGCCTGTTAAATTCCCACCGATATATTATGGGCAACGCTGGGAGACTTCGCCGGCACCTGCTGTGAAGAAGGAGGACCAAGATCAGGTTCCACTTCAGATTGAAAATGAAGACCTTCTTCCATCACTGCCAGCTATCTCCATTGATCAGCCTGAGAAGGTGGTGAAGTCAGGACCTGTGAGGAGAACCAGAGGGCTGCAGCCTCCTGTCCTCCCCAACCCGGACTTCCTGAAGCAGCGGGCAAAGACGAGCAGGACCAGGTGCCCCCAGCCAGCACCACGCCTGCTGGAGCGGCGGGCAGAGATACAGCGTGCGGGTGTAACCTGTGCACCTGTTCCCCCCTCTCAGCCCCCTGAGGCTGCACTGAGGAAGGGACGTCGGTGCGCCAGGATAGTGGACCGTACTCTCCAGCAACATCAGGAGATGGATGCAGTGCTCCCCAATATTCCTGTGTCCAACTATACTCCGACTGCCCCCATCGCCCCCCGCCCCCCTACCGGAGTCCCCTACCGAGGTCGCCGCTGTGTCAAGCGGTGATCTCAGGGGACTCCCCACCCACCCCACTCCCCCACCCCCACCCCCACCCCCACACCCCTTCAGTTGGTCCAGCGCACCCCTCTGTTGGACAGTGACCTCTCACATTTAGGTGTGAAGGATTCTCCCATCAGAGGGGATGCAGCAAGAGGTAGGGTGTAGATCAATTAGGCATCACCCTTCACCACCCCCCTTCAGTTGGTCCAGCGCACCCCTCTGTTGGACAGTGACCTCTCACCTTTAGGTGTGAAGGGTTCTCCATCAGAGGGGATGCAGCAAGAGGTAGGGTCAGAACAATTAGGCATCACGCTCTTCAGGTTTCAGTATAATATTTCATAGTATTGTGTGGTCTGTCTTACCTGTCATGCTGTCATTCTTCAATTAAATCTGTTGTTGTGATGTCCAGCACAGGCTCCGTAGTGGACTGTGAAGCCGACCGAAGAGGTTGAAGGAGAGAGGTGTGTGTCGGCGGGGGTCAGGAGAAGGACAGGTGAGTCTCATCACACTGGCTGAGTTGGTGACTGTCAAGTTTGTTTGTTTGTTTGTGAAGTTTTCATATTGAGACCTATCTTTCTGCAACAGACCCCCATCTACTGTACTCACCATCAGAATGACACACACACTCATGGGACCCATGAAACGTAGAGAGTCTGTGCACCTGTTTCCCCCTCTCAGCAACGAGGATATCGGTGTGCCAGGCTAGTGAGTGCTGAAGATCTCCAGCCACATCAGGAGCTCGGTGCAGCGTTCCCCCAAGATTCCCATCTGTACTCCGACTACCCCCAGTGTCCCCCAGCCCAACCCCCACTCCATCACCACCCACCACCCTCACCCCAGGTCTATTCCTCAAATCCCCCAACCTTTTACCCTCATCAATAAAATTTCATCAAGCATTATTCAGCTTCTCTATTTTATGTATAGCCGTTGATTAAGACCAACACAGTTGTTGGAATTTGTATTGCATGTCACTTGCAAACGTGAATGGAATTCCAGGATAGCAATATTTAAGATTGAACATCTGGACAGTTCTGTTTTTATGTATCTCAAATGAAAATAGAAAAATGGAAGGTTCCCCTTCTGCAAAGAAAACAGCAGTATCAACTCTTCTTCACCAATTTAACACAGTGTTTAATATGAAAAGAGAAGATAAGAGAAATATCTAAAGGCTAAGTAGACAAATCAGGTTCCTAGACACAGGGAGACAGATTTCTCCATCCTGCCTGGTCTTTGTAAGGGTGGCGGGCTATACTGAAACACCCCTGACAGCTCTGGATTTCTGGATTTCTCTGGACTTCTGAAAGTTTGCAGCACTCTGAGAGAAGTGCCCGTCTGCTTAAAAGATATGCTGGCCAAAGTCAATCAAATAATAGATGGCCACCATACAGTATGTAAAGGGTAAAGGAAGACACGGCATCCGGGCTGCAGAAAATAAAGCACACTGTCCGTGTTAATGGGCCGCGGTGGAAAGCTGTAAACACATTGTTTTCTTTTTGACTGCCGTGAAGTCCATTATTCTGTTGATACCGGGCCACAGTGGCAACACTCGCACAATGTGGGTCTGCTGATTTAGTTGTTTGTGTTTTCATGGCTTAAATAGACTGTGTGGTAGAACAGAATCAACCACAGCCATGAAGCGTGATTAATGTCTGTACATCACGACACCTTTACTCGTCGCAAAACACCCAAAAGCAATGATCCAAGAAAAAGCACAATGTTAGGAGACAATGTTTGGGTATAAGACCATAGTGCAGTCATAACACTGGAATAAATGGGTGTTGACCTCTTCATCAATAAAACACTGATGCAACAATGCTGTTTTCATTCGACTAAACTTTAGTAGAAATAATGTTGTTTTTTTTTTCTTTTACAGTTTATTTCTAATACATTCAGTGGTAGACGTGGGTCTTCTAGATAAGATAAGGTAGGCTTTGCTCAAGTAAGGATGGACGATGGCGTTTTATAGCTGCAAGTATTCTCAGTTGGGAGCCTAACAGAGGAGCTACACCAGGCGCGTAACTGAAGCATTCCGTTCGCGACGCATATGCTGCAGAAGTTAAAAATAACTATAAGGAAGAAGCTATCACAGACGTCATAGTGGGCCGTACGTTCGGGAAAATAGACCCGTCTTCTAAAATGGATTTTACGCGTCGCGAATGGAACGCTTCAGTTACGCGGCTGGTGTAGCTCCCTTGTAAGGATGGAAGATGGTGTTTTATAGCTACAAGTATTCTCAGTCGGGAGCCTAAGATGTTGCCTCTGCTTGCATGGGTGCTTTGAACAGGCTGTCAGAGACGGAAAATATCCCATTAGAGTAGTAACTACATGTCATCACTCGTGGAAAATGAACATTTTCTGTGGGGGTCAATTACATCAGTCGGAAAGACAGACAGATTGATGGATATCATTGGTTGATTGTGGCGCTCGGGGCAGCTGATAGCTTTGTCGTGTGTCATCAAGCTGTCAGAGAGGAACTTACTGGTTTCATTCTAAACTGAACCTGTTGCGATTAGCTGTGTATACTGCTCCCTATGCCCATATTTACTCTAAACACCACCGTCGAGTTGTGTCAAATACTTACTGTGACATACATTAAAATTTGATAAAAAAAAAATTCTTCATCCTTTCTCACAATCACCTCATTATATCACCATCATAAATGGATACTCAGGCAGTAAGCCACTCAAAGCCTCCTTTTAATGTTTTATGGATGGGCTGCTTCAGTCCCAATGTAGGCCTGTTCAAGCAGGATGTGTCAGTGGTGGGGTGTGTGAGTGTGTGTGGAGATGGGGAGGGTGTGGGGGGGAGCCTTCATCCCTTTAGGAGTCTCACACTACTGCTGTATTCCTTTGTGGGTTTCTTCAGTCTTTAAAGTAAGCACAGACAGAGAGATTTTAACACTGCACATATGGTGAGATAAATGAGAGAGAGAGAGAGAGAGAGAGAGAGAGAGAAAGAGAGATTTATAGTGTACGTATGGTGAGTTGAGAGAGAGAGAGAGGGAGAGAGAGATTTACATTGTGCATATGGTGAGTTAAAAGACTGCATATGCAATGTTAGGGTAAATGTTTCAATTGACAGCACAGACATGTTAATTTGGGTTTTGTGGTTTAGGACATTACTGAGACTGAGCACAAAAAAAGGCTCAGGCATTAATAAATGATTGCCTTCATTAAAATGGCTGAATAAGTCTTTGTTCTGAAGCAAGCGTATGGTTTGGGATACACACACACACACACACACACACACACACACACAGAGAGACTATCTCCCTCTCGCACACACTGGCTGTGTCTGCGTACTCCCACGCAATTAAATCAAATTCCAATAGGAGTCGTTTTATGGCCTTGGCCACATAATGTTTCAATTGAGTCAATGACATAGAACATTAACAGCTTGTTATGCCCCACTTGTCACAACGCTGGTTTATGGCGTGTACGTGCACACGCATATTTGCCCATGTAAAGACTTTTGTTTTTCTCTGAGACATTCACATATGCATGACTCTCTCTCTCTCTCTCTCTCTCTCTCACACTCTCTCACACACACACACACACACACACACACACACACACACACACACACACACACACACACACACACACACACACACTGTATTCATGTGGCTAAGTGAACTATAAGAATGTAAAAGCAGGTGCAAGCGATGCATCTTTGCCTTCCTGTGCCTGTGCTAGTTTAACATACCGGTAGTTTAACATAACATAACTGGCATCCTTTGACTGGAGAGGCTACTTGCAATTGTGTGCATTGACCATTTAGTACTATGAATGCCTGAGCGTACAAAACCATGAACGTTAGCATCCGTCTTTAGAATGTTGGACAGTAGATGTTCTCTCTACCTGCTTGTCACTGTCACACTGACACACACAAGTGTTCATGTCTACTTGCTTAGAGAACCTCAACTGTTCTTTAGCCCTCAACACTCTCAAGCAATGTCACCCCAGCACTTACCTCTCAGTGGAGTTAGCCTTTGGAGGGGCTATTTGTTTACTGCTACTGCTGCCCTGTGAATAGAATGGCATTTTTGCAGGCTACTTTATAGACAGTGTTCTTTATAAGCCTCAGTGCCAATAAACCAACTACTGGAAGGGCACTGAGAATGAGAGGATTTAAAAGTCATGTGCCATTTTTCTTTATCTCTATAAATTATTTTATTTCTCAAAAATGGCATATTAACAGCATTCTAGAAAAAAGCATGTGCTTTTTTAAAGACGGAAATAAATGTCAGCTTGCATGATTTTATGTCCTAATGTTTCATGAGCAATTTAATTTATGTGGAGAGTGGATGGCAGGGAAGTGGGAAAAAAGAGAATTAAATGCAAAGAGAACAGAAAAGAAGAGAGAGAACAGAAAAGACGAGAGAGAGAGAGAGAGAAATAAAGGTTGAGATTATGAAAAAGAACTCTTAACACAAAGATCCTTTGCTAATTCCATCATTCCAGTGTCTCCCTCTGGAAGGAGAGCTTTTCTGGTGGCTGTCGCTAGTAATGTGAAACTCTCCTCTCCTCTCTTCTCCTCTTCTCTCCTCTCCTCTCTTCTCCTCTCTCTCCCTGACGTTAATTAACCGAGCCTCTCTGTCGGACGCGGCTGAAACTGCCTCCGTAATCTCTGATATAGGCTTCAGATCTCGGCTGCCAACTCTAAAGGCTCCTTTCGTTGGCAGCTTCTCTAACGCGGACTGAATGGACAAGGAAAACGGGCCATAAGGACTGAAGTCTTTTTGATTTAGGGCCGTGGGCCACAGTGCAGTCTTTTAAAAGCACCTTGTGGGGTTTCACATATCGATTCAGTGACAGCAGCCCTATCTTTCTTAAATAGTGTGTTCACTGGTAGTGATACAAGATTTCATATAGTTTTCAGATGATAAGGACACTGGTTAAAAAAGTGTTTAGACACAAGTTGGTGTTAAGTTATATGCGCCTTGGATTACATGTACTTTGATATATTTGTAAGGGATAATGGACGCCTTTCGATTACACAAAGTTAAAGAATACACATTCTAGATGGTAAAACCGCCCGACGCGAAGTGGAGGGACGTTCCATCTAGAAAAGTATATATAGTATGTATACTGTATGTACCTGTATATACTGGTATACATATGGGGTGTTACACCTGTGTATATATATTGGATGTTTCCAATGAGAAAGGCAAGAAGTGAACAAAGGAGAGAGGCAAATACGACACAGAGAGACATAGGCATGAAGAAAGAGACATCTTGGGCACTGATTTTACTCCGAGGAATAAAACTCGAGTGTCATTTCCAAATTCACTGACACTAACCCTGAGGCGACACACACACACACAGCTTGCCCGATCCAACGATGGCACCCCCGTGGCACTGGAAGCGATGGTTCGCCCCGCCAATATCTGTCACTTTACTCGGGGAATGAACCAATTTCTGCCGGGACCCGAGGGACAGCCATCGTATATCTCATACCATTGTGTGCATGAAATGATTTTTTTTCTCTCTCTTTCAGTGAAAGGAACGCAAGGCCGAAGAAGAAGAAGAAGAGGAAGAAGAAGAAGATGAGGAAGAGGAATGAGAAAATGGTCTTTGAGTGGTCCATTGAGTCTAGATGAACCCCATCATTCATAAAGGGCTTATGATGCCATTGGAGCCGTAATTGAGAAGCCTTCGGAGCTGCATGAGAGCTGACAGAAGGGCCCGTAATGTCGTGTACGGCAGAAGAAGCCGGCTCCTTTGAAGATTCCAAATCTGATTTATGGATGTAGGAGCGTGAGCCAAGACAAGGGTCACGGACGCTCCCATTAAAGGCTGGAAATGGAAATGGCTGGGGGTTTGGTCCACCCCCTTCTCCGATTGTTCATCAGTGCACTGTGTTGGTCCATTAACCCGTGCCTACCATTTGTTATTATCTGCCAGTGCCTGGTATTGACTTGGGTAACAATTGAGCCCTTTTGTAGCGACACTGTCTTGGTTAGTCTCTGCGTGAACTTTTGATCTTACATATCAGGTTCTATACTCACCAAGGATCGCTCAATGAGCGGGGTGTTTGTCAGGCTAGCAGAAACTGGAATACTGTGTTACTATTTCTGATTGGTACTAACCCTCGCCTGAACCCTGGCAAATCTAACTGCTGTATAGCGCATTAAATTGCCTCAGCATATCTGTCTGGCAATTCTTCAATTCACAGCCATTTCCATAACGGCTGAAAAACCAGGGACCAATCACAATTGCTCATCCCCCATGGAGTGGGTTTTATATGAATACAGTATATGATATGAATATGGAGTGTGGTGAGGACCTCTTTTGAGCGCCACCAATAGCCACACTCATGAGACTCTACTTCACTCGTTCTGAGTAAACAACGGCATTTAAAAAATCTCTGTTTACAAGAAAGATGTGTTTACTCTATGACGGATAAGACTTGGCGAGAGTTTAACGTACCAATTTACAGTTTAATTTTACCGCCAGACGCCAGAGGGGAACAAACCACCCCACGACCAATTCTGTTTTGAGAGTCAGTCTAGTGTTATAGTCCGGCTACCCTAGACTAATAATTCTATTAACGACCTCCCAAGGCTCCGAGAGAAAAGGGTTTTTCAATTATTATCAGAACACTACAGTAGCTACATCAAGAGAATCAAGATTGCAAGTCTAGAGTCGGACTGGACACATCAAAGCGTATGGTATAGCGTTTGGGGGATTTTCACTGAGCTCTTTTGGTCCCTAATCACATTACTCTGGTATCAATAAGAAAACAAAGGCCGACCCCTAAAGAACGCTTTCTCTCCTTCTGTTTCTTACTCTCCCTCAGTCTATCACTCTCTCTTTCTTTCTTTCTTTCTTTCACTCTCTCTTTCTTTCTTTCTTTCTTTCTTTCAAATGTTTAGCCTTTGATATGCTTCCATATAAACACACTGTTGCACAAACTTATTATTTGCACACATGGACGGCTGCAGTAAGCAGAGGGGAAAAGGACGAGGACAGAGAGAGAGGAGTCAGAGACCCATCATCATCATGACGGGACCTTTCATCAGCCCGTGAGTATCCACACATGTAGGCCTTGTCCTTTATGTGTACCACATCAAATATTCTGCACTAATTAGTACGCCAGTATCCACATGAGCCATGTGTTTCATGCAATACATGCTTCTCAGTTCATATGAGAGATGTCTCTTCTTTCATATCGTCTGAAGCGCTCTTCCAAGCAGGCATGCACACACACACACGCACACACACACACACACACACGCACACACACACACACACACACACGGTTGCATTCACACAGGGTCCCAGGGCGCTTGTTTCCTAACAAGACAAGAGGGGGGGGCAGGACCTGGTGAATGATGTAGCCTCCGCAACATGCGCGTGGAGGAGAAAGTGACACAGACGGCGGCGCTGGCGTTCCCTTTTGATCAACGGACGATCCGATCGTCCGGGACGAAACCAGAACTGACAAGGCCGCCTCCGGGCCCTCCCCGGTTCTAGCCCCGCCCGCCGCCGCCAGCCGGCTCCGGGGGAACCGACGGGTTCCTGAAGATAGAACCACAAAAAGAGAGAGAGAGACAGGAGAGATGAGGACCTGACGTTAATAGCAATAACGATCGCAACAACAGCAAAGTAACCTCCCAAAATCAAATGAGCGTTGTGGCAGGGCGAAGAACCAGGTGACGCGTCATAAATGATTTGCCTGCTGATATTTATATTCCCGTCGTTATTAAAAAATGAGACACGCAAGAGAGAGAAAGCGAGCAAGCGAGAGAGAGAGAGAAAGCGAGAGAGAGAGAGAGGAGGATAAGAAACGAGTGATGTGCTCGGTGCCTCAGGAGGCTCTGCGGCAGGCTTGAATACATTTGTCATCCGCACGGCAAATCCGCTCCGTATGCCCTGGAGACAGCTCTTATTTTCAATTTGCCCAAAAGAACTTGCTTAATTGCAACAGCTAAGTCAATCATCTCCTCCCTCTATTTTTTTTCTCCCTTTCTCTCTTTTTTTCCCCCTCCTCTCCTTCTTCCTACATTCTTGCGAGGAAAACAGATAATGCACCGCCGTTTGCATTAGCCCGTTGTATACTCCCTTGAGGTCCTCTATGAAAAATCAATCAAAGAGAGTCACGTCTTTATGAAGAATTGGGATTTTCATATTAAAAAATACCTCGGTTGACATGCGCGCACAAGCAGGCATATGCCTTTAGGGTGAAGACAAAAAAATGACCTGATTGATGCTGGTGCTTCAGTTTGTGTGCATTTTAAGGAGAGATGTACATGGAAATGAACAGAAATGAACCGGTGTGAGGTTTAGAGAGGGAGGCCAAATGTGGAAGGGTACGTACGCACAATATTACAGTGGTTTGATGCTGTTATTATACAAAAACAAGTTAGCGGTGGGAGGGTTTTTAAAAATTTACTTGAAAAAGTTCTGTTGTGAAATATTGAATAATAAATGTGGAGATGTGTGTGTAGACATACACACAGACATAAACACAAACACAGACATAAACACGAACACATTCTATCTCAGATAGAATGGAGATGAATTCTCCACTGAAAGTGTGAGAGAGATAGAGAGAAAGTTCAAGTTAAGTTTATAATATTGTATGTAGATGTCATATGTAAATTGAAGTGTAGTTACAATGAAATTCTTGTACAATGAAATACTTAAGTGCTTCTTCATATAGGCTACTTGGGAAATGAATCAAAATGAAAACTTGACCATATGAATATGTGTAAATAACAACACAGAGAGAAACAGCAATACATCGATGTCCATGATGGTGTTAAGACTGTTCAACACTCTTATGGCATTGAGGTTAGAGACTGCCCCTGACTCTGAGCGTGCCCCCTGTGGATATAGCCCCGGGCTGTTGACCAGAGGGCAGGACAGGGAGACGTGCCAGGGCAGCAGTGGACACTGGCGTCTCTCAGGATGCACCTTGTTTACCTGCGGCCGGGCCGGCAGCGTGTGTGATGTGTGATGGAGATGTCCAGCACTGCTCTGAGCTGAGCTGTGCCCCTTCTGCTGCTGCCTATACGCTGTTTTAACCAGCCTTTTTTAAAGGGGCTCAGTCAGTGGTCCTCTTTGCAGTGGAGCTGCCAGACCAGAATGTAATACACCTTGTGGAGAGGGAGAGAGAGAGAGAGAGAGAGAGAGAGAGAGAGAGGGATAGAGAGAGAGAGGGATGGAGAGATGCGGAGATGGAGAGATGTGGAGAGGGAGACCGATAAAGAGAGAGAGAGAGAAGGAGACAGAGAAACAGGGAAAGAAAGAAAGAAATATAGACAGACAGAGGTAGGGAGGGAGAGGAGATGGATAGAGACAGAGAAACAGGGAAAGAAAGACAGACAGAGGGAGAGAGAGGTAGAGAGGGAGACCGATAAAGAGAGAGGAGACAGATAAACAGGGAAAGAAAGACAGACAAGAGGGAGAGATGGATAGACAGAGGGAAAGAAGGAGACAGAAAAAGAGAGAGAGAGAGATCGGGGGGACGACTAAAGTGGCCCTGACCACACCGTGTCTCCACCACAGGCTCTCTCTGTGGTCACATTCAGGTCAGGTATCAGGTATCACTGTCTGCGGCAGCTGACAAGAGGTGACATGCTTATTCACAGTCTGGGTACTCCTCTACGCCACACTTCGTCTTGCCGCAATTGTGCTGTCACTGCTGTTGTGCTCACTTCTCCTTTCCACAAAAAAATTGATTTTAAGATCATAAAATGGCTCCATTCAAACCCGAAGATTACTTTTCAGGTCAGGAAAGGTTTCCGCAATTTGTATAGACAGACGTGTGGAGAACGCAGGAGAGTGTTTTGCCATGCCTGGTTCCTCTTTCAAAAACAGCTTGTGTAAAGCCCCAAATGGCTATAATGCTCACATTACAAACAGTTGTATAAAGATGTGTTTCACACTGTGTGAATAAGAGCAATCTTTTCATACAATTCGGCGGAGCTTTGGCTGAACGTTGTTTTTTTGTTTTTTTTACGTAGTCGCTTGCGAGCATCTCAGCAACGCCCTCCGACAACAAGGGAGACAACAGAGGAGGGGGTTGCCAGGCAACATTGTTCACAGCCTTGGCCAAGTTCACGGTGAATGCAGATCAGGTGGACTGTGTCCACCACTTTGACTTTCGCTCACTCTCTCTCGCTCTCTCTCTCTTTCCCTCTCTCCTGCATCTTCTTCTCCACGGAAAAACGTAAGCCCAAGAATAAAAAGGACTTTTTTCAGCTTTGTGTTTTCGACAAAGGCAGTCTCACAGCCCTATTCTGGATGCCATCTGGGAATACTAAAGAACAGGATGAATACTGAACCACAATTGACTGCGGTTCAAAAAAGTGTTGTGTCGAATAAAGACTTCACCGCATGTCTCTATCAATTCAACAGTGGAGCCCAGGCAAAACTGAATGACGTTTACATTCATGCATGTACGTGCATCCGTGCGCAAATATACTCTCTCCTTGACTGAATGTTAACGGTGATCCTAAGGTCTGGGGCTATCCAAACAGCCAGCTTGTACACGTTGGGATATAGAGGCAGACAGGCAGTGGTGAGAGCTCTCTGAGAGGAGAAAACAAAAACAAGAAAGACAACAGGAGGATGAAACAGATGGAGAGAAGGGAGACAGAGAGAGAGAGAGAGGGAGAGGGAGAGAGAGAGAGAGAGAGAGAGAGAGAGAGAGAGAGAGCAAGAGAGGGTGAGGGAGGATGTTTCTTGTCCAGCATTTGATCCTCTCATTCCCTAATTGGTAATATGTCCACCACATGTCAGAGGACCCTCTGAGAGGAGACAGCCAATTACTGCTGCAGCCGGGGTCAACTGGACACCACCCACTTGTCATCCGCCACACACACACACACACACACACACACACACACACACACACACACATACACACACACACACGTATACACACACACACACACACGCAGGCACGCACGCACGCACGCATACACACACACACACACACACACACACACACACTAACATACACGTATGCACGCACGCACACACACACACACACACGAGTGACTTCTTCCTGGAAAACACACAAACACAGGCACCAGCATTTCTTTTCATCCAGTTCACACACATGCACACACACACACACACACACACACACACCTAGGCACACACACACACACTCTCTCTCTCAGACGAGCAGACTGGGTGGGGTCAAACCTCCAGCTCCTGCTGCCTAACATATCTGACAAATGTAGACAGATACCAGCCTAAAGGCTGATAAGGTGAATGTGATATGGAGGGAGGGAGGGAGGGAGGGAGGGATGGGTGAAGGGGGGATAGAGAGCTGGAGGGAAACGGAGAGTTAGAACGAGGCGAGGAACTCAGAGTCAGAGACAGCTGGAGAACTACAGAGGGAGCAGCACGGAGGGAGAGAATGAAACATATAAACAAGAGAGGAAGAGAGAGAGCGGCTAACTGGAGTATGGTGAAAAAGAGAACAGAGTGTAAAAAGAGAAAGATGAACAAAGTAATGGAGAACACAAAGAGAGAGGATGGAGAGGATGGAAAGGTAGAGGAAGAAATGGGGGACTAGACCGAGGGAGGACAGGAGAGAGAGAAAGGGGGGAATAGACAGAGGGAGGACAGGAGAGAGAGAAAGGGGGGAATAGACAGAGGGAGGACAGGAGAGAGAGAAAGGGGGGAATAGACAGAGGGAGAACAGGAGAGAGAGAAAGGGGGAGTAGACAGAGGGAGGACAGGAGAGAGAGAAAGGGGGGAATAGACAGAGGGAGGACAGGAGAGAGAGAAAGGGGGGAATAGACAGAGGGAGAACAGGAGAGAGAGAAAGGGGGAGTAGACAGAGGGAGGAAAGGAGAGAGATGGGAAGCGGTATCAGCACAGGTGGCTCCCTACCCAAGCACACACACTTGCAAATGCAAACACTGAGACAAACTGACATTTACAAAGAGGAACATAAACATAGCTCTGCTACACACACACACACACACACACACACACACACCTATACACACACACACACACACACACACACACACACACACACACACACACACACACACACACACACACACACACACACACACACACACACACGCACACTCTCAAAGATACTCAGCATTACCAGCAGCACTCTAGCATCTCAGAGGAAAAACATCTAGTGCGTCAGAGGTGGATATAGAAGGTGGAAGAGACGAGCCAGAAGGGACCCCTAAAGCTGAGAGAGATTAGGGACACGCTCTGTGTATGTGTGTGTGTGTGTGTGTGTGTGCGTGTACACCCAACACAGCTATCTCCAAGAAGTGGAGAGGAGAGGCAGTGTGTGTGTGTGTGTGTGTGTGTGTGTGTGTGTGTGTGTGTGTGTGTGTGTGTGTACCCAACACTATGAAGAGGAGAGGAGAGGCAGTGTGTGTGAGTGTGAGTGTGAGTGTGTGTGTGTGTGTGTGTTTGTGTGTGTGTGTCTGTACCCAACACTATGAAGAGGAGAGGAGAGGCAGTGTGTGTGTGTGTGTGTGTGTGTGTGTGTGTGTGTGTGTGTGTGTGTGTGTGTCTGTGTGTGTGTGTGTGTTTGTGTGTGTGTGTGTGTGTGTGTGTAGACCCAACACAGCTATGAGGAAGAGGTGAACCAGGGGAAAAGGAGAAGAGATGAGATGAAGATGTCGTGTGTGGAGACACTGCATGGGAGCTATGGGGGAGATATGTGGAGAAAGAGAATGAAGGAGAGATAGAGAGAAATAGATAGAGGTGAAGGGGCTCTGAGGGAAATGTAGATGAAAGACGAGGGGAATGAAAGAGAAGTAAAAAAAGAAAGAGACTGAGAATGACAGAGAGGGCCAGGAGAACGACAGAGCGAGTGGAGCGAGAGAGAGGAAAAAGCAGATGAAAGGAGAAAGAGAAAGAGAGAGAGCGTTACGTAAAAGACAAGCAAACGGGAGCGTGGGGGCAGGATCATAAACCAGAGAGACGGGAACGAGGGAGCCCGAGAAAATATGAGCAAATAAGAGATGGAGACGAGCCGCGGAGAGACGAATGGAGACACACGGGATAAGGAGTGAGCACTGGCTGATGGAGAGAGGTGGAGAGAGGTGGAGAGAGATGGAGAGAGAACTGTGATGGCTGATGGAGAGAGATGGAGAGAGATGGAGAGAGAACTGTGATGGCTGATGGAGAGAGGTGGAGAGAGATGGAGAGAGAACTGTGATGGCTGATGGAGAGAGATGGAGAGAGGTGGAGAGAGATGGAGAGAGAACTGTGATGGCTGATGGAGAGAGATGGAGAGAGGTGGAGAGAGATGGAGAGAGAACTGTGATGGCTGATGGAGAGAGGTGGAGAGAGATGGAGAGAGATGGAGAGAGAACTGTGATGGCTGATGGAGAGAGGTGGAGAGAGATGGAGAGAGAACTGTGATGGCTGATGGAGAGAGGTGGAGAGAGATGGAGAGAGAACTGTGATGGCTGATGGAGAGAGGTGGAGAGAGATGGAGAGAGGTGGAGAGAGAACTGTGATGGCTGGTGGAGAGAGATGGAGAGAGAACTGTGATGGCTGATGGAGAGAGGTGGAGAGAGATGGAGAGAGAACTGTGATGGCTGATGGAGAGAGGTGGAGAGAGATGGAGAGAGAACTGTGATGGCTGATGGAGAGAGGTGGAGAGAGATGGAGAGAGGTGGAGAGAGAACTGTGATGGCTGGTGGAGAGAGATGGAGAGAGATGGAGAGAGAACTGTGATGGCTGATGGAGAGAGGTGGAGAGAGATGGAGAGAGAACTGTGATGGCTGATGGAGAGAGGTGGAGAGAGAACTGTGATGGCTGATGGAGAGAGGTGGAGAGAGATGGAGAGAGAACTGTGATGGCTGATGGAGAGAGGTGGAGAGAGATGGAGAGAGGTGGAGAGAGGTGGAGAGAGAACTGTGATGGCTGATGGAGAGAGGTGGAGAGAGATGGAGAGAGAACTGTGATGGCTGATGGAGAGAGGTGGAGAGAGATGGAGAGAGAACTGTGATGGCTGATGGAGAGAGATGGAGAGAGGTGGAGAGAGATGGAGAGAGAACTGTGATGGCTGGTGGAGAGAGATGGAGAGAGATGGAGAGAGAACTGTGATGGCTGATGAGATACACTCCAATGTGGGATGGATGACAGGCAGAGATGGAAAACTGAGAAAGCTTCGGATGTCTGCGAGTTTCTACGCTCCATCAACAACAAAATACTCTTGGCTATTTTTTATTTTTACGCCGGGTTTGGAGAGAGGTGGGTTCTTCAAATCCCAGAAATGGCTTCGCTGAAAGTTCAGTGAGGAGCCATTTTGCTTACCCTGAGAACACGGTGTGCATGAGTGTGTTGTTTCTCTCGAGAGCCCTTTGAAGATATTGCGGTATCGATGCCCATCGCCCCAGAGAGCTCCGCACAGACATGTAGCGTACAATACATGCTCCATTAGGCTTGCACTATCCAGCACCATTATCTCCTCCACCTTGCTCATGGACCGCTCACTTCACCATGCAACACCCCCATTAAAGCCATGATGGCTTTGTAATGCCTGTGCTGCCTGTGCCTGATACAACTCAAAGTTGCTTCTGCCCCCACCCTTTTGTAAGGACAAATAACTAATAAACACATTCGTTCATTCGTTCGTTCATTCATTCATTCATACATTTGTTCATTCATTCATTCATCCATTCGTTCGTTCATTCATTCGCTCATTCATTCATTCGTTCATTCATTCATTCATCCATTCGTTCATTCATTCGTTTGTTCATTCATACATTCGTTCATTCATTCATTCATACATTCGTTCATTCATTCATTCATTCATTCATTCATTTGTTCATTCATTCACATTAGCTCTTGTGCATGTGTTAGCAGGAGAAAGTGGTTTATTTTTGTATAAACAAAATCTGAAATGATAAAAATGCTACATTTAGTGCTACATTTAGTGAGTCACTTTGTGTTGTCATATTTGGGTTGATCGTATTTCATACAAACAGTAGAGTAACGCCATGCTGTTTCCACACCCACTCCAAAAGCCCAGTCAAATTGGCCTGCTACACTACTTATAGCCTGTTGCTGTCCAACCAAGGGCAGACGTGCTATTCTGTGGGGCCCAATTAAAACAGCCATCTGCAGCTCAAGTCTGGCATCTCTGCTCTGTGCTGATGTGATGTCCTCACACTTCACCAGCGGAATGAGTGGCTCACACACACCCTAGCAGTGTGATGACGCCTGCAGCGCGCTCATTCACACAACGCATCTTGTTCTCATTCTCACCCAAGAGCGACTGGTGTTTAACAGGTGCTTTCATCTCAAAGAGACACCTGGACTCTGCAGCGGCGAGTTTTGGGAATCGAACTCCGGGGCTGACCAGTTGTCATTGCGGTGGTTACTATATGGATGTGGCTGTTTGTGTGGACGAGGACGAATTCATAGTAAACAGTAGAAGGGGAAGTGTGGTTTACTGTGAATGAATGTGGGCTGAGGAAGGTGTCAGTCGTCTGTTTCCTTTGTCTGTGTGAGAGAAAAGTAACGTGGTCAGTCTCAGGCTTTGAAATGGAACACTTCCAGCTTGACCTGATGGACCTGGAGTTGTGCTAATACACTTCCACAAGCAACTCCAGCCTTTCCCCCAGACTGTGTATGCTATACTGTAGGTAGATTCGGCAAATACTGCTCTTGTCAGACGGTAATGTATAGAGAAAGAAACCTTCAAAGAAACTATTTTGATATTTGATGTAGATAATCCCCGATGTTACTATGTGCCATGTATACTATGAATTATATATATCTCTGGGGAATGTACAATATGCAACAGCTCGGCTGCATTGATTCCGTGATGCTACCTCGGACAAGACGCTAGTTTGTATTCTGCTACAGTGGCGTGTGTCGATACGAGGTCTAGTGATTTGATGGCCAGCGCGCCCGCCCGTATATGAGATGTCAGGGGGTGACGGCTTAGGCTTCTCAGCACCACCACGCTCCTGGAAGCCATTACAGATGCACATGTTC
>NC_084994.1:41568333-41570700 GCF_963854185.1 Sardina pilchardus
ACGACGCTGACATTTGTTCATCATTCATCTTTTTGAAAAACATGAAAGAGTGTCACTCGGCGTTCTCGGCGTTCAAAATGCCTGGTTAGACCATCATATCTGTCTCCGTGTCAGGATCCATAATGTCGACATGCTACGGTCCATTCTTTAAACGCGGCCATGCGTCCACTTTCTTGACATGTGAGATAAATGGCTCACTTGTGGCCTTGCATAAACACCCATCAGGTCCAGCGCTCAGTGGTAAACGGCCTGTTCTTTGACAGGACTTAAAGATGGCAGGTCGCAGGAAGCACGCTAAGTAGTGTAAGTCGTGTGATATGGAATATGGTACGGAGATTATCTTTCTGGAACGCGTCCAAAAGTATTAGCAGAGATGGTAGAGAACGTGTTTTAAAGGATCTTTGCTATGAGGTACTGAGACAGCACACAGTGTGTAGTGAAAAAGATGTACAGTATGTGGCCTATGGACTGTGTTTTGGGGATCACAGAGTCATAGGGTGCCTCTCAACATGCCTCCTCGATCCTCGATGCTTGATCCTCGAGGGGCGTTCCCACTGATCTATAACTAACTTAATTTTGGTATGCATAATTTCCAAATACAATTGAAACACAAAGCAACAGTTTAGTTATTATCCTTGATGAAAAAAATACATTTTTAATGCAGATATACTATAAAAGTATGCAGCTGCAGATCCCCATAATGTAATAATCACTATTTAAAACTACTATAATAACAATTACAGTTTTAATTTTTGTCACTTTCAATGGTATCTCAGCAGCACTGCTTTCATTCATTCAGCTCACATCTGTTAATTCAAGTTTATTAGGTGTTCTACAAACATAAATTATCTATATCAGAGCGCATACTCTTTGGTCCACAAGCTCTTCATTAATAAGCAATAAAGAATTTCATTAGAGGAACTGTCTTTTTTGTTACTAGAGTGTAGCATGAAATGTTAAAATATCTACAGAGCAGGATTCGACCTTGTGAGCTTTAGCAGCTGCAATCATTTTTTAATAAAATAGAATAAAATAAGATAATAGCCACTCTTTAACTTGTACAGTATCTACTTCAAATGGCCTCATGTTGAAAGGCACATTCATTTGAACTGAATGGCAGCATGGCAGACGATCTGTTTTAATAGCAGTGTCAGTGTCAAATATTTCTCCATTGCAAAAGCATCTTGTAATTGCCATGAGAATGTGTCCCTGAAAACATTGCCATGGCCAGGCAGCCATCTTGTTTCTCATCTCAAACTAATAGACTGTGACTCTCCAGACAGGCGGTGCCATTTCAGGTGAAGATAAGTGTTTAAAGTTCAAAGTGTGTCACCCTCAAGTGTCAAGTGTTCTCTTTCTCTCCGTATCCCTCTCTGTCTCTCTTTCCGTGTGTATCTGGTATCTGTGTATGTGTGTGTGTATCTGTGTGTGCGTGTGTGTATAGACATGTGCTGCATGTGTGCACATGTAAGTTCACTATGATAATGTGTTGCACGCATGTGTTTGTGCCTGCAAATGTACGTGTGTGTGTGTGTGTGTGTGTGTGTGTGTGTGTGTGCGCACATGCGTGTCTGGGTACCTTTTAGTGGCTAATTTCTCATGCTAGTGCTCAGTGCTAAGCGTGTGTGACAGCACGTCAGTATCCATTTGGCCGTCTCTGGGCTCTGAGAGGCTGCAGTGCTCCGCTCCACCTGCATGAGAAGCTTAGTGGAAAACAATACCACCCTCCCTCCCCTCACACACACACACACACACACACACACACACACACCATTTCCACACTGACATTCTGCTTTTCGTGATCGCGAGGCTGCGAGAGTTTCTTTTTTGTCAGTGAACCAGCCTGCAGGCACAAATTTGCAAAGGTGTTTTTTTTCCGCTCACAGAAGCTAGGTAGAAGCGAAACGGCCACCATTCAACACAATAAAAGACATATAACCATACCAATGACTCTGAAGCTGTTTAGTTAAGATAAATTGAGCTAAAAAAACAACGTGCATAGTTCTCCTTTAATAACGCTGTGCTTAAGCCTCTCTCTTTCTCTCTCACTCTCTCTCTCCTTCAAGTGACTTTTGCGTTCTTAGTTTTTAAACTTCTCTTCTATGTACTTGTCCTTCACCAGACACACAGAGGATTTTCTCTGCTGGTCATTGTGGTTGTGGCCACACAGTGTCCAGCCCACTTTAGTTCCATCCCAGTGAGAGATGATCTCTGAGAAATGCGCACAATTTTGAGTGTCAGTGCCCACTGAGGTGCACCCAATTGCATTTGTCACAAGCGTAAGACTAACAGGATGAGCTGGAGGTGAAGATGTTCAAAGTCAAACATACAGATGCTCAAGGTTAAACATACAATACAGCAAATGAG
>NC_084994.1:41580900-41615900 GCF_963854185.1 Sardina pilchardus
CCAGGGTAGTGCCTAGAACAGATTGGTTTGTGTTGCTAATTGAGCCATGCATCATGCCTCTCTATTGGGTTCACTGCGAAAATGACACTCCGAATAAAACTGGGCATCTATTCTCTAATTGCCGTTGCACATTGTGACCCTCTGCGAGACAGCCATGGTCTGCGTGGTGAAGGTTTCGGAGGATTTTTGTGTGTGTTTCTGTCTAAAACAAAGACAGCAAACAGCCAATGTTGTGGCTCTTTGGCTCCGTGGCCAGGGTAACACAGAGAAATCAGATAGGGAGTAGTCCAAGTTTCAGAGATGCAGACAGTAAAGGACACCGGGGGCACTAGGGTGGATACTGAATCTGTAAAGCGGGCTCTGAGGAGGGTAAGAATGGCTATGTTTGGATAGTAATAATAATAAAAAAGATCCTCAAAAAAAAAGGAACGCTGTAAATCAGTCACGCAGCTGCAACTGAAGCTTGCGCGGAGCCTCCAAAATAGTCTCCTGTCCATTTTTAGCCGTTCACTTTGAGCTGAACCGTGCGGCGGGAGACACTTTGACAGGATGAGAGATGCACGCGAGACATGAAAGAGACAACGAGGCGACGGAGTTTACGTCCCTTCGGCTTTTGAAGAAAAGAAGATGAAAAAAAGCCGAAAGCCGTCTGCGGTGTGATGGACGTGTCGCGGCAATAAAGGGGCTCCACTCGGGGAAATCACATTCCCCATCCAGGGGCTCGGCTAATGATATTATTGGCTGTCCAATAATGCACTGCCCTCCCTATCCGCCTCTTATTTGTGTAAATGCAATCATCACTCCAGGATAGTCGTTTAGTCTCTTTGCTCGGGGCGCTAATGACGACGTAATTGATTGGGGGTGGCTGGCGAACCCTGTGGACAAACATTGACCCAGGCCAGCCTACACCGGTCATCCGGCCAGGCGGTGTCTCCACAGAAAAACAGAAATATTACCCAAAAGAGAGGCGAAAGAGATTTTTTTTTAAAATATAATTTCTCAATAACGATATCTTGACTGCATGGCTGGAGAGTGGGGATTCTGTGAAGAAGTCGACTCAGAATTGTACAATCCCACCTTGGCAATTCATTGGTATGATGGATTCTGAGATATTCTAGAACACATATGAAAACATGTGATAAGCTCTCTGAAGTCTTATATAAACCTCTGATGTTCTTTGCCTACAATTGCCGTCAGCAGCCCAGAGATAGTGGAGATTTGGCAAACGGTTGCATACAGTTGGAGATAACCTTCTTATCTAACCGTTCACAGTCCTAATTGGTGTTCGGAGTCTGTGGTAAATGAATTAAAACAGTGACCTTTCCTCAACCTGTTCTCCAGACCTTTGCTGACCCAGAGGAGGTAACCACCGAGACTCAGGGTTCGCGCGGGTCTGACCGCCAGGGAAGATTACGTCCAATCAAATCCGCCGAGCCTGGCGCTTGCTAATGATATCAGTTTTACCCGTGACCCAAGATACCTCCCCATAAAATCACTCATTAATTTGGCCAATTATAACATAAAGGGACAGCGCCTCAAACTATAAAGAAGAAGATACTAGCACTAACACACGGGGTGGGAGAATTGGAGAATCGATCAAAGTTTTCCTTCCCCCTCTCTTCTCATCTCCGGTTTTTGTGTGAGTCAACAGAATTGCGGGGCATATTCAGCAGCAGAAGGTCAACGTATGAACAGGTCCGTGGGTGCCTGTTCGCTGGGGAGCTTGGGGCCTGCCAATGGGAGAGGAGAGAGATGGAAAAAAAGGCATAGCGTAGTCGATAATTGAATTTCAAATCTCCGTTTGCTATTTCTGTGAAAACTGGCAAAGGCAAGGGAGCTCTGCAAGATAAAAAAAAAAAAAAAAACTAAAAAAACATTTAGCTTTCGGGCATCTCTCTGTTCTTTCTACAGGATAATTGGCTCGATCAGCCTACATTACTGTTCCATTGTAAAGACACAAGAGCAGTTAATTACCCATAAATAAAGACAATGTGGTATGACACAGCACTCAATTAGAGAGAATCCATTTTGTCCCTAACCAAATGTAGACGTACATAAAGACCTTTAGATGTCTGTGCATCAAACCTCGCCCCAATCTCTCCTCTCAGATCTCGCTCAGCACTCAGTCATGAGCAAGAAACAAAACAAAAACACAAAGCTTCGCGGCATCCCATTCTGAACTCTTCTTCCCTGAAGTGATTAGAAAACAAAGTGAGGGACGGCGATAAGGACAAAGAGCGAGAGAGGGAGAGAGAGAGAGAGAGAGAGAGAGAGAGAGAGGGGGAGAGAGAAAGAGAGAGCAAAAAGTGGCTCTGGCAACAAAGAAAGAAACTCTCGTCCTCAAACAGGCCAGACTCCCTGCCGCATCGGCACATTTGGTCTCCCACAGGCAAGTGGGAAAAGAGGATAAGCTAAGGTCCGTCCCTCGGACTCTCCTCCCCACTCCGTCCGTCCACTGTCCACTTGCCATGTCGCCCATGAGAGTTATGCTACAGCAATCTGTTATCTAAGAGACACTATAGGATAACTATCCTTCCCAGTTATCTACACTGCCCAATGCTAGTCCCTCCTTATCTTCCCTCCAGTCCAAACACGTCAAACATGGCAACGCACCAAATTAATAAACAGGGATTGATTGTGTTGCGAACACCAAGCATGCTGAAAAAAAAAAAAAAAACATTTAGCAAACATACACCAATACTCCAGATGTCTGCCTCCACAGGCTAAGGTGGCGAGTAAATTAAATGTAAAACATTGCCGAATGATCGCCACCGGAATGAAAAGCACTAGTTCACGGCGCACGGCTCGCGACATGTGGCGGTGTTTCGAATCGATGAGCACACTCAGCTTGAGTCTGGAGCCGGGACGGTCCATACTCTGCCCCGTGGCACCAAGCATACTGGAGCCGCACCTGCCTTTTTTTTCTTGCTAATTAAAGTTGAGAACAATTAACTTGATAAGCATCACTTAATACCCCCCCACACCCCCACCCCCAACCCCCCCGGCCTAAAGAGGAAGCTCTGCATTTACTAAACAAACAGGTCTGATGCGACATTTGCCTCTATTATCTCATCCCTCAAATTACAACATGAAAGTGAGCACAGGGGTGGGGATGTGGGGAAATAAATAATAATAATAATAATATTAATATTAATAATAATAATAATAATTAAGGTTTCAGCTGAACTAATATTCTGTTCAAATGGCACATTTGGGGTGCAATTCATGTTGGTTGGTGATACATAGGCTGGCTACTTAACCGAGAAAGAAAAAACACCTGCCTGGTTTCCGGGTTATCCCAAACAGTTGTTCCTATGGTGGCCATGAGAGACCAAAAAGCACCTGGCAGTGGAGCCTGCTCTGCTTTCTCAAGAGCTCCCTCCAAAGTGATCAAAATCTATCACCCCCCCCCCCCCCCCCAACATTTCCCTGCTGTTCTTCATCTATACTACTACTGTTGCTGCTGTTGACGTGATCCCCCACCCCCGACTCCCCCACGATTCACAGTTTCTGCTGAGCGGATACCCCCTTCCAGTAGTCGAGGATGTCGTGCAGGTCTTCGTCCTTGGCGAACTGGACCTTCTTGCGCAGGGCGTGCCCGGCGGCGATGTAGGCCTCCTCTCTGGGGCTCTTCTTGTACGGGCGGAAGCGCTCCCAGATCCTGAGGGTGGTCTCAGACGAGTACTCGGGGCTGGACGAGTAGCCCGAGTAGTGGTGGTGGTGCCGGGGCGAGAGCTGGGAGTAGGCGGCGTCCCTCCTGGTGCGTGTGAGGGGCTTGAGGAAGGAGGCCTTCTGGGCGGGGGAGTCGGCGGCGCCCTCGTAGTAGAGGGCAGGGAAGGAGTGCCGGTGTTCTGAGCAGTGGTAGTCTGGGTGCACCTCCAGGTGGTGCTGCTGCGGCTGACCAGTGCCTCCACCACCACCACCACCACCACCTCCAACACCTCCAACACCTCCAACACCTCCGACACCGACACAGCTGCCACCCCCACCACCACTGCCCCCACCGCCACCACCTCCTCCCCTGGTGTCACCACCTGCCCCCCCGCCACAGCCCTGGACACCCACCAGAGGCAGCCTCTCCATGGGCACCTCGCCGCACCGCGCCCCCGCTGCCAACCCCGCCCTCCCCGGGCTGCCCTGGTCGGCGTACTTGCGGGCCCCGGGGCTCCGCTGCTCGGGCACATCCAGGCTGAATATGCGCTGGCCGTTCTTCGACGGGCCGCAGTGACCAGTGCCAGGAACGCTAACACCACCGCCGGCCGAGGAGGAGGAGGAGACGCTGCAGCGAGGCGCCTTGCCGCTAGGGGGCGCCATGACCACCACAGCGGCGTCGGCGCTCAGCTGCCTCTGCAGGGGGCGTGTCGCCGAGGCGGGGGGCGGGTCCCGGTAGGGGGGCGAGAGGAACCCCCCTCCGCTGATCCCGGGCCGCTCCAGGAGCGGCAGAACCAGAGGAATCACCGGGACCGGATGGGGCAGTTTGGGCGATGCCAGAACCTTGCAGGATTCGGTGATGCCAGGGGAGAGGGGAATGAGCCTCTGGGGAAGAGTCGTGATGCAGGCAGGCGAGGCGGGGACCGGGTTGTCTGCCGCCGTCGTTGCCGCCGCTGCCACCGCCACCGAGTCGAGCTTGAGCGCGTCGATGCAGTTGTTGATGATCTGGTTGACCTTGTCCACCTCCTTGGCGATGGTGGAGATCTCGGACGTGGAGCCCCGGCCGTCGTCGTCGTCGTCCGAGTCCTCCCCGCCATCGGGTCCGTTCTCGCCCCGCAGGATGCCCCCGGCCAATCCCGTCAGGCCTCCGTCGCAGACCTCGCCGCCCCCGATCCCTCCGCCTCCTCCTCCGGCCGAGGTGCGGATGTCCATGTAGTTGCCCTTGCTGGCGGCGATGGCCTCCGAGAAGGCGGTGGCCATCTTCTCCACCTGCGGCAGCGAGGAGAGCCGCGAGGTGCTGGTGTTGGCCGAGCCGTGCAGCATGCCCAGGCTGGAGGACGTGGACGAGGGCATCTTGCCGTGCTGCTGCTGCTGCTGGTGGTGCGTCTGCTCGTGGAGCTTCTGCAGGGCATCCGGGTCGTTGGCGGCGGCCGCCTCGGGCCCGTAGCGCATCTCCAGGATGGTCTTCTTGACGCTGATGGACTTCTCCTTCTCCTCCTGCATCCGGCGCCGCCGCAGGCAATAGTAGACCAGGCCCAACACGATGACCATCCCGAACAGGCAGCCCAGGATGGTCATGATGTAGTGGGTGGTGGTCGAGGGACTGATGACCTGCAGCGGCGCGGGCCGGGTGGCGAAGTCGATGCACGTGTGGTTGTAGCGCTGCGAGTTGCGTATGGACGCCACGCAGTAGGTGTAGTTGGTCTGCGGCGTCAGCTTCTCGAGGGTGACCACCTCCTTCTTGCTCTTGAGGTTGCGGACGTCGGACGCGCTGCTGTGGTTGTACTCGGTGAGGATGTACATCTTCTTGTAGGGGCTGGGCAGCTGGACCAGGAGCTTGGCCACGTTCGAGCCCACCATCTGCACCTTGAGGCTGATGCTGTACGAGGGGTTGGACGGGGAGGTGGCCGTGGGCTGGTGGTACGGCCCCGAGAGGTCGGCGATGTCCGCCACCCCGCCGGAGCCGTCCAGGTCGGGCGGCAGCGAGGTCATCCCCATGACGCCGTCCCGGCAGACGGACGCCAGGATGGTGCGGGCGTTCCGGCCATGGCCGGGCACGGGGCTCAGCAGCGGGTAGGTGAAGAGCTCCTTGGGCGACTCGCACTGCAGCCGGTCGTAGGTGTGCGTGACGTTGTTGAACGCCTCCAGCCAGGTGAGGAAGCTGAAGAGGTCGCAGCCGCAGTGGAACGGGTTGCTGGCCAGCTCGCACACGCTCAGGCGGCTGAGCACGGTGAACGTGGTGGGGTCGATCCGCGCCAGCTTGTTGGACGACAGGTCCAGGCTGGCGAGGCTCGGGCACTCCCAGAAGGCGTTGTTGGCGATGACCTCGATGAGGTTGTGCTGCAGGAAGAGGCTGTGCATGCGGCCGAGTCCGCGCATGATGCCCTCCGTCAGGTTGGTCAGCTTGTTGTAGCCCAGCTGGAGCACCTGCAGGTTGGCCTGGCTGGCGAAGGCGCCGTCCTCGATGTACGAGATCTCGTTCTTGGTGAGGTTGAGGTCGGTGAGGTTGGCGAAGCGGCTGAGCGAGCTGAAGAAGATGGCCTTGAGCTTGTTCTCGTTGAGGCGCAGGTCGTGCACCGTGTTGTTGATCTGCAGCGGGAAGGTCTCGTACGGCGGCTGGTTCTGGCTGCAGATGGCCAGCCACACGTAGCCCTTTTCGCCCTCGATGAGCCAGCAGTCGCCGCGCGCCAGGCCCACGAGGCCCAGCGAGAGGAGCGCCACGGTGGGCAGCAGGCCCAGGAGGAGCGGGAGGCTGGGTGGCGGGGCGGTGCTGGTCCTACTGCTGCTGGCCATGCTACGAGCTAGCTCTGGACAAGGGTGGGGGGGGTTGGAGGCTTTTCCTCGAGAGTAGAAAAAAAAAAATAGTCACGAAACGTGCCGGAAAAAAAGAGAAGATTCTGTGCTAGAAGGGTGTGGGTCCAATTTTTCTGTTTTCTTTTCAAAGGAACAGAAAAGGAAAAGGCTGCTGTGGGGTATAGAGAAGACACAATACAGAAAGAGAAAGAGAGAGAGAGAGAGAGAGAGAGAGAGAGAGAGAGAGAAAGAGAGAGAGAAAGAAAGAGAGAGGGTGAGGTCCGAGCACAGTGACACGGGTAAAAAGGAAAAAAGGGGGTTCTCCGGGGGGTTCTCTACAGTTGTACAGCCCACATGGCAGCAGGTGCGGTCCCCATTTTAGGTCTTCGAGGCTGACGAGGAGTGGTGTCGCGGAACACAGCTATGAGTCATGGCTTCTGATCTTCAGGCTCCGCATCGACTGTTGGATGGAGTTTAGTCTCCAAGGGTCGACTTGCCTGTGAACAAAACATACAAAGAGAGAGAAGGCGGAAAATATTAGTGCTGCTCCAATGTTTGCTTATCTGAAAAGTAAAAGGAGCCGTGTTTAATCCAAAGGGATGTGATTAGAATTATTGTAGCATTTCTTATACTGTCTTGAATTTTGTTTGACTGTTTGTGTGTCTGAGCTCTTGACAAAAATAATTTGGAAAATGGCTTTGGAGCTTGAAAATGAAAACCCATGAGAATCCACTCAGGCGAAGGCCAATAATTAGAATGCTTCATTTCACACATATTTATTAAAACGTAGGGCTTTTTCAAAAACAAAGTAAATAATTTCTCTGTAAAAGTTAAATGAATGTTGTTTATAAAATATGTTCAGGCCCAAGTTGTCATCAAAACAGCTAATGGTAAAAAAAACAAACATAAAAGCTATCCTCCATCCTTTTGTGCTGTGCTTACGAGGTAGAACCACATGGCAGTTAAAACATTTGTTGAACCATAAAAAAAACAATAAGGGTCTTGGGATAGCCGTAAACGGAAAAAAACTGACGTAGTTGGGGAAAATAGAATGTAGAGCACAGCGATAATTTGCATGTCTTAAGGCCAAACGTGACACGGAATGATTCAGGCATATTTCGTGGATTAACGCTGGTTTACACACTAATCCAAGGGAGCAGCGTGAGGTGGCATTACGAAGCCCCTTCCTGCAGTTCAGCGGTTTCCCTGACGACCGGGTATTTGAGCGCTGCCGTCTGAGAAGAGGAAGTGCCATCTTCAAACAAACAAACAACGATGTTCCATGACAAACCATTTTGATAGTGTGGCAGTGGGACTGTGAAATGGCATAACGGAGTATCTTTGTCAATTTACGGAGGTCTGAGGCCGCACCAAGGCAACTGCGCTCGTCAATCTGTGTGGATTGTCTCAGAATTACTGACACACAAGAAGTGCACGTTCAGTGCACCCGGTCACTGATATCATACCACAGATTCCTCACTTCAAATAGTTGCACACAAATGCCTCTCACCGCACACACAGCACCAGGTGATGGTGGGAGTTACTTTTTAGCCTCGTCAATTGGGTTCCAGTCAGGGGCTTTTCACTTGTGACTGCAGCTTGGCGTCACTGCAGAGCGGGGGTTCCGCTAATGTTACGCTAAACAGATGCAATTTATCTTTTTCTGGAGACAAACTGTCAGGCTCTTAGTAGATGACACGGGGAGGCTTTCAAAACAGAATGCTTGACATGCACCATTTAACTCTCAACAGGCCACTTGCTTATCCATCGCTTTTAAAGGTGGTGTGTGTGTGTGTGTGTGTGTGTGTGTGTGTGTGTGGCACTTGGTTGTGACAGGGAAAATCACACCACTCCTTCCATGTTTCTGTTTTCTAATCGATGTGTAACAAGACTAATGAAGGTTAGCCAAAATAACCTTCGTCCTCTGATTCAGGCATCGCCATCAAAAGCACCATGACTCACAACAACCGTGGTCCAATCAGAAAACATCTCTCTCATGGCTTGTTATTTTCAAAACATGTATGGTTCAACTAGCTAAACTCCAAAATTCTCTTGCCTTATACGGTCATGGGGTGAAATCTTAATCTGGTTTACTGGAGGACTGAAATCAGTGCAGGTGGTGATAAAGGGAATCAAATGAACTCCCTTGATGGATACAATTCATTTGGTCCTCTTTTTTTTCACATTCATTTATGATCTGTTGTAAACATCAGATATGTGTGAGTGTGTGTGTGAGAGAGAGTGAGTGAGTGAGTGAGAGAGATAGAGAGAGAGAAAGTGAGTGAGTGAGTAAAAGAGAGAGCGAGTGAAGAAACAAAAACTGACATGTATTCGCCCAACACAAGATGCGCCCATTATTTATGACACAACAACGCTGGGCATGCATCACAGTGGTTGCCTTAGTAGCAAGCTGGGCTTTCAACACATTTCCCCTCTCCACCCCGCTCCATCACGCCCCAGTCCCTCCACCCACCTCCACCTCCTCCTCCTCCCTCCATCTTGTGAGTTCTGAGTCATATTTATTTCATTACTCCAGCACTGCTCCTACACCCACTGTGCACTCGCACTCTTCATCTCTTCATCTTCCACCTCTTTCTGTCTCTCTGACTTACTTTCCTTCTTCCTTCCTTCCTTTCTTTCTTCCCTGCTAACCAAACTCTGCACCCCAAAACCCAAACAAGCTGATTTCACTTTTCACCTCTCTCTCGCTCCCTTTTTCGAACTTTCTTTCTTTTCTCCCTTCTTCCCTTCTTTACCATCTTACCGAGCTTTCATATCTCCGTCCATCTCTCTCTCTCTCTTCTCTCTCTCTCTCTCTCTCTCTCTCTCTGCATCTGGCCTTTTCTGACCCGCTGCCGTGGCGATCTAATTAGCGGCTCTACACAACAGCGCCCGGAGGAGGCCTTAATTAGGGCCCGAGTGCACGCGTGCAGAGGTCTGCAGCTCCGCCACCTCCCGAGCGGTGAGCGCGACGAGCGAAGACGAGCACCGGATGAACCCCAAAAACTCGAAAAACCCTTTCCGCAGAACGCTATCTAGAGACGCCGAGGAAACGACACTCGGGGATGACAGCCCTTAAAATAACGTTGTTGTTTTCCTTGTTTGTTGTTCGTTGGCGTCGAGCAGGTGGTGTTTGTCGTCGTCGACGGGTTGGGTTGCTGCATTGTTCTCACCTTGATTAGTTCTGCTCAAGGATAAAGAATGCTGGATGAGTCCCTTTAGGTTATGAAATCGCAGGTGTGTTTGTCGTCCCAGTTGTTGCCGAGGAACAGCCCCACCTTACACGAGCATTCATTCAGTCTTTGTTTTCCTGTTTAAATGAGTCACAATGAAGACTTGTGAGAGCTCGCTTGTGTCTGCCATGTCACGATGACGTGTACAAACTCTCTGCCTATTCTGCTCCATGGTTTTGTGTCTTTACGTCTTTCTTGTGTCTTTCTTTCTCTCACACACTCTCTCACTTTCTCTCCTATTCTTCCTCTCTCTCATTCTCTCTCCTATTCTTTCTCTCACCCTTTATCTAGTTCCCTTTCCCTGACTCTGTCGCTCTTCCTCAATCTGTCGTTACCTCACCCCTCCACCAACCCCCACCCCACCCCATCATTGCATTGTTAGTCTGGCGCTTATCGCACCCCTCCTTTCAGAAAAACGAAGACAACAGAGAGAGAGAGAGAGAGAGAGAGAGAGCACTGAGAGAGCGGGTGGCATCGGGTGAGAACAATCAGCTTCCTCTATGGCTGCCATCCCTCTGTCTGTCTGCCTGTCTGTCTGCCTGTCTGTCTGTCTGTCTGTCTGTCTGCCCGCCCAGTGCCCTGCTTCACAGGTTCCCCTGTGGAAGTGAGGAGCCGATATTCCTTTCATACATTTGTTTGTTTTTTCCCCCCTTCTTCTTGTTGTCCTCCTCTTTTCCCCTCCTCTCTCCCTTGCTTTTTTTTCTTTTCCTTCCCTGAAGTTATCGCTGGTGATATCTGTGATTTAATTAGAGCTGGAGGCAAGCAGACAATGGTAATTAGAGCTTCAGAGAGCAGGTGGACCGTGCCAGCACTAACTTCACAGAGCTCCCCCCTCTCTCTTATCAGCCACAGATTCATATCGCTTCGCTGCAGGGGCTCACAAAAAAGAGTGGGAGAGAGAGAGAGAGAAAGAGAGAAGAAGACAGAAAGAGAGAGAGAAAGAAATAGATGAGGAGAGAGAGAAAGAGAGAGGAAGACAGAAAGAGAGAGTGAAAGAAATAGAGGAAGAGAGAGAGAGAGAGAGAGATGGTGAAGAGATAAGGGTAGAGCAAGAGCAAGTATCTACATCACGTCAACTAAATCTACACTATCTAACAGTGGTTTTAGCTTTAGAGCCAATGACAGTGTGCAGAGAGCCGGGGAAATGTGGGTCATTACTTGGTAGGTTCTGGAGGGCAATTTCAGAAAGATTTCCAAGAATTAAGATGGCTTAGTAGGTTTTAAATTGCCATGATTGATGTTATTATTTGTTCCTAGCTTATTTAGACGCTGCTTGAGTTCGTACTCCATGGTGCATGTATAAGACTCTTTAAGTCTTATCCTTCCGCATGCTTCCATCTCATCTACTTTCTCTTTAGAGTCTCTAAACATAATTAGATCTAATTATTAAATCACAGCCTCCCACAAAAATCCACAGGGAGCAACACTATATAGAGGTAGTAAAAAAGAAATCACAGAGTGAGAGAGAGAGAGAAAGAGAGAATTGGAGAAAGAGAGTTGTCCTTCTTAAACCCCCGTTCTTTCAGGTGTACATGTTTACTCCAGTAATTCATTTCAGTCCTCATTTGTCCCATTCATTTGTCCCACCTCTCTCTCTCTCTCTCCTCTCTCTCTCCTCTTTCTGTCTCTCTCTCTATCACTCTCTCACAAACATCTATCTCTTGATCAGCTATCTATCTCTTGTCTCCCTCCCTGTGCCATGCAGTTGAAGAATACACTAGCCTGACTGACAGACATGGAGGTAATCACACATGAATACTAAGTTCTGCCGGCATTCCTGAGGAAAATCAACAACAGCAGCAACAACAACATCAAAAACCTATTTTGAGGTGCAAGTGCAGCAGCCCCCTTTAGTGATCTGAATACAGCGATTTCTCCTCTCATGTCTTTACTCCTCAAAGCCCTGAGATAAAACACTCACACACACACACACACACACACACACACACACACACACACACACACACACACACCTACACACACCTACAGTACACACACGCACTGAAAAACATTTTGGAGAAAAAAATTCCGGCTCCGAGGAGTGTTTTGGTTGCTTTGCCTCTGAGAGCTGTGTATGCAGCTGCCAGCTGGGCATACGTCACAGGGCGACACGAGGGCACACAGGCACCAATCATGACCCCCAGGGGTCACCGGGTACACAGCCACACGGTCCTCCTCAACCCACTGCCATGTTCTTCACTCACTCCACCACAACGCCCACTCACCCAGTCCGATGGACGGCAACACACACACACACACACACACACACACACACACACACACACACACACACACACACACACACACACACACAATGCCCAGGAGGCCAGTCACACACCTCTCATGGAGATAAACATGTCATAACACTCGGCTGACCTTTCCGACCCTTTCCCCCCAAAAAAAACAACAACAAAACAACCCAAAACACACCCAAACCCAGCGCCCCGTTCCCTTCAGGGGAGCATGATGCCGAGGTGAGCGCCAATTACTGCCAGCAGACAGAACTTTGGGCCGCCGAGCGGAAATGGATCAGAGAGAAGACAAAAAAGAAACGCTTCAAAGCGCCTCTAAAGCTCTCAAAGTTATCTGCTCTCTCTCTTTCTCTCTCTCCCTCTCTTTCTCTCTCTCTCTGTTTTTCTTGCCGTGTACAGTATTTGTGAGCAACATCTGCTATTGTGCGTGCGCCGAAGCCTAGTGGAGCATGCAGAGGAGAAGCGCTCCACACTTCTACCACTGGTTTAAAATGATCTGTGGAACGCTCTTCAGAGCTTGTTGTGACTGCTCTACTGTATATCTTTTTCCCCATTCACAGATGCTCCCTTTCTCTCTCTCACAAACATACACACTCTTTCACATACACACACACTCTCTCTCTCTCACAAACATACACACTTTCTCACATACACACACACACACACACACACACTCTCTCACATACAGACACACACACACACTCTCACATACACACACACACACACCATGTTCCCCATTTCCCTCCATTTTGTTAAGTCCTCATCTGTTACAGTTAAACAACCCAGTTTCATTTTGTCTCCAGAGGTCTGGAAAAAAGCTATTTTCTTTCCTCGATGACAGCACACACATAATAGATGGCAGCAGAGCCTGGTCACGCTCGCTCGTGTGTCTTCCACAATGGCTTCTGTTAGGCTATGTACAGTTTTTCTCTGTCCCTTCGGTGCTTTTCTCAAATGGCGTGACCTGGTCGCTCCTACTCATCTTTTAGATTGGTGTTAATGAAACGCGTTGAGCTGGGATGACCAGACAACACTAGAAGCCTCGTTTTATCACTATGCCTTTGTGAAATAGCCCTCTCGTTGCCTGTGGCCGGAAACATTGCATGGCAACATTGTCTACAAAAAGTTGTCCTGTGTATCGTCAGCTGAAAAGAGAAATTTGCTACGATTTGTTACAATAATTTGCTACATGCCCCCAGAGTGTAGCACCATAGCTGCCTGGAAGCTCTAACTGTTGCCTGTAGCGACTCGATCTATAAAAACCAAAAAATGGACACCGAAAAATGGCGATTTATGTAAAACAAACAAAGAAACAAACAAAAAAACACTGGGTTTTTCCTTTAATGTTCATATACTGTAACTCTATATTTCTGAGTGACAGTAACTGACATTTTTTCCTTTCCTTCCTTTTCTGTAGTTTCTAACAGAAACCTGGTGAATGCAGGAGGATAAGAGACCAGAGGCCAATATACACCAGTTATTGCATCAGTCTCATATGAGCAGACGAGCCCACATGGAAGGGGAGAGGAGAGGAGAGGAGAGGAGAGGAGAGGAGAGGAGAGGAGAGGAGAGGGCAAGCGGCAGGTGGAGAGATTAAGCTTGAAGGTCAGAGGAGGACTTTTCATTACATTCATTACATCCTTACCCTCTCTGACTCTCTCTTTCTCTCTCTCTCTCTCTCTCTCTCTCTGTGTCTCTTTCACTCGCTGATTCTGTCTTTCTTTCTGTCCGTCTCTGTTCAATACCCTTTGATGGGTATCTGGGCGCTGCACCTCTTGGGCCCATTGGACGTCAGAACTCTTTGTCCTCTCTGTTTGGCCTCCAGATTTGCCCGATTCGCTGTGCTTTTGAGAGAGTCTGTGTCCCCCAAAAGATTCCTGTGTTCTGCTACGCTGTTGAAAGGCATGCCAAGCCAACTTTCACTGTATTTTATTTGTATGTGTCTTTCGTCAGTATAGAACGAGATTACAGCGCCGTGTTTGGGGGGTAATCAAACACCAAAGATAGATAGATAGATAGATAGATAGATAGATAGATAGATAGATAGATATTTTGTTTGAGAGATCCAAGTTATAAATGAGAGAGAGAATGAATGAAAATCCGATGTTTTGATTCTGAATTGCTTGACATATTGTTGGCTGCCCAAGAATGTCACTTTGCGCCTTGGGTTTTAGACACTACATGTGGGTGAGCAGTTTAAACAGGCATCTGTGGGAAGGGGAGAAACAAAAAAAACACTGAGTGCTTCCCTTTGATAGAGTTCTCAGTTACAGCTCCATCAACACACAGTGCCTACTGAATAATGGATGACTTCATCCCCCAACTGATTCCCCCCGACTGATTTCCTTCTTTTTTTTTATAGTCGTGCAAATCAAAGGGTACTAAAGCGGGCATGTGTGGGACTTCGCCATAAAAAAAAAAGTCGGAGAATTATCTGTGGACGTGAAGTGCCAGCGGGGGCCTTTAAACTATGGCCGTCGCCAAAACTCTCTGTCCAGTCCGCTCCGGCTGGCAGCAGGGCGCATGTGGGTCAGGGTTTGGCCAGGGGCCGCTTCCTCCATGGCAATGAGGTGGAGGCTGGCGGAGAGCGGCGATAGCCTCCGCCACGTTCCACTCTCTCGCGTCGTGACACGGGGGCCACAGAGACGTGACCGTGCCCAGGGAAGGAGGAAGGGAAGGAGGAAGGGAGGAGGGGAGAGGGGAGGGGTTCATCCACACCGGGCTTATCACCTCCGTGGAGCTGCTACCAGATCCGGTTTGTGCTGGGACACCACCGATCTCCAGCACGCTGTCACCTCCAGATTTGCGAAATCTCCCTTTCCTTTGTCAAAGCAGGACTTCCTTGAAGATATATGAAAACATTCCCCTTTCTCATGGTGAATTTAAGTTTAAGTGTGTTAACCAGGGAGATAAGTAAAGGTCTTTGCGCACTAAAATCTGAAATCTCACAACACATTTGTTACTGTTGTTGTTGTTGTTGTTGTTTTTACAGTTAACAGCACCACTTCAGATTTAGCTCAGAACTTATCAACGTCTTGAATGGGTCCCAAAAGCCAAGGCCTGTTAAATAGTTCTGTTTAATACACTTTACTCAGATTAGATGGCTCTAATCCGCAAACACTCCTCAGAACTTCTGGGTTTTAGACCATAACACTGGGACTCTGTTCTGTTAACTCTCTTTGGCTGTCTCCAGACATGCTAAGCTAACTCAAATACAAACATTTGCAACTCTGGCTGACGCTCTCTCTCTCTCTCTCTCTCTCTCTCGCTCTCTCTCTCTCTCTCTCTCTCTCTCTCTCTCTCTCGATGGCAGTCCAACAGAGACTTCTGAAGGGAGGCAAAGCCACGCGCCCAGCTTGGCTGACTGAGCCAGTTAGCCAGTCAGCCAGTTCTGACGGCAGATGTATATAGTGTGACCGATTTCCGCATGAAGCTCAGCACAGCTGCCGACGAAAACACCTGACTTGGCATGGCAGTGCTGCCAGTCAGTTGGGATAACTGTCTGTTCGTGTCTGGTGTCTCGGGGTTTCTTGTTAGTCTGAGCAGGTACATTAGTGTCTCCGTATAACTCTTGAAACCTCCATAACAAGACGGGCCAGATGCTTTGGGAAGTCAGGATACCAATCTGTGGTTGTGACGCGACAAGAAGCGATATAGTCTCGCACCGCAGATAACGATAGAGTTCAAACCGTCCCAGAAGCACTTTGTTCTCCCTGACCCTGACCTTGACCTTGACCCTGACCGCTGGAATGTCGGCTGCCCTTGTCAGCTCACGCGGACGTCGTCGAGAAAACCACCACCGGCACCCAGGGATAACGTCTAATCCTGAGACTTATTTAACGGCCAACCGTCACATTTCACTCACGAGTCAGCACTATCAGACCCGCCAGCCCGGTCGATTCTTGTCGTTCCATACTTTGCATCTAAACTCGAGGTCCTGTGTGTATAGCGCTTAAGGGAGCGAACCACCGAGCCTTCCGTCGCTCATCGGAGCGTTCGCCCTCAGGTGACGTGACACCTCCTGCTCGCTCACCGGGCAGTGAAGTCGAGTCAAAACTATTTCCCTCTCGCTCTGACACGGTCACGCTCCGCTTTATAACCTGAGGTGGGAGTCACAGCGCTGGTGGATGCCGAGGTACAGAAGGGGAGGAAGGACTAAGCGGAGATGCAGTGATGCAATGTCTGACTTCACAGCCTGACAGATCGCTACGTGACAGCGTGCTTCGAGCTGCCGTCATACCTCTCTCTCTCTCTCTCTCCCTCTCTCTCTCTCTCTCTCTCTCTCTGTCTCCTCTCTCTCTCTCTCTCTCTCTCTCTCTCTCTCTCTCTCTCTCTCTCTCTCTCTCTCTCTCTCGTGAGCTCTCTGTAGAGCCTCCAAAACCAATAGAGGGTAGAGGAATGATCGACTGTTCATTATGAAAATTGGATCCCAGTTACTGATCTCCCAAAGACAATTTCGACAAGCCCTTGCCACCCAGGTTAAACTATCATCTAGACGCCGCGGGCCGCTTCATTTCGGGAAATCCATCACTCGAGCTGCCTCGGCGCCTCCAACGCCTCATAAATAAGAGACACCATAATGTGGAAACACAGAGCATAAAAACATGAGATGAGGCAGGGGGACGGCGACCAGGAGACAAGATGGAGAGGGATACCATCCGTCATGGCGCTGATTATTATTTATGCTGCTTGCCGGCATCCACCCCCCCCCCCCCCCACACACACACACACACACACACACATCTCTCACACACACTCACACACACCACACCCAATCTCATGTCCTACATGGGTGTGACTGTGAAAACAAGGCCTCGTGATTTGTGTTTTTTCTTGCCGACTAACCTTGCCGTCTTTAGTTGCGTAGTCACATACATCATGACACAGATGTACTGTACACCCCCCCCCCCCCCCCCCCCCACCAAACAAAGAACATTCCTCAGTTCCGAAATGCTCTGTGCTTTAAAAAGCCTCGCACGCTTTTTAAAAACGTGTCAGTGAGCAACTCCAAAAGGAACGTCTTTAAACTGCCACGATAATACAGTTGCCGCAAAACGCGAGCGTGAAAGGAGTCCTTAATGAAGTAACTTAACAGGGCATCGGGAAAGTGCTTGGATGAAACATGCTACTTAGTGCCGTCTCGCTAAACAACAATTAGGCATTGTTGTGGGCCTCAAAGACCTTTCGCAGTGTTTCAGTGATTATGATGGAGGCTTTATCAATAATGGAGAAGGCACAGGGGAGGCTAGTGCGGCAGCTTCGGCACGACTCATGCATATTCCAAAGTCGTAATCAGAAATCAGCTTGGAGGCCGTTCAGAAATGCACGGGGGGGTTTGAGAAATCAAGGGGGGAGATATCAGGGGAAAAAAGCAAAAAAAAAAAAATAAAACATGAACAGAACAAAACAAAACAAAACAAAAAAATGGAAAAACATTTGACTGTATTCCAAGAGCTGGGATCTGGAACCCTTTGTCCGCTTCGCCAGTTGTCAGCTTGCCCGACTGCAAACTGTCACAATTCGTGTTGCAACACACACACACACACAGACACACACACAGACACACACACACACCAACAGCAACCCCCCACCGAGGCCTGTGAGGAGCCATGTAGCAGTGTTAGTGTTGCCGTGTCGGAGCGCGCGAGGCAGCATTTCACTAAACGCTGCACTGGAAGCTCTGTCTCGTGGGTGTCCGTCACGAAAGAGACATCTCCTGGGTGGAGGAGGAGGAGGGGGTGGAGTGAGGGTGGGGGTGGTGGATCTCTTCATCTGCAGGCGACGGTGTGGGGGTGTGGGGGGGGGCATTTGGGTACAGAAGGCTGAAGCGTGCGATGCCGGCGTGTGTCTCATTAGCTTAAAGGAGACATGACAGGAGGGTGTCAGAGGAAGGAGGAGTGGGGAGGCAGCGTACATTTGGGAGGGTCTGTCAACATGAGGAGAGGAGGAGAGTTTAATCTCTGTGTGTGTGTGTGTGTGTGTGAGTGTGTGTGTGTGTGTGTGTGATTGTTCTGAGTAAATTTCAGTGTCTGTCTATGTACACGGGTGTATCTCTGTGAGGGAGTGAGTCGAGAGTCCGTAGGCCAGATTGCGCCCATTTTAGGCGTATTTGGCAAGGTACTGTATGTACTGGAAAGGAAGTACTGTAAGTGAGGAAAAAGTGCAGATTGCTTGTCGCGGGAGTTGATTTCAGTGTCATGAATATGCATTCATAGGAGGGTCAGGATAATGTGGGAGTATCATGCAAGCACAGGGGAGGAGAAGTGTTACGTAATAGCGATTGATTAGGTATTCATACTGTATGTATGAAAACAGCTTTTCGCATTGAAAAACTTAAATGCGTCAATTACAGAAACTTTTGAGCTGCTTCAGAACATCAGTTTCCTTCATAGTCAAAGATGTCAAAAGCAACCTTAACTTTTATTTGCCCTTCTAATATTGTATCATTACTTTCACAACATAGGCTAGACTTCCCAATCTAGTTCAAGCATATTTTTAAGTGGATTAGTAGAGCTACTCGACCTACTCTGTACGACACTGCACATTGACATCTTAGTATCATATATGATCGCTAAACTTTGATACGTTTCAACGTCGCAGTGTTCAACTGCACTTGCGGTTCGGGGAACAGGTAGTGATGAATGCTGTTTACTGTAAGTAATGAAGTGACAGCTTAGTAAATTCCACACAATATGGCAAAGCACAGCGTTCACTTTCTTGGTATTAGCACTCTCGGTGTTAGCGCTTTCTCTGTACATCTGGCCCTGTGTGTGGGTGTGTTTATCTACATCACAGTTGGTGGAGGTGTTGCTTAGAAAGTGTGTGTGTGTGTGTGTGTGTGTGTGTGTGTGTGTGTGTGACAAGGTGAGTTGAGATGCTGCAGCATTCCATTAATAGCACCCCCCACGTATGCACGTGCGCACACAGACACACACACACACACACACACACCTATTCACTACATTCACTATAAATCTAACTAGGACCTATAGTACAGTAAGCTTCCCCTTCATTACAGAGAAGGGCAAATTAGCTGACAAGCAAACCAAGACAGTTAAAAGCCTAAAAATGAAAGCGGTGTGTGTGTGTGTGTGTGTGTGTGTGTGTGTGTGTGTGTGTGTGTGAGTGTGTGTGTGTGTGTGTGTGTGTGTGTGTGTGTATGTGTGTGTGTGTGTGTTGGAGGTGTGGGGTCACAGTTTGCCTTAAATCCTTTTTTTGTTCTGTTAAGCAAATGGCAATGGGCAGGTTAACCGTGTTTTCCAAAAAGCCGTGTTAAAAGCCGGTCATGCATATTTACAAGGTAAGCAGCCGCGGTGGGAGTAAAAAAAAAACAACTCCTCAAAATCACCTCAAGGTCCCTCCGTCTCCGCCGAGCACTTTATATTCCCGTAATGATGGGGCCGGTGCGGTCAGTGCAGCCGGGGGAGTGGACAGCACAACACAGACCTCGTGAGAGGCAAAGCATTACCATGAGGTGGACATTGCGTTCTCGAAACGCTTTCCGCCAGACGGACTTCGGCGTTAGGAGAACAAAGTGGAGGTAATTGGGCCAATCAAATGCGTGACGACGGCCGGCGGGGGCTGGGCCATCTCATGCGTGTTTGTTTATCTTGACTAATTCTGACGAGAGGACCCAGAGCTTCATAAGCTAATTAGGAGACGAAGCGCCATCTCGATATTGTCATCAAGCTAATTATAGAGGAAGACGTGCTACCGGAACGTTCCATGAACGCGTCTCCTCTCTCTCCGTCCAATTATGTAACAGAAACGAGAGGCCGTGAAACCGGCGGTGTGGTGCGGTGCACCCTCTCTCTATCTTTCTCTCTCCGTGATAACAAACACATGTCCACACACACACACACACACACACTGAGGATTATCGTTCTCTTTCTCCGGCAGTGACAGGATAGGGGGACGTGCGCACTCGTCACACGCAATCGAGGCGATCGGTTCTGACAGCACCGTCTGAGCGCAGGAACGAACGCGATCGGCAAACCTGAGGACAAGAAGGGGGGAAAAATGACAAACGACACAAAAACTCCTCCTCTTCCTCCTTCTCCTCCTCCACTCGCCCCCTATACTGAATAGCCACCCATGGAAAAAAAGGATGTCAACAAGCCCCTGTGATTAAGGTCAGTAGGGGAGTTCTGGCGAGGCGTCTCAATCCCTCGCTGCCCTCGCCGTTCCGTTCCATTCCGTTCCGTCCGTGCTTCGTGTTCTCGACGCGTATGAAAAGGTGTGCTCGCCCGAGCGTGCCAAATTCATTTTTCGCCCGACCATGTCTGTCTCTGTGTGTCTGATTTCCGCTGCCTTTCATGCCTCTCGCACGCGGACGAATTAGGTGACATGTTATACCCGGGAGCTAGTAATGGCAATCAGGACACACTCACACACACACACACACACACACACTCTCACACACACACTCACACACACCAACTCACACTGCAAAAAATGGCAGACCATGACCAAGACCGTAACAATCTGCCGGCTTTCTCAGAACAGCCTCTCGTTCACCTCTCTCCCACACACCGAAGACATGACACACTTTACCCAGAGGTGTGTGTGGGTGTGTGTGTGTGTGTGTGTGTCTGTGTGTGTTTGTATGAGTGTGTGAGACATGCTATGCCTGACAGACTCATTCCCATTGCATCATGGGTCTTGACAGAGGTGACAGGATTTCCAGCGCTTGGGACAGGCTGCCCGCTCTCTCTCTGGAGTCTGCCCTGAGTGATTTCACACACACACTCACACACACACACACACACACACACACACACACACACACACACACACACGAGCGTGAGTGTTTTGAGTGTCAAGAGGGCCCCCGCTGCCATCAGGAAGTTCTCCTGTTGCGCTGAGCCTCATTGGTTCTGATCACAGCCCGGGCAAGGACACACTACCGCTGCCTCCACTGCCGGGACGCTCCTATTGGACGCCTGAACCCCCCCCACAGTCTCTGTCATGTTAGAGTCGTATGTCATTGTGTTCTGCTTGGTACGCCTCAAGCTGCCGTGCGTTCAAATTCGGCAAACAGTTGGCGAACGCTCGTGGGGAATGTGTTTTCTTTGAACCGTTCAATTTGAATGATTTGGCGCCAGCATTCCATTCTAACGGTAATTGTATTGTTGCCTTCGTCCAACTCACGATCTAGTTCCACTGTATGTTCGCGGAGAGCTACCTCCTCAGACCGTGGTCATTGAGGTTGTCCCTTCACAAAATGCTTTGGGTGCCTTGATAAAGTGCTATGTCAATGCAGGTTGTAACTGTTGTAAAAGAGAGGGCTATGGTTACGTAATAAGATGAGACGAGTAGAGAGAGAGAGAGAAAAAGAGAGAGAGAGAAGGTGAGTGAGTGGGATTCTTTGCATAACAGCCATTATCCTCTCTTCAACGCCACATGTTCCCTCACTCTTCCTCCACCCATTGGATATGTCTTCTACCCATCCACCTCTCCTCTGTCCATTAATCACCTTCTACCCATTCACCTCTCCTCTGTCCATCAGGCCTTTACTCCTCCTTCACTCCACTGTACATCAGTCCTTTACTCCTCCTTCACTCTGTCCATCAGTCACTTTCTACCTCCTTCACTCCTCTGTCCATCAGTCGCTTTCTACCTCCTTCACTCCTCTGTCCATCAGTCCCTTTCTACCTCCTTTACTCCTTGAATACTCTGTCTATCAGTTGCATTCTACCTCCTTCACTCCACATCCCCACCCTCTGGCCTGGTTTCAGCTTCCACTCCTCCCTCCCTCCCTCCCTCCCTCTCTCTCTCTCTCTCTCTCTCTCTCTCTCTCTCTCTCTTCCTCTCCCTCTGCCAACATCCTTTCCCAGTCTCTCTCCTTTTCTCTTTTTTTCCCAATAGTGGTCCCCCCTTTCGTTCTCTCTCTTTCGCTCTTTATCTCCTTCCACTCACGCTCCACCCCACACACTCCCTCTCTCTCTCTCTCTCTCTCTCTCTCTCTCTTCCTCTCCCTCTCCCTCTGCCAACATCCTTTCCCAGTCTCTCTCCTTTTCTCTTTTTTTCCCAATAGTGGTCCCCCCTTTCGTTCTCTCTCTTTCGCTCTTTATCTCCTTCCACTCACGCTCCACCCCACACACTCTCTCTCTCCCTCCCTCTCTCTCTCTCTACCTCTCTCTCTCTCCCTCTCCCTCCCTCTCTCCCCCTCTCTCTGTGTGTGCAGGCAGCATGCTGATGAGGGTGGTGAGTCAGAGGCAGGGCAGGAGGGATCTGCTGCAGCAGACTGATCTGGAGGCAGATAGGAGTGGCAGCCCGCCAGCGGGGATCTCACACCGACTCTCCCACTCCCTCTCTCTTACTTCTTCTCTCTCTCTCTCTCTCTCTCTCTCTCTCTCTCTCTCTCTCTCTCTCTCTCTCTCTTTCACTCACTCCTTATCCCCTTTCTCTCTCATTCTTTCCTCTCTCCCCCCCCCCCTCTCTGAGAGTACTTATGTATATCCCTACCCCCCCCCCCCCCTTACTACACACACATGCATACACATACACTCTCTCCCGTGGATCCTCCTCCATCACCATCTCCATCCCTCCCTCTCTCTCTCATCCTCCCTCTCTCCCTCCCTCTCTCCCTCTCTGGGGGTTATAATAATAGGGAGTTCTGGGTATAGTCCTGTGGAGAGTAGAGAACAGCCCATTTCTCATGGCTGGACGACTGCTGTGTGTGTCCCTCGCTCGCTCTCTCCCTTCTCCTCTCCTCCACCCACTCTCTCCCTCCCTCCCTCCGGCGGCGCCTTCCATTCATCCGTTCATCCATTACTCCGCAGCCCTCCGGCCCCGCGGCCACCCATCGGTCATCGCTCCGTCTTGTCCAAGGGGCTCATTAGCGCGGCTCCGTCTCCGCGCGGGACCCATCCGCCGCGTCCGTATCCGTCTCCCGTGACAGACGCTAATACCTCCTCCATCCCTCAATATCCCACTACGGAGCTCGCCGGCTATTCCGCCGGCTATTCCGCGCCTCAGCTCTGTGAGGTGTAAAGGCACGTTTTTCTTTAGGGGTCCCCTTATGCAGGAGGACTTGCATCATTTTTGTATCAGCCGAAGGTTTCGCTTTCATTATATTTGCTTTACAGACACAAAACGACAAACAAAAAAAGTGTCCCCCGTTACATGCTCTCCGAGTACAAATATCAAATAACAGCCAAGCAATAGAACATCATTAAGGCAGCGTTTACAGTGTAATCGTAATGCACTGACATTTCAGGTGGGAGCCATTTATATTTTACTGTAGTACAGATGTCTGAATATTACCGTCTAACGCACGCGCTCCACAAACCGAGTTCGAGTTCAAACTCGATGGAATACCACCAGCAGCACCTGAGCCCAGAGACAAATAAACCTGCCTTTTGTACAAGGGCACACAGTCTAATAACTGGAAGGTCTCAACTGTAATCCATAACAACAGTCACATATTTTTACGATTCCACACCCAGAGAGAGCTGATCTGGTTTTATTTAATTGAAAGAAAATCCTGGCTTGATCCACGCGATTCGCACAAAACAACTTTTAATTACTGCCTCGTCTGAGTCAAAGTGTCTTGAACTGCGAGCAGTACTCGGGAAGAGAGTGTGCATTCATTGACATTCCCCTCGCCACAATGCATGCATAATGGTTTGCAAATGGCATGCGTCGCCAGTGAGATCCGCCTGACGATCGTCCCGTATGTCCCAGTGTTCAGGTCCATCCAGCCATGGCGGGAGCGCATAATTGGAGATATTTGCCGCCGCGTTCTGTGGAGACGGAGACAGTCACGTGACGCGGCGTGTCGTTCTGCTCGATTCGAAAACGTGCAAACCCTATTATTGGAGTCATCAGCATCTGCAGGAGCTCACAGGCCGCATTTACGTTCCATTGATGTTTCTTTAAAGCCAGTCACTCAAAGGGAGTGTGTACTGACACACACCACCACCCATGGAACCCCCCGTCAGAGCCCCCCCCCCCCCCCCCCCCCCG
This sequence comes from Sardina pilchardus, assembly GCF_963854185.1. NCBI lineage: Eukaryota > Metazoa > Chordata > Actinopteri > Clupeiformes > Clupeidae > Sardina > Sardina pilchardus. Next base: position 41,604,800 of record NC_084994.1, read on the forward strand.
CGTGATGGATTATGAACGTGTGTACGCACGTGTCTGCTGGTGACTGGGTCTATATTGCATACGTCTATCATGCAGTTCAGTAATGGATAGGCTCATCAAACTCCTATTAGACACAGCACAGGCTTCTGGAGTGGGGAGGGGTGGAGGACAGCTGATAGCAGACAGTAGTAGTGACATCAGAGGCTCTCACACTGACACAAATGCTCTCAACGTTCCTCGTCCGACACGTGCGACTTCAGTCACTCGCGGATCTGGAATGCGTTTCCCGTAAAACTCAGCTGTTTACTAACATGGTATGGTGCGTCGTTCAGCTACAGGTTAGTGTAAGGTCCTGGTAATGGTTAAGGAAAGAGTAGAGGTGTGTGTAAGGTGAAGGAGGCAGACATTAAGCTTCTAAAAGAAGAGGCCAAGTGAATGATTTTTGTCATCTGATGTCTGATATACTGAGCACTTTAGATACTTTTTAAAAGATGCCAGACATAGTCCAAAAAAAGTTTTACCAACTACGCTCAAAAACCTCCTCACAGCACAAAGGCAGTCTGCCTTCAGCAGTGACTCACGTGGAGAGGCCGTTAGTCTTTTATACCGCCATACTTTTAAACAGTCATCACCACGGAAACACATCAGAATTGCCAGGTGCCAGTGATGATAGTCTCCTTCTCTACCTGCGTTAATGCCCGCCTACAGCTTACCACAATCGCCGGCCATAATGAATCATCAGAAGTCCAGCCGCGGTAGCGGCGAAGACTCATAAACAGCAAGGACAGAGTGCTCTCCCTAAAGATACCAGTGCGTTAAGGGGCTATTGCAATAGCTGTAAATCTGGGAGAAACTTCTACCGCCCATCGAGTTAAGCAACACTCAAAACAAAGTGCAAATGAATGCGATGTCTTCTTTAGGGTGCATGGGCAGGCTTAGAGTTTTATTCCACCTGCTATACAGATAACCTATGTGTGTGTGTGTGTGTTTGTGTGTGTGTGTGTGTGTGTGTGTGTGTGTGTGGTGACTGCCATACACTCTAGACGCTAACATGCAAAACTTTGAAATGATGGAGAGAGCGAGCGCTCGGAATGCTAAGAGCTTTTTGCGCGACATATTTATGTTTGTTTTGAAACACCTCTCGTGATGCGGCCGTATCTCAGCATCGCTCGCTAAACCGCATCTGAGATGACACATCGGCAGCATTACCCCCAAATTGCCGAGGCCTTTAAAGAGTCACACTGTGACACTAAAGCGCCAGGAAACAGCATGTAAAGCAAAAACAATTTCAGTAATGGAAGCGAACGCTGCGCGAGTGCCTCCATTTTGTGAAGTCTCATACTGCATATCATCATTTTATATCTATTACTATTTGCAAGTGAACAAACTGACATTCAGAGATGTTTACAAGTATCTTCTAATATGTGCGCACACACTGCACTGCTCTTTGCTGACACAGTTTCTGACTGACTTCCATATTCTGGGTCACAGTTGGTTACCAAACACCCTTTAATATCCATTTAAACTAAGCGGCCACACAGAGAGCAAAGCAAACTCTCCCCCGGGATAGTGTGCGGCATATATATATATATATATATATACATGTATATATAAATCTATATATATATGCTGCACACTATATATATACTGTATACTCTAAAAACAAAATGTGTCGAAAACAACACAACTTGTGTTGTTTTCAACACATCTCTAGGATTCACCTCCAGATAGGGACCACACACTTTGGCCTGTTTCCAAGACGTTCATTTTAAGAGCGTATTGGCGCAAGCAGAGAAATTAGAAAAATGGCTTCTCAGTCAGAACCAAACTGCTGATGGCGAATAAAGTGCTCAATTATTCTTAGCGATGTCCAAAAGGCTACTGCAGACCCGCAATAAATGAACTCCACCTCTGTTATGCTCTATGACATTTCCATTTTCATACTATCATGTGTTCTCAATGATAATATTATTGATTCATAAAAAAATATATATACCTCTTAACAATCTTTCTTCATTGATTTGTTTTCCTTGCTGAGTATAATTTACCACTCTGTACCACTAAAGAGAGATGCTGAGGCAGGTACAATATATATATATACAGTATATATATGATGTACTTGGACAGCTGTTTCCTTCCCCTGTTCACCCTGTAGGCGCTCGCTGGTTCACGTATAGGAGCCTCTGTAGCTTTAGGGGGCGACGGGATGCTATTTCCTCCCTCCTCCGCGCACGCTTCTCTGAAGGCCTATTTTCATTGTGCCACTGTGATTAATGCCTCCACTGCACAGGAAGAATACCTTCACCTGAAGGACAGTCCTCTTTCAAAGGCCTCTCTCGGAGTGGGGCAGAGAGAAAGAGAATTTTGGGTATTTCTCATACCTCTCCCCCCCTTTCTTCTCTCTCCCCTCCTTTCTTCTCCTCCCTTCTCCTCTCTTTTCTGGTGTAGGGGTGTCAGGGGCAAATTAAGAGTAAAAGTGGTGTCTCTCTCCCTCAGCTCCCGAGTGCTTGACATTTTAATCTGCGTTTCTCTCTCCAGCGTGCTCTGACCTTCTTCCTTAAAGGCGGCCATATTCGTTTCCACTCTCTCTCTATCTCTCTCTGTTTTATTTCAGCTCCATCGCTTTCACTCTCTCTCTCTTTTCTTCCTGTTGTCTCCTCTCTCTCTCTCTCGTTTCCTTCCTCTGTCTCCTCGCTCTCTCTTTTACTCACTTTCACAATCTCCCTTTTTTCCTGGCATTTTCCTCCAGCAGGTGTTGACATTTTAAACCGTCACTCTGAGTACCCCCCACTTTTAACTCTTCCACATCTTTCTCTCCTCTCTCTTTCTCTCTCTCTCTCTCTCTCTTTCTCTCTCTCTCTCTCTCTCCCTCCCTCTCTCTTCTCTCTGATATGCTGTCCTTTGTTACACCCCAGCTCTGTCCCAACATTACCCCAGCAGTCTGCTGCATCAGTAGAATGTATAAGGTTGATAATAAGTTCAGGTGTAAGGAGTGTCTTGAGACTAACTAGTGTTTACCTCTCGGTCGCTCTTTGCTGATGAGCCTCGTCTACTCACACACAACGCACGCACGCACACACACACACACACACACACACACACACACACACACACACACGCACACACACACACACACACACACACACACACACACACACACACACACAATCTTCCCCCCTCTGCCTCTGATACTTTACATCGACCCATTGCCTTTCTCTCAAAAGCTCTTTGTGCCACATCCATCATATTACTGTTGTGTGTGTGTGTGTGTGTGTGTGTGTGTGGTAAACATGTTTACTTGTTTGTTGCTTTTTGGGGGCCTCTGTGTACACACTCCTGTTGAAAGGTTGGAAGTGGTGCACGCACATTGATCTGTGAGTTTGATACGGCGGCTCTGTAAATGCCCAATACCTCCTACTGCCTCATAAATACTATACAATACACCGCAGGCTCACAAACAGGAGCATCTCTCTCTATGCATTACTATCTTCATCTCTCTCTCTCTCTCTCTCTCTCTCTCTCTCTCTCTCTCCCAAGTTATCTCTTTATCTCTCTCTTTCTATCTCTCTCTCCCATGCTCTCTATCTCTCCCATATTATCTCTTTCTCTCTCTCCACCTCTGTCTCTCATGCTCTCTCTTCATCTCGCTCTCTCTCTCTCTTTCCCTAGTTATCTCTTTGTCTCTTTCTTTCTACCTCTCTCTCTCATGCTCTTTCTTCATCTCTCTCTCCCATATGATCTCTCTCTCTCCGTCCCATGCTCTCTCTTCATCTCTCTCTCCCATTCGATCTCTTTCTTTCTCTCTCTCTCTCTCTCTCTCTCTCTCTCTCTCTCTCTCTCTCTCTCTCTCTCCCATGCTCTGTCTTCATCTTTCTCTCTCTCTTCTCAGGAAATTGTAGCTCTGCTGTGGTGTCAGCTGGCTCTGACCAGCACCTCCCACTCCAGCGGAGCAGGACACAGTGGACACGGTGGACCAGGAGCAGAAGCCGGAGCGGGCAGGGAAGAGGAGCGGGACGGGGGAGGGGACCGCGTGTCGGCTCCGCCACTACGGCTTAAAACAAACAGCCAAGCGGCACCTCCTACACTGCAGGCCTGGCACTTCCTGCTCTCTCTCTCCTTGTTTTGTTTTTGTTCTTTTCCTTTTTTTGTGTTTTTACTCCGCAGACGGAGAGAGCGAGCGAGAGAGGGGGGGTGGAAAGTATGTTTGCCCTACTGCTCGAAAACTAGGACAGGCTCTGACTGCAGGCACCGAAGAAGGGAAAAAAATGATGTGGGGGGGGGAAAAAGAACAAGAACAAAACAAAAAGACCCAAATCAGAGGCTAAATAAAACAAAGAAAATGCCAGGGGTTGGAGAGAGAGAGAGAGAGAGAGAGAGAGAGAGAGAGAGAGAGAGAGAGAGAGAGAGAGAGAGAGAGAGACAGAGAGAGAGACAGAGAGAGAGGGAGGGGAGTGGTGAAAGATGAAAGAGAGGTAACGAGAGTGAGAGGCTTCTGGCTTCTCCTCCATGGAGGTATGGATTTGGTGTCTTCCTCTCCCCCTCGCTGAGCTCAAGTGAGCTGTCTGCTGTCTGTGCTGACCTCAGTCTCTCCCCACAGCGGGGGGGCTCTCCTGCCACGTACCACTTGACTCTCTTTCCCAGCATGCCTTGCCCCTGGGAGGAGAGGATCAAGTGGAGTGCAGTTATTGTTTGAGGTTGCTGGGTGGTGGAATGTAGGGGAAGTGAGATAACTGCGGTTGCTTCTTTTTAAAAAAAAATAAAATAAAAAATGCTCTCTATCGGTTCTAACTGTTTTTCTCCCCCCCCCAAAAAAAAAAAAAGAGAAAGAGAGAAAGAGATAAAAGACACAACCATTTGCCTAAAAGTGAAAGGCACATCATTGTGGAAATGATGAAAACGCTAATTGGCAAGGATCTGCAACTTTCAAGGTTTTCTGGCTTGCAGCTGACTTGAAAAATCATGGATGGCCTCATGATTGGATTCAAGGGAGCTTCAGGAGTGACAAAAGATGAGTCCAAATGCTCATCACACACCACACACAGTCAGCCTTTGAAAAAGGAGTTATTTTGAGTTTAGTGCACACAAAAGATTACAAATGATGCCTCTGGATGTGCCGCTTGGGACTTGGGTGTCTTTCCTTGATTTACTCCTGGAATAGGCTGACAATTCTTTTGGAGAAACTAAACATAGCAATCGAATCAAGAACAACAAAAAAAGTTGTTATCATCCTTTCCATGATGCCATATACCCTCTCTTTTTTTTCTAAATCACCGCCTTTCTTGTCAACAGATTCATCAGAGCAACTGGCACAGATCAATCCATGGGACGATGATCTTGGACCAGAAAGTTCTGGCACATTCCTTGCCGTTTTGCCACGGCGGCGGCGGCGGCATTTGATTTGCCTTTGAATGCCAGGCTTGACGAGCGAAAAAAAAAAAAAAGCCCTCGTTGCGCTGATTCCTTCGCCAGGCTTTCAGGAGCCCCCTTTGGGCCCCGAAGTCGCGCAGGCGACATTTCAGACGGGTGTTAATTAAAGCTGCACGTGAGCTAAAGGCTGCTGGTGGCGGTGGAGTGGAGTGGCGGCAGAGTGTTAGTGTGAGGGGGGGGGGGGGGGGGTTGTGGGCTGTGGTTGTGAAGTGAGGATCTATGAATAGAAATGCACTAATGGCAGCCCTCAAAGTGAAGAGAACTTGCGTTGAAAGCATTTCTCCGCCGTTGTCTATTAAAGCCGCCGTAATTGCTGAGAGCAGGTGTATTTTCTTTTTTTCTTTTCATTTCACATCTTTTCTTCTTCAGCACTGGTGTTATGCTGTCTCTTTCTCTCTCTTTCTCGCTTTTTTCTATTCTGTCACTTTTTTCCCTCTCTCTCTCTCTTCCTCTTCTTCTCTCGTACTATTAGTCCAATTCACTCTCTCTTCCTGTCTCTTCCATCTCCCTGTTGCTATAGTATTCTGTCTCATCACTCTCACTGTCTCTCCGTCTCTCTTATCCTTCTGTGGAGGAGTGCGAACACCACCTTTGGGTTTCTTTCTCACGCAGAGGGACTCACGCAGCTGTCCACCTGGCTGAACCGGGGCGTCGGCGTGAGAGACGTGGCCGTCCACCCCGAGACCTGACCCGTGCTGTCCGCTCCGCTGCGGAGGTGAGAAAAGCAAAGAACGCCAGACAAGATATCTGGAGGGGGGGAAATAAAAACAAAAATATAAAAACTGAGGTCTGACGACGATAAGACTAGAAACTAGAGCCGCAGGAGAAAGGAGAGGAGGAAAGACTTGCTTTCTCTGCTGCCGTGTCAAAATATGAGACCGAGAAGAGAAGAGAAGAGAAGAGAAAAGACTAAAGGAGTAGTTTTGTCTGCTACTGTATAGCATATAATGAGCAGTGATGTAAAAGTACAGTTTTTGAAAGTTAAAGTTCTGCCATGTGTTGGTTCTACCTGTGCACTTAACACATGTGATTTCAGCAATGACCTGATCTACAGTACCTGGCTTAAGAACTGTGCTAATTGGCTAATCAGCTAATTAAGCGAATGATTGGAATAAAAATATGGCGGGACTTTTACCTTCTGAGGGTGGAATTTTACAACTCTCAGATAATGAGACCAAGGTGAGAAGAGAAGACATGAGAAGAGAAGAGATGAGAAGAGAGATGAGAAGATAAAAGACAAGAAAACACTAGATGAGAGGAGATAAGATGAGACTAAAAGAAGACAAGAGACTAGAAGACATGAGAAGAGACGACATGAGACTGGAAGACATGAGAAGAGAAAAGAAGAGAAAAGAAGAGAAGAGACGAGAAGAACAGAGACTACACGAGAATGGAAGAGGCCTCTGTAGGGAAACTCACTGTGGCGGCCACAAAAGACGAGCTACCCAAGGCGCCGCTAATAGCACGTCCTGCCATGCTGTGTTGAGTGGGTACGTGTCATGCCAATAACAAAGAGTAAACAGCCCCTTGATTGTGTTCACCACGCTGTCACTTCAGCAGATGATGATAGTAGGAAGGCACTCGACACTGAAGGAATATTCATTATGTAAATTACAACTGCCAAGACGGAGAGAGAGAGAGAGAGAGGAAGAGAGAGAGAGGGAGAGAGAGAGAGAGACAGTCCAACACATATTGGTGAGAGATAGTGAGATTAGCTATTGTGAATTTGATTGGAAGGTGGGGGTGATTGTCAAAGAAAATGCTCAGAAATGTAAAAAGAGACGCGACAGAGATGCTGGCAGGTGTTCTTTCTGCCGGAACAAAAGTGTGCGGGGGGGTGGTGGTTGTTATTGAGAGGTTTAATCATACGAGGGTTTTTGAAATGCACTTGAGTGAGGAGTGCATCTCTTAACACATCGCTACGCTGTCCGTAAACATCTGCGTTAAATCTTCTTAGAGGCATACACATTGAACAGCCAATCGGGGGGTATTCATGTGTATGTGAGTGTGTGTGTGTGTGTGTGTGTCGCAGCTCACATGCCAGAGAAGAGCAACAAAAGGAAATCACCACACTGCCTGATTTGTGTTTTCCTCAATCCCTATTCAAGATGGCTGAATACAGCTGACGATGGTAGTGGTGGTGGAGGTGGTAGTGGTGGTGGTGGAGGGACTCTTTTGCCGATTGGGGAGGCTCGTCACGTCGCGTGGCGCGGCGCGTTCTGTGGAGGCTTACCGTCCGAACGAAGATTAATTGTGTGGGTTTGTCATCCCAGCCTGGCCCCGGATAACGCCAGTCTGTGAATACAGAACACCTGCCAGCCAGGTGCGCTGCCCCGGTTACGTATCAATATGCCGAGCGCGACGGGGGGGCGACCGTGTTAACAAAATCAGCACGGCCGAGCGCTAAGCCTTTTTGGCGAGGTCGGGCCAAATGGCGAAGCGATGTCTTCCCGGGAAGGCCACACGGACATGGGAGGTCCGTTTGTCCGGGCAGTTTGGCTAACGACGAAAATATTAAGGTCTAGTAGGTTAATGAGCATTGGCTGCGTCAACTGACATTCATTAACGCGGCCTCTCGGTCCTAGTGTTGTGTTAAATAGAAATAAATCTGCGATGGAGTCACGCGAGGCGATTCAGAGAGACCATAAACACCGTTCTGCCGGCAGTTACATTCCGATTTAGCCATTTTCTGCTTTCATCCAAAGCGACGTAATGTACTAAAGGTAAGGTCTGTCTTTTTTATCCAGTCCATAAAGCCACGATCCGTGAGAACGCCGGCGCCTATTTATAACTGCTGAGGTGCTCCCATGTGACTCGCATCAGAGAGGAAGAGAGGAGGTGTGTGTGTGTGTCTGTGTCTGTGTCGGTGTCTGTGTGTGTGTGTGTGTGTGTGTGTGTGTGTGTGTGTGTGTGTGTCTGTGTGCGTCGTGTTTGTATGTGTGGAGAGGTTATGAAGGCCATCTTCTCTTTTGTGCTGATTGAATAATGACAGGCCATTCTGGGGACAGCACACTTTATACAACACACACACACACATACGCGCACACACACACACACACACACACACACACACACACACATACGCGCACACACACACGCACACACACACACACACACAAGTGAAGAGTGAGGAGGAGTCATTAAGGGCACTACTAGTGAGTCCTTGACTCCAGGTGCTCAAAAGCTTCCATCACGCCGTAATCACGGCCATTCAGCTCTCTGCCCAGGTGACCGACACAGCACAGAGAGAGAGAGAGAGAGAGAGAGAGAGAGAGAGAGAGAGAGAGAGAGAGAGAGAGAGAGAGAGAGAGAGAGAGAGAGAGAGAGAGAGAGAGAGAGAATGAGGTGGCTGGGGGTCGAGTCAGTCAGTTGCTGGTCGTGTACCAGCCACTCATCTCTCCCAGGGGTGAGTGAGTGTACGTGTATGTGTGTGTGTCTCCTGTGTGTGTTTGTTTACTGCTGTGGATCTGTCAGTGTAGAACGCACGAAAATGGGAGGCCACACAGCCTCCACTGACTCCATTGCCGGTCTGATCTCCCAGGCGGTCAAGGGCTTGTCTGGAGAGGCCGAGGTCAAGGGAGGTCAAGGGAGCCGCGAGAGCGAGGACCACGGCTATATACTGTAGGTGCCCCTCTCGTCCTCCACGTGGCTCACCTCAGTCCAGGGTTTTTACGGAAAAATACCGTTATTGCGCAGCTACTGCTGTTGCAGTGCAGGTCCATTAAATACTGTAGGAGAAATTGAAAAGGTGCACTTCAAATGCAGCAGGCGTGCCGGAGAGTCAATTTTTGAGAATGTTTATCTAATTTCAAGGGAAATTATTCTCCGCTCCGAGAGGGTAATCAACTTTAATGAGGAAATTGGCCGCACTTGATTCATGTGCCCTTTTGGTCCACACCGAGTTGACTCCAAAAGGTTAGCGGGGCGAAATGACGTCAGGACCAGGACGTCAGTAGAGTTTGACAAGATTTGGGAAATATTCTTGAGAGATTGTAATCTTCTAACGAATGCCCCTCATTCAAGCTTTACTCAAGACATTACAATCTTTCAAGAATCTTTCCCAAATTTTGTCTAAGTCTGTCAGTGTAAGGTAGGCCTTAGTTGGTTGCTAGTTCTGATTTGTTGACAGGCATTACAATACAAAAAATGAGCTTTTCATTCACATTAAAGTTCTGATATCTTTCTACTGTATGTTAGAGTCTGAACGGCTTTGATACTGACTACATGCTGACTGTATTCTGTAGTCTCATATGTGGGGAATTTTGGTTATTCCCAACTCTGAGGCTTGGGCATGTCGATAAAGAGGAGGACTGTGTCTAGTGGAGAGGTGGGGGGGGGGGGGCTGTTGGCTGCAGGGTGGGTGGTGTATGGTGGAGGAGAGTAAGCACAGTTAGTGGCCCAGCGAGAGCCTGTGGAGAGGGAGGGTGGGGGTGAGGGAGGGTGGGGTGGGTGTGGAGGATGTGAGGGGAATCCTAGCAGGGGAGCTGGCACGAGTACCTTTCTCTCAGGCTGTCAGCAGCTGTCATTTCATGCCAGTGAACCCCCCACCACCACTCACTGCTGCCCTTCTCCCTACCTCACTCCCACCGTTGCGCTTCTCCCTACCGTACTCTGTCTGTGTTGCTTTTCTCCCTACCTCACTCTCCTCTCTGTGTTGCTTTTCTCCCTACCTCACTCTCCTCTCTATGTTGCTTTTCTCTCAACCGCACCCTCTCTGTTGCTTTTCTCCCTACCTCTCTTTCTCCTTCTATCTCTCACACTCTCTTGCTATTACTCTTTTTTACAAACTATCTTCTTTTTTCTCCTGCTTTTTCCCCACATCCCCTTCCGCCACTTCCCCCCATTTCTTACCACCTCTCCCTCTGAGTATCTCTCTCTCCCTCTCTCTAATCACACACACGCAGTCCCACACACACACACATGCACACTGTTCCGGGGGCCACGGAAGCCAGGTGCGGAGAGGCGAGCGGCCATCTTGGCGGTGAGCAGGTGGAGCGCGGGGCACGGTCTGTGGCGGTGCCAGCCTCTCGGCCTCTAATTACCCCGCGTTCTCCACTCGAGGGGGGGCGCCGCGCCGGGAGACTGAGCCCTCTTCACCGACGACACTCTCCTAGCGCGACACCTCCATCTCCACCACCTCCTCCTCCTCCTCCTCCTCCTATTCACCTCTCTCCTCCACCTCGGCGTAACAGCCGCTGAGCTCGCGCGAGTAAACCCCTTCTGCGCCGTGCTCCAAAGTGCGAGTGCGTTTCTTGCACTTCCTTCCTCGACAGTCTCACGATCCCTCAGGGCAACAACTTCCCTCAGCAGTCTTTTTCTCCCCGTGAATACGCTTAGCTGCGTTCCCATTAGCGCCAGATAGCATTTAGCAAATGCAAACACCAGTATCATTTATGCATGACTGTTGAAAAGTTGTCTGGGAGTCACGTCTTTTCTTTTTTATTCACACATTCTTTCTCGGTGTTAAAGAAAAGAACAATTTCTCCAAGACCATACAGAACATGTACGTCTGTTCTGCCTCTGAGAGTGTGTTTGCTGTAGACCTCCATATGTTAAGTATTCACGCTATAAGCTTCTTCCAAGTGCTCTTTGATGCATATAGAGTTTTGATGTATGTTTTGATGTATTATTCATCAATCTAAGTTGGGCTTTTTTCTCTGCCGTGCACATTCTCTGTTGACGACTTCGCAGTTAA
>NC_084994.1:41620900-41658400 GCF_963854185.1 Sardina pilchardus
GTTATGCTAGCCACCGCTTTACTACCCTCTAGTCTAGGCACCGGCGCTGGTGAAAGCAGATGGTGTCTCCTCATCGCCCCCCCGTCCCCCCCCCCCATAATTCCAACAGACACGAAATTGGAGAAGAAGAATGGGGATGCATGAGCAAGTGCACAGGCACTGACACCGAGGAGGAAGGAGATGGAAAAAAGGGAGAGAGAGAGAGAGAGAGAGAGAGAGAGAGGGAGGAAGAGAGAGAGAGAGAGAGAACATATACGGGGCATAGTGCCAGGTGTGAGGCTAATACTGTTAAGGGAGACGTATACGAGTGGGACCAGACAGGGTGAAGTGGATGGTGGTGGAGAGGGAGAGAGAGAGAGAGAGAGAGAGAGAGAGAGAGAGAGGGAGAAGGATACAGACAGACGGAGGGAGAGATGTGTGGCTCCATAATGAGGACTGGAGAGGCTGTGGTGGTAGGCTGGAGACTGGGCGGTGTGGGCCACCGGGGAGGCCAGAGTCTGCCAAGACAGCTGTGATGCCATGGAGACACATTGGCCCATAACATACTGCTAATACAGTCTACTTTGTGGGGCCATATGTACAGTACACGCTTTATGACAATATGTGGAAAGAAATACTGTAACTACAATTTCAGCTCTGGATTACATGAACGTCCACCGTCTGCCAAAAAGGCTAGTTTGACCTCGACAACATGCCCCCACAACTTGGCAAAAGCCTGGGCTTGGACAGATCCAAATCCATTAGACCTATTAATCAATTACAGAAAATCGGCCAAATTCCTCCCATGGGTTTTCCTAAGCATATACCGCAATGAATGTCTGGCTGGGTGAGACTAACTAGTAAACACTCCAGTCCCAACTCCGACCTAGCAGAGGGAGTAGATATGTGGTAGATACTACATGTAGCCTGGGAGAACGAACTGAAGAGACCTGATACTTTGGACATGGTCTCTACACCGTACATGTGTACAGTACACCAGAAAAAAAAGGCATTGACAGGAAGACCACAGCCAGCCTCGGATCCAACAGCAAATCACATCATTGAAGACATCCACCAAACCCCTCCAACAAAACAAGTCCATCACAGAGCCATCCCAGTGAGCTAAGCCTTACCTTCATCTTGGAACCAGAGAGAGAGAGAGAGAGAGAGAGAGAGAGAGAGAGAGAGAGAGAGAGAGAGAGAGAGAGAGAGAGAGAGAGAGAGAGAGAGAGATCCTGAGCAGGGCAATTACGGACTGGGAGAGAAAGAGACGGGATGGATGGATGGCAGGAGGGGTGGCAGAGGGAGAGGGAGAGGGAGGGAGAGAGAACTGAGAGTTTCTTGGGTAGTGGAGATGATAAAATAATGATCAGAGGGGACGTCTAGCCCACTGAGTTGCACTCATACTTTTAGGCACAAATGTGCCAGGAAAAAAGAGCATACATTATACATGACAAAGAGAGAGAAAATTAAAATACCCACACTGTCAGCTCTGTCTCCTTCTCCCTCGTCATCTATTTCTTTCTTTCTTTTTCTTTCTTTCTTTCTTTCTTTCTCTTTTGCTTTCATTTCTGTCTTTCTCCAACTATCACTCTATCTTTCTCCCAGTGGGAAAGAAATGCTATGGAATTGATGCAACATACAGAAAAAGACTGGAAGGGGAAAGAAAAAATTAAAAGATAAAACGACTTTTTTCAAGGCTGTTTTTTGATGTCGCCGATTCATTAAAAGTTTGCAGGCTATGGCGCACATACAGTAGGACTGGGTGATAAAACCTCTTAGCAGAGACTAGACCGATTTCCCTCCCCCTCTCTCTCTCCATCTCTTTCTTTCTCTCTCTCTCTCTCACTCTCTCTCTCTCTCTCTCCATCTCTTTCTTTCTCTCACTCTCTCTGTTTCTCTCCTATTTAATGCCAGTTCCCCTCTGCCACGCTGTACCTTTCCTGACTTAAAAGGCGCAAAGATTCTAATTAAGGCTCATGATCGTCACATGAAAGCCCACGGTGCTGATAGCTGCAGTTGCCGTGCCATTACCATGCACACAGCAACGCTTCCGCAGTCATTTCAGCCAATTAAATTGGCCAGCGCCGTGAAAACCAGTAAGAAAGATCGATAGACAGAAAGAGAGAGCTGTGTGTGTGTGTGTGTGTGTGTGTGTGTGTCTGTCTGTCTGTCTGTCTGTCTGTCTGTCTGTGTGTGCGTGTGTGTGTGTGTGTGTGTGTGTGTGTGTGTGTGTGTGTGAAAGAGAGAGCTGCCCTGAGGGAAAGAGGGAGGGGGTTAGCTGGTTTCCTTGTGAAAGCGCAGAGCGGCAGCTTAGAGCAACTGTGTATCGCTAACTAGTTTTGTTGATGAATGTAGAGCAAGTGGCTGGAGGCATTCTAGAACGTTCTATGGTTATTAACCCGGCGACTCCACAGGCCATTAATCCACAGCTGGTGTGTTTAATGCATTCCATTTCACTCCCAGAAAGCCAGACACAGGTCTTAATTCCCCAAACAAAGAGCGAAACATTCCAGACGCTAGCTGTCAGGGGCTAGCGCTGTGCTAGGCAGTTCATTGAAAAATGCCTTTTGGCGCAATTAGGAATTTACTGCCCTTTTTTGTAGAGACTCGTCCCTTTTGTAGGACCAGAGGAAAAACTCATCAGAGATCGGGACCTCTGCTCTCTCTCCACCTCCCTGGCTGAAGACAGTGTCGTTAGTGAATTAACCGCTAAAGGCTAATTGATGTCCAGCTAAGCACGTCAATAAGACAGCATCCCCAGTAGCCTACAGCAGCAAGACCACAAGACAGCACATCTGCCAAGTCTCCTCTCCCTTCACAAATAGCCTCATCCTGAGATAAAAAGCTCTCTGTATGCCTTCCATCTTGGAGGTTTGCCCGAAAACCCAGCAAGCAAAGGAAGGAGGCAAGCACCAGGGTTGCAGTCTAAAGGGCCACCAACACCAAGAACTATAACTATAATGATAATGGCCAAAAACGCATTGTTATAGCTAATACCAATGGTGACGTCCGACCATAAACTATAATAAACTTTAACGATAACAATATTAAGAACAATATCATTGGGGATCACTTTCAGAGCAAATTTTGTGAACAAAAGCTGGCATTTACTAACATGCGGAGATACTTTCTGTATCATTTATTATTATGTTATCATATTCTAATATCATGTGAATAAGAATAATATTAAAAATATTATTATTATTCTCATAATATAATTAAAAATGATACAGTACAGATGAACATTTTTACCAATAATATGCAAGTGTAATACATAAAATATAGGCCTACCGTTTTGGCCTCCTGTCTTCTGTCTTGCCAATTAATATAAATTGAGCGAAGATTATACGTAGATGCGAGGGACCAAATCTAACATCAGTGGACATGTTTGAAGTATCAATATGGAAATAACAAAGGAGCACCTCGACACCACCTTGAGACATCTGAGGAAAAGATGTGTTTACAAACAGAGGTTCACTCCGGTACTCATTTCTATTACCCGACATCTGCTATTAGGGGTATACTGTAGGCCTATCCTACAGAATGGTACACACAGATTAGCCTGTACAACTGCAGTGGGTTGGTATTCTGTTATTGTGTTGTGTTAGACTTTCAAGGATTTGGAAGGTTATACAAAGCTCCACATCTGAGAGGAGAGGAAATGGCTTCTGCAATAACACCAGCAAAATAACCTAATTTGCTCCAGTCCTTCCTATTAAAGGAGTAGTGCGGGTAGTGCGGGTAGTGCGGGAACACCCTGAAGGCATACTGTATATCACGGAAGAGCAAAGGAATACTCCTGCGCACCCATATTAGGGCTAGCATTACAACAGCAATCAAAAGGGTTTTTTTTTGTTTGATACAGTATGTCTGTTCTTCCCGACTTCTGAAGATGCCACTGTAATTGTGATGGACAGAAAAGTTAGAAATGGTATCTTTAGGCTTGTTAGCAGGAGGTGTTGATGGAGTTTGTAGGCAACAACGGTGTGGTGCTCTTGGAGATTTACAAGTATTGCTGGCTATCTGTACAACTCCTCAGGCTGTAATTCCATACTTCACTGGTGCCCCAATTACGACAGAAGAGTACTCACAAATGACAACTGTCATTTCAACCAAACAAAAGAGAGAGAGAGAGAGATCACGCTTGTCACTGGAGAATGAAAACACGTAGGTGTGAAAAATGGTGAGAACAAAGACACCGTGTTAACAGGGGAAGATGTGAGGGGAAACTTCCACAGAGAGAAACGACAAACACGCGGGAAAGAAAAAGAGTGCAAACGAGTGTGACAACGATGTTTGTTAAACCGTCGGCGTTCGCCTGTGTCACTCAATTAACGTGTTTACTCCGACCGATGTCTCTGAGAGTCCTCAGGGTGGATGGGAGGGGAGGAGAGGGGAGGGGAGGGAGGGAAGGAGAGGCGGGTGGACGGCGTTCATTTATCTGGATTGTGAAGCGCTTCGCCGACTGACAAATGGCTGACTCTTCGACTGACCCGTTCTTCTCCGTCCTCTGCCACACACGAGCAGAGATGGCCAACTGCTGCCCATGTCATGAGCTTTTATTTTCCTCTGAGGATGAGCAACATCGGTCTGGAGATCAGCTATGGGAGTAGGCTACATGGCATGCTAACTACTAGCATAAAAAAGCCCTCGGCAAATGTCCATTTTGTCAAAGTAGCCTACAGTAGCTCTCGGAACACAAACCTCCACTCTCTTTCCACCGTCTCCAGTTCCCTCCTGTGTTGTGGCCTCTCAAGGATGTGTGTGGAGTAGGGGTCTCCCACAGGTAGTTTTGCAAGCTACCAGTACCTCTCTACCTGTTACTAAGTAGCTCTCCAAAAGGTTTGAAAAAGATCATCTGATGACCCAGCCACTTGGGAAACATGTCAACATTTCTATGAAAATCAAAATCCCAGTCCACATAGAAAGAAGGTAAATGAGTTGAAAGGACCCTTTGAAAAGCATACAAATTTTATTCAGCGGTTTTGGGTGGAGATCAGTTATGGGGATACATGGCATGCTACTACTAACATAAAAAGCCCCCGGCCAATGTCCATTTTGTCAAAGTAGCTTACAGTATAGCTCTCGGAGGGAAAAAGGCTCTCGGCCATGTCCATTTTTGTCAAAGTAGCTCTCTGAGGAAAAAAGCTTGGGGACCCCTGGAGTAGCCTGGAGGCTACAAGATGGCCAGGGTCTGAACTGATGAAGACCCAAGAAGCAGATGTCTGGATTCAAGTCTGTTATGTAACGGAAATGGTTGATATAGGCTAGTGTTGTGTCAGGCTTCGGTTACTTTGTAGTTAAAAACTCCTCCCATGATAGTGGCACTGCTCACACAGTGGCCACTTAAATCAACTGTCACATTATGGGCATTTAAATGAGATGCATTACAGAACATATTTTCCCCCTGACCCCCTCACCCTTTACGTCCCACGAGGTGTTCGCTCATCCCTGGCATCGGCGGGGCAGCGGCAGCGGGCGACGCCTGCTCCCGCGCCACCGCTCTGGCTGATGACAGCGGCTTTAATCGCCCCGAGCTCTGAGCGAGCGAGCGCGCCGTCCGTGGGCTGATATGATTAAGAGATTATGGCGCTACCACTCGGGCGCCCGCGGGTCTCAAACAATGACAAGCGTGGGAACCGGAGGAAATCCTCTCCGTAGTGTGCAGTGTCCGCGGTGCGTGGTGGTGGTGCTGGTGGTGCTGGTGGTGGTGGCGGCTGCTGATAGTGGAGCTGTTTCAGTGACAGTATTAAAAAAAACTGTAACTGCAGCAGCCATGATGCTGAAATGAACAGAAGTTTCCATGTCCAGGACTGGAGAGGTTGAAGAGTGGTGTGTTGGTGGTGGTGATGTCATTGCTGTTCCAAACAGCAAGTTGTGAGAGGAAGGAAATAGCTGAAGAAATCCTGTCGAAACTTTCGAAAATGTGCTGACTGATTTTTCTTTCAGCTGCAGGAAACTGAGTGTGGGGGGGGGATGGGGGGGTGCTTGAATCATTTGATCCGTGGCCAGGCATTAAGAAGAACAGACAATACCCAATCTGCCATCTCGAGAGACAAAATGATATGTGCAGTAAGCGTTGCATGTGTTGAATACTAACCAAACGAATCCCGCTGCTCGTCATCTGTGTCTATATGCTCAAAGTCTTTTTTTGCGCAGACAAACAGATAATCCCAAAGCTAATGTTGAGTCAGTCTCTTTTGCAAATCATAACAGGAATGATGTTTTTTGGACATGTTCTGATTTCGTGGTGACATGTGGGAGATCCGTTATCAGAGTCTGAAACTAAAATGAATTCACGGGGGAGAAATGCCAGAAGGGAGCACAGCTGCATATACATTGTACAATAGTGCAGGCGATAGTAGTGTAGTGGTTAAGAATCTGGGCTAGTATGCAGTAGACTAAAAAGTTGTGGGTTCAAATCCCGGTGTGTCTACCGCTGTGCCCCTTGAAGGCATTTATACCCTCTGGGGTGTAATGGAATGTAAATATAAATGATATTGCTCATATTTTGTGATCCAATACATAATACAGTAGACATAATGCACAGAGAGGCACTGCTTGTGGCACTTATAGAGAGTAACAATACATTAGTGAGTTAATAGTGCAGCCATGTACAAATAAATAAGCTAATGGCATGTAAATTGACATCATCTTAGAGCATAATTGCCACTTAGTTGCTTAATTGACAGTTTATAACATACTGTAATGTTTAACTAATAACACATCAAAGGACAATATGAGATATGTATTTTATTTATGTATTTAACTCAAAATAACTAAAGCTGATTAAAGTAGAGCCATTGAAGGTCAATCAATGTTTTCTGAGAAAATTGATCTTCATGTTGATTGATACACAGCTACATTACATTTACTGGTTGTAATTCAATTCACGTTTAAATGTTCTTAAAATGTCACTCGGGTCTTGCTGCAAGCCCGTCCAGGTGCACTGGCTTTTAATAAACACATTAACGTGATTAAATAATCTGTCTTTGGTCTTGGTCTTTGGTCTCAGCAAAACTTTCAGCGCACGGATAAACGCTACCACGCTAAAAGGTCTGCTCTTTGCCGTAGTCTTAGCATTTCTGACACCACCTGCACTTTATGCCTCATATTTGTGCAAAGCAGCCTTTAAAAAAGAAAACGGGGGGAAAAAAAGGAAATAAGCAATTTGACTCCACACCTATGATTTCCTTGAGCTAAGCTTGCGAAATGAGGTGCCATCTCCGGGGTGTATTTAAGGGGGTGGGGTGGGGGGGGAGATTCAGTCTGGCATCCGACTCCACTTCCAGCACTCCTGCCTCCCTGGCTGGCCTACTTACGGGGAACTCTGATCCCGGTGCAGCCAGAGATGTGTCAGGTTACGTAACGTCAGCGCGTGCGCACACACACACACACACACACACGCACACGTACATACACACACACACACACACACACACACCCCTCAGAGATGCTGGATGCTGATCTACCTTTCAGTCTTGCCTTGTCAATGCCTTTCCCATCCGTCAACCCCCCCCCCACACATACACACAGACACACACACACACAGACACACACACACACACACACACACACACACACACACACACACACACACACACACACACACACACCTCTATCTGCACACATTTGCACTCGCAGCAACATTTCCAGAGTGATTTGCTCGATCTCTCTTTTGTCTCCTTTCGCTCGGCTGTCTATTTTTCATCTGCCTCGCGTTTGCTATCGGCGTGATAAAGAAGAGCGCTCGTTATCTCTAGATGAAGTGTGTTTATCTACCACTCGCTGAGACGCGCAGCAGGGATCGAGCCAAAGATCTGCCCCGCTCACACACACCCACCCTCGCCCCCCCCCCCCCCCCCCCACCTGTGAACTCGGCCTCTCTCGCCCTCTCTCTCTCTCTCTCTCTCCGTCGTCATATCCCACAGTATGGGTAATGAAAAACGATCACTTGTGTCACGACCGTTTTCTGTCGCACTTAGTCGCACTCGTCACTCTCCTAGCATGCTTCTCATCTTTTCACATTTCCCCACCCATCCCCTTCTGTATCTGCCTATTTTCCCACCTATCACTCTCTCTCTCCCTATTATCGGCTACAGAGAAACGTTACTCAGTGCGGGACTCCACTCGGACTCATGCATTCCCGAGCAACTTTTTCTTCTTCTTGTTCCGCGGCAAACAAAGGTATGTGCATTATCGCCACCCTCTGAAGTGGAGAACGACTCTCTTTTTACAGAATATCCAATCAAAAATCGACGTTGATCCATGCATCATTTCCAGCTTTGGAACTTGGTGCATGGTTAGAGCCGAGTGGCGCTATATCCGAGCTCCAGTGTTCAATGTGCCGTTGACTATCAATTGCCCGGATTTTACTAGCCTCGCCTCCGCCATTCATTTCTATGGAGGGCGCTCCATTTATATACAGTATAATACCTCCATGATAAGAGTAGCTAATTGGTGAGATCACCTGTGTGCACAGGTAGAACCAATACATGGTTGGACTTTCACTCTCTGAAGCCGGACTTTCCCACCTCTGGACCATGGCAACGGCTGGGATTTAAAAGCCACAGTGCTCTCATTATTTCCCCTCTCTCCCTTATGTCCCTGGACGGGTTGTATATTGCTCTCTTTTACGCACACATTCTCTCTCTCTCTCTCTCTCTCTCTCTCTCTCTCTCTCTCTCTCTCTCTCTCTCTCTCTCTCTCTCTCTCTCTCTCTCTCTCTCTCTTTCGATCTCTCCGGCTCTCCCTCGCTCCCTTCTTTCTGGCGTATCTACTCGCATGCACCCCGCCCTCCCCTCCATGCCTTACCAGCCCCGTCAAGGGAAAGCCAAGACTCTTCTCATTAAGACGAGCCGGCAGCTTCATTAAGCAGGAGTCCTGCTGAAGAGATTTACACTTCAAAGGGAGGGGAGAACGGAGCAGAGGGAGGGAGAGAGAGAGAAGAAGCTAGTGCGAGAGAGAAAGTGAAAGAGAAAAAGCTAGTGAGAGAGAAAACAAGAGAAAGAGAGAAAGAAAGCTAGTGAGACAGAGAAAACAAGAGAGAAAAAGAGACCTAGTGCGAGAGGGGGAGAGAGAGAGAAGAGAGACAGAAGAACACGACTACCAGGAGAAGAGAAGAGCCCATGCACATAGAGTGCAGGGTAGGCCGGGGTGTGAGAGATGGAGGGATGGATGAAAACCTAGAGGCAGGAGAAGAGGCTGAACACAGGGAGAGATGGAGGGATGAATGAAAAGCTAGAGGCAGGAGAAGAGGCTGAACACAGGGAGAGATGGAGGGATGAATGAAAAGCTAAAAGCAGGAGAAGAGGCTGAACACAGGGAGAGATGGAGGGATGAATGAAAACCTAGAGGCAGGAGAAGAGGCTGAACACAGGGAGTTTCCAGAGGGGTGTAACATGTTGTACTGTATACATCAACATGCTCATTAAGACTGGCTCCAGCTATGAAAACATAATGAAAAATGTACCATCTGCGTATCATGAGAATGTGTATTGAGATGTTATTGCATTACTACAGTACGTACCACCAGCATACAAATATGAGACAGTGCACGGCCATATGTTATGTGAATGAGTGTTTGGGGGAGGGGTGGGATTGTGTGCAATTGAGATATGGTAGGTCTTTGGGTATACTGCAGAACGGCTCTCAATTCCACTGAGCATGTGTGCAATTCATTCATTTCCTCATGCATTTTTCATAGCCTATAAGAAAAAAAAATGCAACTACAAAGTGTGCATATTAAAACTTGCAGTCACAGTAAGTGTGATTTGTTTGTTTGGGGTTGTTTTCGCAACATTTCTACAAAAAATATGTTTTCCTTGCACATCATATTCACTGATGTATGTCCATATGTATGTGTTTTCTTTTTTTATCATGTAATCATAATGAAGTAAAACATTAAACATATGGTGGAGTTGAAATGTGCCTGAGTTCCAGGCAGTGTGCACTTTCAAAAAATGAAGATAAATTACATCTAAACAGGATTAGATATGAAATTCAAATCGAGAGAAATCGACATTCTCTCGGGTTTATATCAGACTGTCGACACCCAGATCTGTACACAGATATAGGTCACGCTCCAAAAGCTACAACTTCCATCCACAGGCATCCAGGCACCACAGAGCTTTAAAAAGTCAAGGTGTGTGCTTGAATGCAAAAGTAATAAAGTCGTCCAAAGTCTTTATTCTGTGGAGATCGGCTAACGAGGCATGCCATCTTCAAAGATGGAGCAATAGTGCATGCTGGGTCTCTCTCTCTCTCTCTCTCTCTCTCTCTCTCTCTCTCTCTCTCTCGTCTGATGGACTAAAAGTGGTGTATCATCTACAGATACAGACAGGAGCTTGAGCCTGTCAGCTCCTAGCGCCCCAGTATAGCGTAGCGCTAACTAGCCGTGCACTTCTGACTTTGGTGAAGGTAGCTAAGTGACCTCCCTTCTCTATTTTTTGGCTGTCGTTCACATCACTTTAATTAGCATCCGGCTGGCGGGTGACAGAAGTTCAACGTTGCCGAGCGACCGCGCACAGCTGTGTCTGTAAGGCCTCCTTCTGTTGATCTCCGCGGAGGGCTACGTCACGTAGCACACGCGGCGCAAGCTAATTCCTCTCCCCGTCAGACGGAAGTTGCTGTGGCGGCTGTCTGGGGGCCTGTGAGGAATGGCCTCCGGTGTTTTTATGGAGCCGAGCTGGCGACATTTTAACGTGTCTGAGCGTAACATTTTGAAAGAAGAGTTTGGGAATACCCAAGCAGATGGTCCTGCAGAACAATGTGCGGAAAGATATAAAAGATGATAATGACACTAAAGTGTATGCAAATGCAGGCAAGCACCAAAATATGGCGGAGACACACCAGCCTATCGTCGACAATGCAAATTAAATATATCTGTAGATCTCAGTGGCCCCAAACATTATTATTCAGATACTATTATCACCTGAAATGGCACGGCATACATTACACTGTACATTATGCCGCTTTGCTTTAAATGGCCTGCATTTACATAATATTAACTCTGTGTCAAGCCGTACTATTGCTTTTTGACATCAGCTTTTTTAAAACTATTCACCCTGTGAGGAATTTTGCATGAGCACAAAGCTCTGCTGATAGGCCTGCGTTGGAGCTATTAAGTGACTCAGGAATGTTCAGGAAGTGATTGGAGTGGGAGTCACCTGTCCCACCTGTGTTAGCTGTTGTTCACTGTCTCTATAGTGTACTTCATGTATAGCCACACAAAACTCACTCATATACGGTATACTCAAACACACGCACGTACACACTCACACACACACATATACACACACACACACACACACACACACACACACACACACACACACACACACACACACACACACACACACACACACACACACGATTAAAATACAAAACAAACACCATTAAAATATCCTAGAGCTGTGAATCTTCAATATCAATTCAATGAAGCTGATCGTCGCTAAACTTCCTGAGCTAAGCTGGCAGGCGATGGCTAGCCCCCACTGCCTGCACAGGCCCCTCAGCAGCAGCGCGGTAACAGCACGGCTAGTTTCACACCTAAAGCTCTCCCCAGCGGGACCGGGACCGCCGCCGGAGCGCTGATGTCTTTGTGCACGGGCTCCTTCCAGAACATTTGTCTCCTTTCATCTTGACTCGACGCCAATCCGAGCTGTGTTAGCGCGGACGGCAAATTAAAACGTACCCGTCGTCGCATTTAATGGAAACTTCACAGGTGGAGTGTGTGTGTGTGTGTGTGTGTGTGTGTGTGTGTAGGGGGGGGGGTTTGTTTTTTCTTTTCTGCTTTTTTTCCAGAACTTTCCCACGAACAGAGATGGAATGCCTCACAATGGAACAGATGGCGGGAGCGAGTAGGGTGACGACACTATATGGGAAACGTGAGGAAGTGAAGGCTACACAGCCATGTGCAGAGATGCTATTTTATATGCTATTGCTCCTTTCTTTCTCTCTTTTTCCCCTCCATATTCTGTCTTCCGTGGCCATCCATCTTTTCAGCGCGCTGAACCGCTTCCTCTTGTCAGAAGCCTTTTCTGTGTACTTCTCTCCCTGTACCCCTTGAGATAAGGGCTCTTTTGATCAGATTTGTTAGAAGCTCCCTCTGCCGTTCCTCACCCACCCACCCACCCACCCTTCTTATTCCCACCCTCCCTCCCTCTCTCTCTCTCTCTCTCTCTCACACACACACATACACTCTCTCTCTCTAATTCTATCTCTCTCTCTCTCTAACTCTCTCTCTCTTTTGCTGCCTTTGACTCTGCCGCTCCTCTGATATCTTGGTTTCTTTTCTCTCCGACTCTTTTCCCTTTCTCCCTCCACCCCACCCCCTCCTCCTCCTCCTCCCTCCTTCTCTCTCCCTCTCCTTCTCTCTTCTCTCTGGTCCCTTGATTCTCCTCTTGGCCTCCTTTTCATTTCAAATGGCCTCTCCTCACCTCCGCGTTGCTATGATGAAATTATTACTCCTGTGCTCTCACAAGAGCTACTCATCTCTGTCTCACACCTCTGCTGCTCTTCCTCTCCCTCTCTCTCTCTCTCTCTTTCACCCCCATCTCCCTCTCCCCCCCCCCCCCCTCTCTCTCTCTCTCTCTCAGATAACATATTTCTATGCATTCTTACTCAATCTTTCCATGACTGTCCGCCAACAAAATCAACGACCAATGAATTCCTCTGTGAAAGACCCTTTTATGGGGCCACGTTCATGGGGCCATTTGGGCCCCAGCGCTGACAAATACACTCTGGACCCCAACGGAAGCCCATTTGTGTGGTGTAAGAGGTCATGGGAGATACACACATGGACATATGTTCTCTGTCTTTAAAGAATGGGTCCAAAGGGAAGGTAAGGGGGGAGGGGGGGGGGGCTGATAAAATCAATAGGGAAGCTCACTAAAATAAATGTAGGGAAGAGGAAAACGAAGAGAGAAAGAGATAGAGAGAGAGGGAGGGAGGGAAAGACATTCCCTGGCCTAGCGTTTAGCTCATGATCATTATTCAGAACATCATTTGCTAGATGATCTGTGATCAGACTTCAGGTACGTCTGGAGGAGAGAAAGAGCCTCCTCTCTTGTGCGGCGTGGAGGTGGAGGAGGAGGAGAGGGAGAGAGAGAGTGTGTAATGAGAGCCATCGATGGCGACGTGGGGGATCGATCAGAGGAGTGAAACACAGCGGGGGGGGGGTGCATGTACGTGCTCCCATCAGCCAGCTCTTATCGCGTTGGGCTGTGGGAGTGTTTCACTGGGGCGGGGTGGGGACGCTGGGGTGGGGATGTGATATACATGTGAACTTGCACTGCCAGAGCTGTGAGGAACTGCAGTATTGGAAATCAACTGGAGGAACGAATGAAGTACGTAAGTCTTCATTCCTCACACACTCACACCAACACCATACGCACACATACTCTCTCTCTCTCACACACACACACACACAGACCAAATACACACATACAGTACACACACACACAACACTACACACACAGTGGCAGTTTTCATTAGTTTCATTAGTTGCCATCTCACACCACCACTCAATCACACACACATATACACACACACACACACACACATACACACAGGCAAACAGACATGCACACTATTAGCTCTACCCTTCCCTCCCTGCCTTCAGTCACGACTGGTCCATCCATCTCTCTCTCTCTCTATCTATCTCTCTCTCTCTCTCTCTCTCTCTCTCTCTCTCTCTCTCTCTCAGCTGCCCACTCCTCCTCTCACCCCCAGGGTTCTGTCCAAGTAGACGGGCTGGCACACACGCTAGACATCCAGTCTGGACTGGACCAGGGATCAGAGACCGGCCAGCACCATATGGTCACTCTCCAGAGAGATGAAGAGAGAGAGAGGGAGAGGGAGAAAGAGAGAGAGAGAGAGAGGAAGAGAGAGGGAGAGGGAAGACAAATAGACACGGGGTGATGTTTATCTCATCTCTTTTTCATTTGCTGGACTTCAAGTGTGCGTTGGCAAAAGCAAATGCCTCTTGCCGTGCCAGCGAAGCTCACTTTAATTGAATTGAGCAACAAGACAACACAGGAGAGTGGGAGAGATGGATGAAGCACAGCGATGGGGCAGAGATGATGAGGGAAGAGAGAGAGGGAGCTGAGGAAGAGAGAGAGCTGAAGAACAGGGGATGCAGAAAGAGAAAGAGGATGGAGGGAGGAAGAGAGGGTAGAGGGGGGAAAAGATGGAAGGAATAAAAAAGAAAGGGAGAGAGAGCTGAGGAAGAGACAAGGAAGGCAGAGGTGCCAAACAACAGGAGAGAGAGACAATGGAGGGATAGAGAAAGAGGGAGGAAAGATGGAAGGACTAAAAGACAAATGGGATTAGAGTAGGAGAGACATGAAGAGAGCAGAAGGCATCCCCACCCCTCCTCTCCTCTCCTCTCCTCTCCTCTCCTCTCCTCTCCTCACCCCATCCACCACACTGTCTATGCTGCAGCTACTTCGTTTGGCCAATTTGGGATACGCAATTTATTTCCCTGTCCTCTCCCCTCTCCACCACCTTTCCTCCACCCTCTCCTCTCCTCCTCCCCTCCATTTTCCCTCTCCTCCACCCTCCCCCTCTCCCCTCCTCGAGTCGGGGGATTGCCAATTACTGGCCAACAGGGTTCAGTGGCGTGACGAGTGCATAGTAAATGTAAATGCGCTCTGTTTAAAGCAGGAGCCATGGAGCCGCCGGGGCTGCCTACTATAGCACGGGGAAATGAGAGGAGGAAAGGAGAGGAGAGGAGGAGGAGAGAGAGAGAGAGCAAGATGAGGAGAGGAGAGAGGGGACCGGAGAGAGGAGGAGAGAGGAGAGGAGAGAGAGGAGAGGAGAGAGAGAAGAGGAGAGAGGAGACTGGAGAGAGAGGACCAGAGGGAGGAGGAAAGCGAGATAGGAGAGGAGGAGAGAAGAGCGAGAGGAGGAGAGGAGAGCGGGGACTGAAGAGAGGAGGAGAGAAGAGACTGGAGAGAGAGGACCAGAGAGAGGACCAGAGAGAGGAGGAGAGAGAGGAGGAGGAGAGAGGAGCTTCCGTCGCTAACCCCCCCACGCACTGACCCACCAGATGACTCTGCTGGTAAAAAAAGCTGTGGGATAATAGAGTCATTGTGCGGTGGATTTCTTTATGGATGGCACTCAACCATTGTGAAATACATGTTGCAATATCAGTGTGTGTGTGGTGTGTGCGCGTGTGCGTGTGTGCGCGTGTGTGTGTGTGTGTGTGTGTGTGTGTGTGTGTGTGTGTTGGTTGGGGGGGGGGTGTTCTCTCTCTTTATATCGTTGTTGAGAAATGGGAGTTATGGGAGGTGTCTGGGAATGCCAGCTGGCGCCTCCTGGACGTAGCGTGCGTGCCCGTAAATGTTTGTCTTGGTGCCCGGTTGGCAGTGCCAGCAGCGAGAAGGCAGGCTGGGCGCACACAGTTCACTGGAGGAGTGGTGGCAGTTTGTGTGCGCAGTGTGAGGTAAATAAAAGCGAACACAAAGCAATAACCCGGGCACACAGAGGATATCAGAGCAGACATAACCAGGGAGAAATGGAGTGAAGAAAAGGAGGGGAAGGAAGAAGAGGAGGATGAAAGGAGAGAAGAATGAGAACAATCCCTGGCATGCTCACACACACACAGGCACAGACACACATACAGACACACACACACACACACACACAGACACACACACACACACACATACACACACAGACACACACACACACACACACAGGGAGAGACAGACACACTCACACACACACACAAACATACACATAAACACACACACAGAGAGAAGATAGTGAAAGAGAGAGACAGAAAGACAGTGAACGAGCAACAGAACAGAGAGAGAAAGAGAGAGAGTTAGAGTGAAAGAGATTCTTTTTCAGCCACCAGCAAACACTCGCACAGTCCCTGTCCAGGAAGCAGCTCATCGTTGCTGGGGATGATGAATGTTCAGAGGGCAGCCGCTAAAATAAAGCAGGTCTTTAGTGCCAGGTGTGTTCATTACTTCCATTCAGCTCACTAAAGTGTCTGCCCCGCGCTAACTCATTTGAGCAAAACACACACATCGACTCGGCCCAGGGTCCCCCCGTTGCCTGGTAACAACGCCGCCACGGAGCAGATAGCGTTTGTACAAGAAAAGAGAAAGAGGGGGAAAAAAACAAAGAATGAATTTCTTTCAAACCTACAATGGAGAAGTATGCGCGTCGTTTTTGACGGCTAGAAGAGAGGGAGGGAGAGATTGAGTGAGAGAGAGATACACTGAGAGAGAGAGAGAGAGAGAGAGAGAGAGAGAGAGCGAGAGAGAGACTGAGAAAAGCACTGAGAGAAACGGTGAATTTAGAGAAATACGCTCCGTCGAGGAGAAAAAAGGAGGTGTCTGAATCGCAGTGTGGAGCGAGAGCGAGCGCTGTGCTCATGTTTTGGGGCCTGTTCCAGGACGAACGGGGGCGTAAAAAATTGCATTGACAAACAGCGGGGTGGCATATGGGCCGCGTTCACAAAGACAAGTCTGCAGCATATTCATGCATGCGGTCTGACACGCCGGCGATGATGAATCCCCGTAGAATTCCATATTAGTGTAATCTGCCAGACCCTTCACAAGGAGCCTGCCAGTCACGCTAATGACAGACGCGTGTGTGTGTGTGTGTGGGCTCGGAGTAAGCGTCTGGGTGTGTTTGGGTGTGTTTGATGGATGCTGTAGCTACTGTGTGTGTGTGAGTGTGAGTGTGTGTGTGTGTGTTTGATGGAGGCTGTACCTACTGTGTGTGTGCGTGTGTGTGTCTGTGTGTGTGTGTGTTTGATGGAGGCTGTACCTACTGTGTGTGTGCGTGTGTGTGTCTGTGTGTGTGTGTGTGTGTATGTGTTTGATGGAGGCTGTACCTACTGTATGTGTGTGTGTGCCTGCCTGCCTTCCTGCCTGATGTTTGCCAGTGACCGTGTGTGTTTGATATATAGCATATAGGTATTCCTGTGCGCGCGCCCGTGTGTGTGTGTGTGGGTGGGTCTGTGACCATATGTGTGGAAGCATATACACAAGAAATCAAGCTGGCGACGGCCGTTCATTTCCCGCCTGATGATGTGGAGAGAGAGAGAGAGAGAGAGAACGAGAGAGAGCAAGGGAGAGAGAGAGAGCAAGGGAGAGAAAGAGAGGGAGAGAGAGAGGTAGAGAGCGCAAAACTCCCGCCACCGCCACCACACAAGTCTCTGTGCGCTGGCCGCGCCTCACAGGCAATCAGTGTGTGAGCGACTCCTTCATTAGTCCTTCATAATGACCCCCCCCACTCCCCCCCCCCTCCCCAGCAGAGACCCCCGCTGACCAGACGGAGACCCGACCCCCGAGAACCAGACAACACGGACACACTCTCAGCCAGACAGACGCCCTCCCAGACACACACACACACACACTCAACGCACACACACAGACACTCACACACATAGACACTCTCACACACACACACACACATTCACACACACACGCACGCACACACACGCACAAACCAGACGCTGTCTTGCTGTAAGGACGTCTTTGTTTTTTTTCTTTTTGGCGGGGCGCGAGGCTAAGCGCCTGAGTCCGTTTCGTGCGATCAATTTAGGAGAGGCAAAAAAGCGTGTCCCTCTCACAAGCTCCCATCAGTAATAAGGCATTAAAGGTTGCGGTGTCAAACTCCTCAGTCAGACTAATTGGGAGCTGAGTGTGTGTGTGTGTGTGTGTGTGTGTGTGTGTGTGTGTGTGTGAATAGTGTGTGTGTGTGTGTGTGTGTCGGGGGGTTGGGGAGGGGGTGCTTGATGGCAATTTAAGTGAGGCTTTTTTAGGCCAAATGCCATGAGATGGCAAGCAGGAGTTCAAAGACACCGAGGGATAAAGCTGTGGAGAAATGTTTTATTTTTTACCCCCAACCATCCAACGTGAAGTGTGCTGATATAATGAGGGACCAGCAGAGGCTTCACAATGACACACACACACACACACACACACACACACACACACACACACACACACACACACACACATATATATACACACGCACACACACACACGCACACACGCGCGCGCGCACACACACACACACACACACACACACACACACACACACACACACACACACACGCGCACACACACATACACACACATACACACTCACACACATACACACACACACACACACACACTCACATACACACGCATACGCACTGACAAACACACACACACACCATAGGACGCAGATTAACTTCTCACTGGAATTATAGCCCCGATCCTCTTAAAGAAGGCTCTAAACCCCCTTCATTACAATCAGACCCCCAGCTTTGGCTCCCAGAAACACCCAGGAAAAAAGAGAAGTGGCAGGTGGAAAAAATGAGAAAGAGAGGGAGAGAGAAAAAGACCAAGGAAGAGAGATCTGAGTCCAAGGTGCCCTTTGTGTGGTACACAGTGAGAGAAGAGAGAGAGAGAGAGAGAGAGAGAGAGAGAGAGAGAGAGAGAGAGAGAGAGAGTGAGAGAGAGAGAGAGAGTGAGAGAGAGAGGACGAAAGGAAGACAAGGACAGGACCTAGAAGAGAAAATGCGAGAACAGGAGAGTATTAACAGAAACCCAAGAGCGACAGAAGAGAAGGCAACAGCAAGAAGGAGCGATACAGAGAATGAACTGATGATGAGGAGATAGAGAAAGAGAGATGAGGCTTCATAGTCTGTATGGATAGGCTGTACTGTATGATAAAGACTGTAGGATGCATAGGCTGTACAGTATGATAAAGACTGTAGGATGCATAGGCTGTTTGATAAAGACTATTGTATGTACTGTATGATAAAGACTATTGTACATACAGTATATAATGTGACTTTTGTACGTATAGTATGTTGTGTGATGAAGACTACTGTTATATATGCTGTGTGATGAATACTATTGTATGTGTATGCTGTATGATGAAGACTATTGTATGTACAGTATATGCTGTATGATAAATACTAGTATGTGTATGTTGTATGGTGAAGACCATGGTATGTGTATGTTGTATGATGAAGACTATTGTACATATATGCTGTATGATGAAGACTATTGTACATATGATGATGGCTATTGTAGACTATAGTATAATGTCCAGTGTGCTGCGGTACAGTAGATGTTCTTGGTGCTTGTGTGTGCAACAGAGAGATAATTGTCCAATCAGCCAGGGGTTTGGTGCAGTACTGAGGCCTGGAGTCAGTGTGGGTGGTATCTCTCCCCTGCACACAAACACACACACACACACACACACACACACACACACACACACACGCATTCACACACATGCACACACACACGTCACATCCCAACAGGCAGGCCCCCTCACATCTCCTTACCCCATCAATTCCTCCTCACCTTCTTAGCTGGCGTGTGTGTGTGTGTATGTGTGTGTGTGTATGAACAATATCACACCCTGTAATGCTACCCTCATAGTGTAATGCCTTTAGATAGCATAGAGACCTCGCATCTTTATGCTCTCGGCTCTTCTATGTCG
Organism: Sardina pilchardus; assembly: GCF_963854185.1. Taxonomy (NCBI): domain Eukaryota; kingdom Metazoa; phylum Chordata; class Actinopteri; order Clupeiformes; family Clupeidae; genus Sardina; species Sardina pilchardus. Next base: position 41,640,353 of record NC_084994.1, read on the forward strand.
CGTGTCTATGTTTGTGTGTGTGTATGTGCTTGTGTGTGAGTGTGTGTGTGCGTGTGTGTGTTTTTGCTTGTATGGGCATATGTATACATTTGAAGATGGATGAATGCCTTAACTCTGTTTGGATAAGTGTGTATGTGTGTGCGTGTGTGTGTGTTTGCTTGTATGGGCATATGTATACATTTGAAGATGAATGAATGCCTTAACTCTATTTGGATAAGTGTGTGTGTGTGTGTGTGCGCGCGCTTACGTGTTCGCTTGTGTGGGCATGTGTATACTGTACATTTGAAGATGAATGAATGCCTTAACTGTTTGGATGTGTGTGTGTGTGTGTGTGTGTATGTGTGTGTGGGTGTGTGTGTGAATGAGCCGCACGACACCACCGATATGCATAGCCACCTCTCTCTGCAGGGACGCCTTCTCCACGGCCTCACAGCGACGGGCAGAAAACGCTGCGTTATTTTCATTTCTCCGAGACGGTGACCGGAGGGCAGTCTGACTCAAAAGCGCGGGCTAGCCCCCCCCCGACTCGACGCGTTATATTCTTAAACAGACGGCGCACGACTGCGCGCCTTTTAAAGGAGAGAGAGAGAGAGAGAGAGAGAGAGAGAGAGAGAGAGAGAGAGAGAGAGAGAGAGAGCGGGGATTTAAATTGAACATTTCCCGTTTACGGTTCACGCTTTTGTGATTTCAGAGAGCGCCGTCGCCGATCTCTTGAAGTGACAATGCAGCAGGGTGTGCCTGATGAGTCACCCACAACCCCTCTCTCTCTCTCTCTCCTTCTCTCTCTACCTCTCTCTCCTTCTCTCTCTACCTCTCTCTCTCCTTCTCTCTACCTCTCGCCCTCTCTCCAAAGAACTCATTTTTGGCATCAATCATTGTAAACAGTTTGACTCTAAGTCCTACTCCTTTTTCCTGTGTATCTGCTGAGAGATCTACACTTGTGCTAACCCAGCTCTCTCCAAAGAGATCCTTCCACTTCCTGTTTCTTATCTTCCTTAAAGCGTAGTTTCAGGGGGAGAGAGATAAACCTTACACACATCCCCCCATCCCTCTCTCTCTCCCCCTCTCTCTCTCTCTCTCTCTCTCTCTCTCTCTCTCTCTCTCTCTCTCTCTCTCTCTGTCTACTTTCGCATTGGCTCCTGCAGGCTGCCAAGGGAAGGGGTGTGTTGTGGGTGTAGCTCACGGAAGCTTCTAGAAGGCCGTGTGGGAGCAGGCAGCTTGGCCATCCAGGGCCTCGCTGTGCAGGAGCTCTGAGTCCTGTTTTAATAACAACACAACAACCACACCTCTACTCAGGCCTCTTTTACGACTCCCTCTCTCTTTCCATCTCTTTATCTCCCTCTCTTTCTCCCTCTCATCCCTCTTTCTCTCCCTCTCTCCCTCTCTCCATCCCCCTCTCTATCCCCCTCTCTCTCTCCATCTCTCTCTCCCTCTCCCTCTCTCCTCCCGCTCCAACCACTTGCCTCCGGCCCTTCTGCTTTTCCGTCTCCATCAGGTGCTGTTCTCGCTCCCGTGTTCCCCAAACTCAACGCTCCCCCTCCATAAAATATCCCCGATGGCTCTCTGGCAAATCTCTCTCGCATGTCTCTCGTGTCCCTTTTCTTCGTCCAAGTTGCACACTTATCTCGAGTGAAGTCGACTTCCTTAGTTTTTCATCCGAAGTTTCGGTTCGGTCTCTTTCTATGTCTTTCTTTGTCTCTCTTGTCCTCTCCTGTTCCTCATCATCATGTTGTCCTCCTTCATCCCCAATCTCCTCCTCCTCCTCCTCCTCCTCCTCCTGTTGCCTCCATTATCCTCTTGATAAGAAACCCCACTGTGATGACTGTTCCTAAAAGCTTCTCTAATGGCACACCGGTCCTACTCTTCCCTCTCGATAGCCCATCATCATCATCAACATCATCATCATCAGTACTTAAGAAGTGGACACACACGGCATTTCAAAACAAGATGTTGCCAGGCAGCGCGAACGCACTTGCATACACAGTGTCTACCAGCCACAGAAAACATGTCTCACACACAGACACACACACACACACACACACACACACTTACACGGGGACACACACACCCACACACACTCATGGACACACAAACACTCACACGGACACACTCCCACCGACACACACTCACACAAATGCACAAGCACATTCAAATGAAGCGCAGCATCCCTGACTCCTGCAGTGTGTCTAATGGGAGACTGAGCATCGCTCTGTAGGTGAACTGAACTCGCTGCCTCCTCCATGTTCCAGCACCAGCAGCACTGACATGCTGGATACGAGGAAGTGTCTCTCTGGTTTATCCTCAGGTGTCTCCAGCCTGGCATCACTCCATCTCTCTCTCTCCCCCTCTTTCTCTCTCTCTCTCTCTCTCTCTCTCTCTCTCTCTCTCCCTCTCTCGTTCTCTCTCTCTTGATTTAATTGGAGCTCTGTAATTGGCCTGGGGGTATGCAGAGGAGCAGCCGGTCCAACGCTAACGTTTTAAAAAACCCTGACTTGTCTGTTTCTCGCGCTCTCTGTATTCTACTCGGACGCTCAGCCATCTCTCCTAACGCGGCACATGGACACACACACACACACACACACACACACACACACACACACATTCACACACACATGAACACAAGCATACAAAAAAACACACGCACACACACACATACAGAGACACACAAACACATACACACACACACACACACACACACACACACACACTCCTGATGATCTGAGGCAGAGGCCCTGCTGCATGTTAAACAGCTGAAAGGCCAGTCCAAAGATCAGCGTTAGCTGCTCCCACAGAGCTGCCTCCCACGGACCTGACGGGTCAGCCAGCCCTGGGCGCAGTTTAAACCAGGTCACACGAGCACTCGCACCGAAAACGCTGCCCAATCGCTGACCACCGGAGATCTCAGCATGGACACGGGGGTGGGGGGGGGGGGGGGGGGTAAACATGAGAGTGGAATCTTGTCCAGATAAACAAATCCGAACAAAAAGAGGGAGAAGACAGATATATTCTGAGAACAGAGGATAAATAACACAGAAGCAGAGAAAATAAGACTAAGAAATGGGTGTGGTATGGTTGAGTAGAGTAAGGTGGGGTGGGTGAGGGTGGAGTATGGTGGGGTGAGGGCGAGGGTGGAGTATGGTGGGGTGTGGTAAGGTGAGGTGCGGTGCTACCACACAAGTTCATCTTCAACTTCCTCAAATGTGTGAATCTGATATTGGGCTTGTAGACTGGCAGAGAGAGAGAGCGAGAGAGAGAGAGAGAGATAGACAGATTCTTTAATGTCCCCAGAGGGAGAATCCTAATGATTTCGAGAGAAAGAGAGAGAAAGAAAGAAAGGGAGAGAGAAGGGAGCCCCTTAGCACTCAGCTCCAGGGCGCTGTCCGTAGGTCACGAACAAGAGAGAGAGAGAGAGAGAGAGAGAGAGAGAGAAAGAGGGGGAATGAGAGGGGGAATAAGAGGGTGCGAAAGTGGAGAGGGCATCGCAAAAGGGCACGATGCCTGAAGGGACAGCGAGTGTGTGTGAAATGCGTGTGCAATCCTCGTCGTGGCGAGGAGTCCATCTGATGAAACCTTCCAGAAAGAGCGGAGCGGCCGGCGGAGACCCAGGGAGAGCGGACCAGCAGAGGAGCCGACGGAGCTGTCAAGCCCTCGTCACTGATCACCACGCCGTCAAACTCTCCAGGACACAGTAAACGCCATCACACACACACACACATACACATACATACACACGCACGCACACACACACACACACATACGCGTGCACATACTGTCTCTCTCTATGTCTTTCTCTCTCTCTCTCTCTCACACACACACACACACATACTATCTCTATGTCTTTCTCTCTCTCACACACACACACATACTATCTTTATTACTTTCTCTCCCTCTCTCTCTCACACACACACTCACACATACTATCTCTCTCTCTCTTTTCTATCTCTGTCTGTCTTTCTCTCTTTCACACACACCAACCATCACACATACACAATGCACAAACACACATACCCTACGTACGCTCACTCTGTCTCTCACACACACTATGGACACATACACATTTACAACTTCATAAACACGTTGTGCCTGGGTCAACTCCAGTCACAATCACACACACAAACACAGGTGAATGTCTTTACATCGACGGGCCTCTCGTTCTCCCCTTTGTGTGATTTTTGACACATCTCGAAGCGATCGCACAATAGGCAACCTTGCAAAAGGTGTCAATCAAAAAGAATTCGAGAGAAGCCGTGGATCAAAGATGCCAACCTGAGAAGCTTTCATCTTCGTGCGCGCAAGGCCGCGTTGCATCTTCGGAGCACGAGCCCTGATCATATGATGTAAGCGTACTCCTTGAAAGGGACGGCCAACACGACCGACATGTAATCACGAGAGCAAGCCTCCCCGCGGTCCGACCTATAGTCAGGGCGTTAACGGTTTCACGATCGCTCGAAAGAAACTGCCGTGACTGGGGTCTGCGTCATCTGATTCCGGTAAAAAAAAAAAAACACTTTTAATTGAGCTCAAAGCACACACACGACTGCTCTCTTTCACGTCTTACATCATTCGAGGTTGTTCAAATCGGACCCCACACTTTGCGTTGGAATAGCGGACTTTTTTTTTTAAAGCATAAATTGCTTTAGGCAATACATCTGTAACTATTAAAAGCTACCTCCACATTTAAGGACGGGGGGGTGAGGGCGAGCGCGGGGGGGTTGGGGAGAGGGGGGGGGGGTGCTGCCTGGTGAGAGTTTCAAAGAAAAGCCGCCCACGCCACTGTTTGGCCTGCTTGACGGGGTCCTTTTGTCTGAGCGTACTTGCTTGATCTGCGCTGAATCATAAGTTTAATTCGTTTTCATCAAAACCTCCATTATGTGCCCTCTCCAAGAAATATGCGTTTACTTCGTTTATTAATGGCCAAGGCTAGACTTCTTTTGGTCTGGCACTGCCTCCCCCTCTCTCTCTCTCACACACACATACACACACACACACACACACACACACACACACACACACACACACACACACACACACACACACACACACACAGGCACACGCACATTTGCTTCTAGAAGTAAAAAAAGAAAGAAACAACAGGATAGAAAAAAAACAGAGCAGTATTGTGTCTTTTGCCAAAAAAAAAAAAAAAAAAACAGACAGATGAATAATTCCCAATTTCCAAGATTCTTTCCCGCCCAGCTTCCGAAGGGGTGAGCCTCGTCGCTCACCAGAAGAATTCAATTTCCCCCCCCTGCATTTAAATGGCTCCATTAGAAAGTGCCATCAGCCGGGATAGCGATGCTCTCGATTGCTTTCAGAGGAAGACTGACAGCTGGGAACGCCGCTCGGACCTTCCACGCTCCGATAAGCGCCGTTTGATTATTTACACGTGCCGGCCTTATCTGGGGACACATATTGGGCATCCACCCTCTCTCTTTCTCTCTCTCTCTCTCTGTCTCTCTGTCTCTCTCTCTCTCTCTCTCTCTCTCTCTCTCTCTCTCTGTAAATCACTCACTCTCCAAATCACCTCCTATCTCTCTTTCTCTCTCTTAGTTACTCGTGGAGTCTCATGTAGTTAGCGTCACACGCTTTGTGGTGCGTCTGTTATTTGCTCTCTCTCTCTCTCTGTCTCTCTCTCTCTCTTTCTCTCTCTTCGCCCGATGCCATCTCGCCTTCCATTTCTTTCCTGTCACCTGGCTGTCACGCTATCCTCGTATCTTTCTCTGATTTCCTGTTCTTCCTCATTTCCTTCCTTCCCTCTCTTTCTCCTCTCTTCCTCCTCTCTTTCTTCCTCCTTTTGTCCTTCCCCACATCACACCGCATCACGTCTTCCCTTTCATCCCACCTTTGGTATTCTCTCTCAGCGTTCCTCTCTAACCCCCCTCCCCTCCTCTTCTCCTCCTCTCTTCTCTTTCTTTTCCTCTGTGATCCCCCTCTCCTTGGCATTCTCTCAGCTGACTGGAGCAGACAGACAGACAGACAGACAGACAGACAGACAGACAGACAGACAGACAGACAGACAGACAGACAGACAGACAGGCAGGCAGGCAGGCAGGTGTGCTGTGTGGTGGAATGGGCTTCCTCCAGCTGCTGGGAGAGGCGCCCCCGTCGCGTCTGTGTGATGGAGCAAATTGGGCAGGAAACGGGTACCCCCCTTTTTAAAGCTAAACGCAGCGTTCTAGTGGCAGATGTGCACCACCAACCCCCACACACACTCACTCACACACACACACACACACACTCACACACACACACACACACTCACTCACACTCACACACACTCACACACCGAGATAGCAGCTGGTGCCACACACAGAGAGCGCACGCGGGCGTTTTTTGCGGGTGCCACAGGGGCTGGCACTCGAGATTTAAAAACGAGGTGCCCGTCGTCTTAATTAGCCATCCAATCAAAGCAGTCGCTGTCAGCTCAGACTCCCTTCTCCCTCTCCCTCTCTCCTCTCACTCTCCCTGTTTTCCCTCCAAAACGTCTAACACTCACTCCCTCACTCTCTTCTCTCCTCCTCCTCCTCATCTCTCTCTCTCTCTCTCCTTCTCCTCTCACACCTGTGTCTCTCCCTCTCTCTCTCTCTTGTACTCAGACTCACTCCCCCTTTACTTCTGTCTCATCCGCCACTGAGGTGCAGGAGCAGCTCACGTCGACGCGGCTACCTGTCAGAACGCGCGAGTGACAACCAGATGCCAGGAGAGAGGAGGTGGAGAAGAAGGAGGAGGAGGTGGAAAAGGAGGAGGTGGTGGAGGAGGAGAGGGGCATCCGTCAATGCTGTGCCATGCCACCATTTCCGTCCGATGCTCCACTGAAGCACGGCACGCGATGCCAGGATGCTTACTTCTCCTCACGCTTCCTTTTTCAAATCAAGTGCACTGTGTGTGTGTCTGCGAGGACGTGACTGACAAGTGGAGGAAACTAGCGTATCTCTGGGACTTACTCCGACACAATGCCAGACTCGGAGAAAAACCGCAGGAGCACAAAAAAAGAAACAAATTATTTCGGCGTCTGCTCGAAGGGAGATAAAGTTACATTAGTACGTCGGTGACGTGATTGACATTCGTGTCAGAGTTTGAGATTTTTCTTTTTTTCTTTCTTTTCGTCAGACGTTTTGCCATGATCACACGACACTCTGATTCATCTGTGGGCTGGCTTCTTAAGCCCATGATTATTAGCACCATAAATCTCCATTGTGTGCTCTCTCTCTCTCTCTCTCTCTCTCTCTCTCTCTCTCTCTCTCTCTCTCTCTCTCTCTCTCTCTCTCTCTCCCCCCCCCCCCTCTCTCTCTCTCTCTCTGCGGTGGCAGTTATTTTTGTTTTCCTTGAAGTAATGCTTTAACATTAGTGGTTGGGTGGCCATGAAGATGAATGGTCTCATATACTGTACACACACTGCCCTCTAATAGATTGCTGCAACACAGGCCAAGAGGGGAATTCTCCCTTGTGGCACTATTTGGACCAGCTCGGCTGCACACACACACACACACACACACACACACATATAAGATGCTATACGCAAATAACAGCCATAAAACACGAGTGACAGGCCAAGTGAAGCGCTAGTGTATTCCAATACTTCCCATGCTGATGTTGCCTCTGCCAGTTGCCAGTATGTCTACAAATGAACAATTATTGGTTTACACGCTCCAACTATATGATACAGCTATGTCACATTGACCCATAAGATAAGAACAGCACTTCTGTCCACAAATCTACTTTAAAATGTTATCATGTGGTGATATCCCCATAAAGTAGGAGTCCATTCTATGTGCTTATGCGTGTGTGCGTGTGTGTGTGTGTGTGTGTGTGTGTGTGAATGCGTGTGTGTATGTGTGTGTGTGTGTGTAAGGTAAGTGGGCACAGTGTGAGAGAGTGTGTTTGTGTGTGCGTGTGTGTGTGTGAATGTGTGTGTGTTTGAATGCGTATGTGTGTGTGTGTGTGTGTGTGTGTGTAAGGTAAGGTAAGTGGGCACAGTCTCCCCCACTTCACCTATCTGGTTTCATCTCTTCCAAACGTAAGATGCGCTCCAATGCCAGTTGCATAAGCCCAGCTAGAGTAAGCACAGCACAGCACAGCAAGTCTCTGTGGTGAGACAGATGTGCTTGACAGGGATACGGGAGCCCTCGGAGAAGAGGACAGATGTACTGTACTTGGGTATGCAAGAGTTGCCTTCATGCTGAAACAGCAGTGGGGGAGTTTCCCCAGAGGAGAGATGTCACCACTGATGTAGTGCCAACAACACACATCTCTATACTTAAACAAACAGCCCACACCAGCACAGTACGAATACAGTCATGTCACATGACAAACTACTGTACCAGGAGCGGGAAAAACTTTATAAACAATCTATGTTTAGCGTGTGCGTCTGACACGTTATATATGTAAATTGTAGGCGTAGATATGCTGCGAAAGCTGTATTTTTGCTGAAGGTAAACACTGAACATCTGTCCTTTTTTTTTTGCATTGATGTGCAGGGCATCTTTACCCTACTCAAAAATGGCTGAATGTGCAGTCTGTCTCAGGAGAAAACAAGGAGGTGTTGAAGCTGTTGTAAAAAAAAATGAATAAATTAAAAAACGTGCTAAAGAAGAAAACTTTCGCTCAAGACTTAGAGAGAAGACGACGGAAAAGAATCCGCCCCAACGGGCAGAGATGACCTTGAGATGACCCCCCCTAGGCCGGAGGTATCCCGACGGTCGCTGCGGCGAGGGCGGACGGACATCGGCAGAAGCTCCGGCTTAAGCGTGTCCTCCGCGGTGATCGCACAGAAGGGCCAGCGATGCAGAAAGAAGCCTCCGGGCTACGACTGTGCGATAAGCCATGCTCGGATAGATAGCGTGTGTGTAAGAGGAGCGAGAGAATGGAGAGAGGGGGAGGGGGAAGAGAGAGGGAAGGTAGGGAAAAAGAGGGATGGGGAGAGAGGTAACTTCAGGTGAGGCTGTCTAGACGTATGATTCTCAGGAGCGCCGGTACGCGCCGTGCCGCACGGCCCTCCGGAGGTTTTTACGGATGAGGAAGGGGCACGTGGGAACCTCGGGGAACCAGATTAGCGCTCTTCAACTGGGGGAGCACTGAAGGCAAATCTGGCAGGTCCTGCCAGCAAAAGTTGAGGGGAACGAAAAAAGACAACAGTGAGAACAGGGTAGAGAGAGATAGAGAGACAGAAAGAGAGAGAAAGAGACAGAGAGAGTAAGGGTAAGAACCCTCTAGTCAAAGCCTCAGTCATATTTAAGAACATTCCAGTACGTCACCTGGGTGCAATGAAAGTGAACCAGATATAAAAAAAAGAACCCAAATCCAAAAGACATCTTTCATTTCTTTGAAAGCACATTCGCTTCAGTCCCCCTTGTCATCTCCGTCTTTCTTTTCTCTCTCTCTCTCTCTCTCTCTCTCTTTCTCTCTCTGCTCCTTCCCTGCCTCGTCTGCCCCACCACCACCACCACCACCTCCACCCACCACCCACACCCACACCCTCTAAGACCGTGCCTCATTCTAGTCAGCTTCTGTCAAGAGGAAGTGAGCAACAGAGAGAGCGAGAGAGAGAGAAAAGAGAGAGAGAGAGAGTGAAAGAGAGAGAGAGAGGGAAAGAGACTGCGGGGAGGAAAAGGGCTATAAAATATGCAGGAGGGTGGCAGGCACAATCCTACAGGATTCGATAATAAAAAAAAAAACGGCTAATGTGATTAGCATGGCTAATGCAGATGAGGCGTCGGCACGGGAACCACCGCGGCGTTCCGTGCCTTCTTATCCCCCCTCCCAGGAAATCAATATGCTTGGAGATCAACGTCCTGCGGGATTCTGGGATTTGCCACCCACCCAACCCCCCCCCCCCGGACCCACTCCCTCTCCTCCACCTTCCATCTATTATTACACTCCCTTTGTCAAATTTGTACGTGAAATGAGCCTTGCCGAACAAAACAACACAGACGCACACACACACACACTCACACACACACACAAAACGGGGCTTCCAAAAAACACAAATGAGGCCAGGCTGTGAACGGGCGCAATGAAGGGAATGTTCCAGAGAAGTCCGCCAAGACGGCGGGTTTTTTGGCCGGGATTCCACGCTCGGCTGGGATTTCTGGCAAAGGTGCGGCTTTGGGAGGGTGGTGGTGGTGGTGGTGGTGGGGGGGTTGTGCTACAGCTTACCGGACGTTTGTCCCTGGGGTGCTGATGGATCGCTGCCTGGTGGACCCTGCTGGACCCTGCTGGTGGGCCCAGTGAAGAGCCACTCAGGTGGGCTGGAGCTACAGGAGAGGGCAGTCCTCCTCCAACACTCTGGTTTGCCAACCGCGGAAAAAAAAAACCCAGCAACAACCAGCCAGTCAACCAGCCAAACGGGACAGAAAAAAAAAGAAAAAAAAACAAATTGAGAATAAAGAGAGAGGATTAAAAAAAATAAGAGCTTTGCCAGACCGTGTTTCTCTGTGGCTACAGAGCCAGGCATTTTGCAGCCAATTCAATTGAAGTCGGTTGTTTTGGTCGGTTGAAGTCGGCTGTTTTGTGAACTGTCGCTGGTAGGAAATGTAATCTTTGGACTGGCTGACGACGCATGCTGATTGAAGCTGTTATGGGAGGACGGTTGACTCATCGAATCAGATGACAGAAAACGTGTTAGCTTGAAAAGGGAAAAATTAGCAGGACATTTTCTTTTTCTCAAAGGGATTGTGTTGCTGTGAGCGCTATCTGGATGAGAAGACACTTTGGTTCTCCAAATCCTTTTCCTTCATCTATCCACCGTCCATGTACACACGAATAACCTGATGGAAATAAATCAGGTGTTCTCAGGTAAACAGGAAGTGGCACGGATGGCATCAGTTAGGGCCGAGGAGCAGAATTGATCCCTGACCTTCAACCTAGATGTGCCGGTGAGTGGTAAAAAGTATGACCGCCAAAAAACAATCACGCTTGTTTATTTGTCTCCATCTCCTACTCCATCCCCTACTGCTTCTTTATGTGTGTGTGTGTGTGTGTGTGTGTGTGTGTGGGCGTGTGTGCATGTAGGTGTGTTTGTGTATGTGTGCTTCTTTATGTGTGTGTGTGTGTGTATGTGTGTGTGTGTGTGTGTGTGTGTGTGTGTGTGTGTGTGTGTGTGTGTGTGTGTGTGTTTATTTGTGTCTGTGTGTGTGTGTGTGTGTGTGTGTGTGTGCATATAGGTGTGTTGTATGTGCATGTGTGCGTGTGCATGTACGTGAATTGACGATCCCTGGCCTTGGTAAACTAACTGGGAACAGAGATTATGACACTAGAAACCAATCTTTGCCAGTATGGGGCACGGAGATCCTTGCTGATTGGCCAAACACACTAGTGTGGTCAAAGGCAATAGGTCAGTGAGCAGGTGAGGGGGCGGGATATAGGAGCCCTCGTCCAGTTCCCTTATCAGGAGTGGCCAGGGAGCTGCATGACATGTGTGCACACACTCACAGCGCAGTAGATCAACCTCCCAGGGCGGGAGCAGCGCGTATCAAGATCTCGGCCCTGACAAGCGGATTTGATGGGTGGGAAAGGGAAGGGAGGAGGACGTGCTGAGTGATAAACAACCAGATACATACATGTACACACACACACACACACACACACACACACACACACACACACACACACACACACACACATAAAAACACACACACACAAACACATAGAGACACACACACACATACACACACACACACACACACACACTACACGCACACACACTATGCACACACACACACACACACACACACATAAACAAACAAACAAACACACACACACACACAAACAGCATTGAGTGAAAATCCCTTTCTCGAGCATTCCCCCAAGGGAGACGACCTCCGCAGATTTGGAATTTGCTGTCAGTGCTAATGGATGATGTGAACCCATCCTGTATATCAGCGCCCCCGCCGTGTCTTTCAGTGATGGATGGGGACTCTGGACAGGGCACAACCTAGGCACGCATTCTTGATAAACTCACTTCAGACCTACACGGGATCCCATTTCATTCGCCTGACAGATATAAACACGTCTGTGTGTGAGAGATAGCTCACTCATTGCCTGGTGAGACACACTGCCCCGATTCTCCACTGCGATTCCCAACACCCCCCAACCCCCCACCATTCCAATCCATAACTGTTATTTTTTTTATTTTTTTTCATCCCAGAATTCCCGCCGCTTGTGATCTCTGGGCGACTTCACAGCTGTGAGCTCTTTCTCCGCTCTGCATTCCGTTTTCCGGGGCGGATCAGAGCCCCCCCTGTTCCAGGTCTGCCAGAGGCGCCGAGCCGCACGTAGCCAACCGCAAGCGGAGAGGCTCAGCTGGGTCTGTCGGCAAGTAACTGCTGGCAACTCAAAGGAGCTGCATGGAATCTACTTGAAAAGACTTCAGGGAAGAAGCGCTGTGGGGGAAGAGAAAAACCTTTTTCCACATTTTTCTTCAAACAGTTGACGGCATTTGTAGTGCGAGAGAGACACAGCTGTGGAACAGGTGGTGGCTTGAAGCTGCTGGCTGGCTAGTCCATGGAAGGCCGGGAGAACCGATGGAAGAGTTCCCAGTGATAAAAAAATGGCTCCGGTGTGTTTTCTACAATCACCCTACAAAGGGGGGTTTGAACGAATGCCATTTGAGCTGACTGGCGTTACTTCAACATCTTTCTTAACCCTTCTGTAGGGAAGTTTCTGGAAAGGGATTAAGGAGAATTTCCATTTAAAGGGTATCTTAATGCAGAACTAAGCTCTGTCCAGGAGTATATGCCCTGTGGTACATCCTTCTGTAGGCCACAGCGGGGAGAGATAACATTAATCCAACAGTGAGACAAAGAAGCGATACGCCTAGGACTCCTCAGAAACCACAGACTGCTACGGTACATTACAGCAGGCTTCATGATTATAGGTGTGAGTTTGATCATTTGATAGTGTCATTTCATTATGTACTCTCTGCTCTGTAAAGTGTTTTCCATCGTAAGACCAAAACACAGAGAGGAAATGCATAAAACGAAATGAAATATCAGCAGGCAGCAACGTGTATGTTCCATATGGATGAAAAAATTGCATATTACGTTTCATAAAAATGCAATATCCTTGATGTAGTCTAAAGTCTAAGTCCTGCCAGTTTTTTTCTTGAGCTTGAACAAAAAAAAGATAATGAATCTAATGTTTTAGCGAGAAAATGTACAAATACATAATTAAAATGTGTATAAACCTGCTATAACACATTTATAAATGATTTATAAACGCCTCCTCGTGAACTAGCTTGTTAAACCTGCCGACCGTGAGCACTATTATAAGTGCACTGAGGCTCTCTGTTTGAAACTTCACTGCTCGGTGTTGCATGTAATAGTTTCTCAGTGCCGGCGGGCTGCAGGATGAATAACAACCCCAGGTGGCGTCTGCAGTCGCTGCTCCTCGCGGCTTACCTCGTGCTCAACCCGCCCGCCCGCCCCACATCCAATCCTCTCGCTTTAAATCAGAATAAAATAGTGCCTGTTCTTTCTCTCGTTTGTGTCCTCTCTCACAAGACAAAAGGGCCTTTCGATGTCCACTCTTTTTACTACAACATGACTAACCATCATGTTTGTTCGTTCCATTATCCCTTGGGATCCTGCCATGTCTGATCTGAGTGTGCCCTCTAGGTCTTCTCTTTCCTCTGTAGATGACAGGGTGATGTCCTACACACATTGTTTAAGTTCCCTATGCAGGAGAACCTTGAGGTTCCCAGAGGGATTCTACTATCCAGGAGAACCTTGGGGGTCCCAGAGGGATTCTGACATCATGATATACTGTATTCCTCATGGATTATGCAATATAGAACTGTGAGAAGCTAGTTCACCTGCTACTACTGACTTGAATCTAACAAATGACTTTCAAATGGGTTTGCTTTTAGGCGGCTTTAATACGTTTACACACAACATGCTAATAAAGGACAAGCAAAGTCAAGCCAGAGGACCCAAAACGCATGCCAAGAGGTTCCATCTTTTAATATGAAGGTGTTAGCATGTGTCCCCTTGAAATAATGTTGTTGTTTTCTCAGGAAAGGTTCATGCAGATTAAGCTACTCTATCCCTCTTACTCAGGACACAGCATTGTCCTCTAGGTCTCTAGTAATCCTTCAGCCGGTACTGCCACACCGGTGTGACAGAAATGCTCGTTCTAACGTCAAATGTTCTAAAGAACATCTGGGTTCATTGAATTCAACATGGAATTTTAGAACCTCAGTAGAACAGAATCTTGTTAGAATGTTCAAAACTAAAAAAATCCATGCTTAAGATGTCCATAGCTTCTTCTATCTCCTGAAGCCCTCTGAGCAATACTGGGACAGATAGTAGAAGAACCAGTTGAGAGAGATGCTAACAGAACTAGCTGATTGCGTGGCCTATTTCCGAAGGAACACGTACTCTGATAAACTGTAAACATTGACAGTAGGCTTTAAGTCACCGTGGATAATACCAGCTGCTTCCTCAAAGAATGTGTCTGAGCAGAATGTAAACAGAGGTTTCGTGGCACCTTGTAGAAAAGAAGTCGAAATTGCACAGATCAGTCTCTCACCGCTAAAGGTATTAGTCCAAATACATCAGGAGGATTATTTTGGCTTTGTGTCTTTATCAGCGTTTGACTGAAGCCGTTTTAACTTGAAGAGGATTGTCACGGCACTCATGTTTTAGCCATTTTTTCATCCCCAATCGTTGACATTCTCCAAAGTTTCGTGAGGACTTTTTGTTTTGTTTTTTCAGAGTTCTGTCGGTCAAGCAAAAAACTACAGAGAGAGAAAGAGGTGCATGTTCTTACCGGTTTGAGCTCGTCACAGGTTCTTCTCTCCACGAAGGTGAGGAGCCTCTCGAGGAGACCAAGGCAGCTCCGGACAGCTTTTATCCTTCGCTGTTCTCTCGCCTCCCGTCTCTCAAAAAAGCACGGAGGAACCTGGCAGTCGTCTGGTAGGTCGTCTATTGTGTAGTTCTGTTGTTTCTTTAACTCCCCAGGGTACGAATCAGATGTGGCAGGCTAGCTGGACACTGTATGTCTGTCACCTGTCTGACGGTGGCTCACACACCTGCCTGACCGCGACTCACAACCACTTCTTAGGCGCTGCTGTCCTTGAGGTGTTCCGACAACTAGACAAAGACGGAGACAAGAAGAGAGAGAGAGAGAGGGAGGGAGGGATAAGTATTCTTGTAAAGGGATTAAAAACGAACAAACCTGTTTCATTTAGAGGTGTTTCCGCAACACGTCAAAAGAGGAAGAGGGAGAGAGAGAGAGAGAGAGAGAGAAGAGGAGTGATGGAGAAGTGTTATGATACTCAAAGCGTTATTTTATTGTATACATGAACAGAACGTGCGAATTGAGATATGCAAAACTATCACCCAATTTACTCTGCAGAAATCACATTTGTGCGCATCACCACTTGCATGGCCCTGACGAAACAACACAAGCTTATGATCCATCACCTGCCTGCATTCATTTTCAAGCTTGTGTGTCTTGGAGCGTCGAGAAATAAGGGCACATTTTTTATCTTGTCGATTCCAACCACCAACTTCACTAAAGTCATTTAGTCATTTTAATCTTCACCAAAAGTCCTTTCACCTTTTGGCCACCCTCGGGGGAATGCAATTGAGTTTTTATAATGACCAGTCACATAAGTACCAGAGATATGCAGACCTAATACACACACACACACACACACACACACACACACACACACACACAAACTATACACATGCAGGTTTGCACACGCACACACACACACACACACACACACACACACACACACACACACAAATGAGCAAACACCAAAAGACAGGCGGAATAAAAGGCAAACAAGGTCCTAACAGCAAATGGAAATGAAAGGAAGGCCTTGGCAGGGGTCTTGTTTGAGCAGCATGTGTGTGTGTCTGTGGTGTGTGTGTGTGTGTGTGTGTGTGTGTTTGAGCAACGTGTGTGTGTGTGTGTGTGTGTGTGTGTGTGTGTGTGTGTGCGTGTGTGTGCGATCAGAGAATCGACGACCGAGACGATTAAATTCCTCCCAGTCCAGCCCCCCGACTGTGGGCCCACCCTGTTTATATCGGTGAAGCAGATTACATTTACTACATTCACATTCGCCCCGCCGCTCGCACAAACACACCCCTACTGGGACAGCAAACGGACCTGGCCAGTGGTCTCTTAGCCTGCACTTGTCAACTCACGTAAGCACTAACTCAAACAGATGGGGGGGTGCCAACAGCTTAGGATTCCGTGATTCCATTATTAATCAGGAAATTACACAAGGGGGGGAGAAACTCTACTTGTTTTTTTTGTTCTATATTTAAGCAAGTTGAGTCACAAGGTACTTCATAACTAACTTATTAAAGGTCTGACAGCGAGAAATTGATTGAAATTGCACTGCAGTTATTTACGTCATGGTACCAGCCTCGGTCTGATGGCTGGAAAATAACCATGATAGATGAAACACAAAGTTTTGTTGGTAGAGAAACCAACATTAAAATCTCAGTGCCTGTTGAGACAAGAAATATCCACATATGAAAATATGCATGACGCATATCGGCGTTTGATGTGTCTGACACAATGGACGGAACATAAGTTTGAAATTGAATTACCGGGGCATAAACATTTCACAACAACAACATTGTGCTGGCAGTGTTCAGAACTTTGGTGTTTTTCAAGTCAACAGAGTCTTCTGATTCATCCCACGAACACGTCAGACTAAAATCAGAATTATGGACTGTGGCAATCCACTAGAGGCAGATTGAGTGTCAAATTGGGAACACCTCGGGAACATTCCCTTAATGAGTACAAGTGAATTTCGCAGATATCAAAGTGTGGAGGGAAGAGTTAAAGAGAGAGGGATGAAGAGAGAGAGGGAGAGAGAGATGAAGAGTGCTGGCCAGACTGCTAATAGAGAGGTGAGGCAGTGAGAGAAAGATCTGAAAAGTGAAAGGGAAGGAGAAGAGAGAGACTGATAGAGAGAGAGAGAGAGAGATGAAGAGTGCTGGCCTGACAGACGAAAGAGAGGAGAGGGAGAGAGAGAGAGGGAGGGAGGGTCAAAACAGTGGAGAGAGAGGTGAGGCGGTGTGAACAGGGGAGCCCAGCAAGCAATTAAAGGAACAGGTTGGGGTGAGACCACCCTGCTCCCCCGAGGGGAATCTCATATCGAGAGAAAGAGAAAGAGAGATAGAGGCAGGGAGCAGAAGAGAGAGAGGGAGAGAGAGAGATAGGGAGAGAGAGAGGAAGAAAGAGATAGGGAAAGAGAAAGAAAGAGATAGGGAGATAAAGAGAGCAAGATAGGCGACCATAGTATAAGGGACTTTCCTGCTGTCATTAAAGTCAGAAAAACACTTGGTGATTTTTGTACGTATGCAGCCGAGTGGGAACTGGAGACGGAAGGAGGAGATGGACAGAGGATGACAGAGGAGTGTTTGACAATTCAGCAAACAAGGAGCGAGGGAGGAGGAGAGAGGGAGAGGAGGAGAGAAGGAGAGAAAACAAAGAGAGGCCACGGAAGAGCAGAGCGAAGTGAGGACTTTGGAGAGGGGGATGAAAATGATGTTTCGATCGGTGGCGGCGAGAGCCAATCAATGGGGCACAGAAGCATGACCGGACTGGGGAAGGAGGAGAGAGACCGGAGGAAGAGATCTGCCACGGATGAAGGGATGAAGGGAGGATAAGGATGAAGGGAGGGTGGGGAAGACATAGGGGACAGAGAGAGAGAGGGAGGAAGTGAGAGAGAGACAGACAGACAGAGAGAGGGAGAGAGAGAGGCTAACTAACTCTTAGATGAAAGGGGGAAGCTGAGGTGCAATTATGGATGAGGTCTTGACTGAAGACGTCGAGGACACGGAAAGAAAGTGTGTGTGTGTGTGTGGGGGGGGGGGGGGCTTTCTTGGATGAAAGAGTTGAGGCTGAGGACCAATTACGGACGAGGCCACGAGGAATGACAGGGACGGCTGTGGGGGAAAAAAAACAATCCGCGGCGCTCCAACGAACGAGAGGGTGACAGCACATCAGAGAGGGATGGAGGGATGATGGGAAGGTGAGGAGGAGGTGGAGGAGGAGGAGAGGAGGAAAAGAGGAGGAGGA
>NC_084994.1:41660900-41680900 GCF_963854185.1 Sardina pilchardus
CACACACACACACACACACCAAGTGCCAAGCTGTAGATTCACCCAGCTCACCATAGCTCCAGGGAATTCAACTTAGACACGCTGGAACTTTTTCAGAAAAACAAAACACACACACACACACACACACACACACACACACACTGGAAAGGGCCAGACACAACAGAGAGAAAAAACAGACTGTAATTTTAAAGCAAGCCATTATTATTCCGGGGTCTTAAAAATTGGCTTTTCCAAGCATGCGGGGCCCCTCCAGCAGCCGAGAGCCACTGCATGCCGAATGATCTCATGCAATAATAACAAAGTCTATCGAGCACCCTGGCGTCGGTGGCCATTATTTATGATTGGAGAGTTAATGGCCTGTGCACGGGAGAAGTGAGGAGGTACTTTAAGACCAACGCGGGGGGAGGCGGGGGTGGGGGGGTGGGGGGTAGATGGCGGGGGGGGGGAGGGGGCGGGGGGGTTTAAGAGAACGAGGCGTGGGCTTGCAGGCGTAACATCTCATGTTTTTTGTATGAGAGCGGCGCATTCCCACAATACTCCAAGGACATGATCATCATGGTGTCAGTAGCAGCACCTATGCATGGCCTGGATGCTTTGCGCTTCTTTTGTGCTTGTGTGTATGAGTCTGTCAGAGAAAGAGAGAGAGGGAAAGAGAGAGAGGGAGAGAAAGAGAGAGAGAGACCACAAATAAAAGAGTACTGACAATTTCCTTCTCCTCTCCCATCTGACACATACCCTGTGAGTTGCCATTACAGAATTGGCTTTTTCAGTCAGGACATCAAAAACTCATCTCTATTAAAAGCTTTTTTCTCTCTCTCTCACGCCTGATTTTTCTGTTCATGATGAAACAGCACATCATCATAATTATTGACATCTGTGTCAATCCGTCCGACTATCTACGTGTCTTAAGAGTAAATATAGCTATGTCTTTTTTTTTAGCATTGAACCCATCACCTAGCTTTCATGCCTTACTGACTGGTGTGGCTTTTTCTCACAGCCCTGAGACAGTAGTCTGACAAGGAAGGTGATCTTTGATCACGCTTTTCAAAAAGCTTCACATTTCAGAGCTTTTTTTCTGCAATCCGTCCATCTCCCCCCCCCCAAAAAAAGAAAAAAGAAAAAAGAACAGCCCTGCACAGCATATTTACCATTGATTGACAAACGCCCAATCAGAAGTCCATCCACAACGCAATTCTTTGATCAGCGCTAACTTTACGACACGTGAAAAAAATTGATGGTGCTGATTAGCGATCGACTGCAGACAGATGCGAGCATCCGACGATGACCACTGACCACACCCCCTCCCCCCGCCCCCCACACACACAAATACACGAACACACACACACACACACACACACACACACACCCCACGACACATCTGGAAGGGGCGGTGATCAGTAAAGTGCTGACCCGGTGTTATAGCGTATTTAATAGGGCTCAGCGAGAGAGCCCAGGGCAGACGGACGGCGCCAGCGGTGATCTGCGTGTTAGCGGTTAGCTTCGTGCGGCGCAGCGCTACGGCGACCGGCAGGTGGTGGTCATGTCAGCTGACAGGAAATGCTTGAGGCTCATTGCAACTGGCACTTGACAGCACGGCGGAGGAAAAGTCAGCTTGGACACGAAGTGGAGAGGAGAACTGTGATGTGTGTGTGTGTGTGTGTGTGTGTGTGTGTGTGTGTGTGTGTGTGTGTGTGTGTGTGTCTCTCTCTCTGTGTGTCTCTCTGTTTATGTCTGCATGTGTGTATGTATGTCTGTGCCTCAGTGTGTGTGTGTGTTGTGTGTGTGTGTGTGTGTGTGTGTGTGTGTGTGTGATATTTACTGTGAACAACACTGAGTGTATAGCCATAGTGTGTGTGCGGTGTGTGTGTGTGTGTGTGTGTGTGTGTGTGTGTTGGTGTGTGTGTGATATTTACTGTGAACAACACTGAGTGTATAGCCATAGTGTGTGTGCGGTGTGTGCGTGTGCGTGGGAGCAGCGTGTGCCGGGTGAGAGGGTAATGGGGCCAGAGGACTCTGAGCATTAACCTCCCAACCTCAGCGCTCCCTGGGCCATGCAGATTACACTCCATCTCCACACAGCCTCATGTGAAGAGACACAACAACTTAACAAGGAAGACAGATGGAACAGAGTGCAGAGAGAGAGAGAGAGAGAGAGAGAGAGAGAGGGTGAGGAGGATAGAGAGACAGAAAGAAAGGGGGGAAGAGAGTGGAGAGGAATGGGTGGGAATATAAAAATGGGATGAAATGAAGTCTTCATTTGCGGCCAGAGTCTGTTGAATTGCAACAACAAATGGAAAATAGGCAGAAGCAGAAAAGAAAATGAGGAAAGCTAAAGTATGATAAAGATATAAGACATGAAAAAGAGACAGATATGAGCTTAATGTCAGACTATAGAGGCTGAGGAGTCGAGTGTCTTAGTGCAACACATTACACCACTATCAGACCTTATAGAGGCTGAGGAGTCGAGTGTCTTAGTGCACACTACTATCAGATTATAAAGGCTGAAGAGTCGAGTGTCTTAGTGCACACTACTGTATCAGACTATAGAGGCTGAGGAGTCGAGTGTCTTAGTGCAAGACTATCAGAGTATAGAGGCTGAGGAGTCGAGTGTCTGAAATGTCTTCACCAACACCAACACAACAGATGTCAGGGGAAATTCTATATTTTAAAGAAGAATCCGCACACTTCAAGTCTTTGGGGAAATTCTATAGGAAGCATTTCATGGATGAAGGAAGAAGTTAATTAACATAACATAACATAACGTATAGGCTTATAGATCTGCAGTCAAGATAGATAGAGAGAGCGAGAGACCAGGAGCCATAGAGATGAATGTTTTGGCGACGTTGGGTAAACAGATAGATTGCGTTTGCAGAATCGCGGTTGCCCCCAGCTAGCCTGTCCATCTTGCACTCCCCATCTATTTCTGCTCTGTGGCACGGCGGCCGCATGGAGTTACGCTACTGTGTGCCCTTTTGAAGGGAGACCTTATTAAATCTCGCTGTTTGTTTTTCAGTGTGTGTGTGTGTGTGTGTGTGTGTGTGTGTGTGTGTGTGTGTGTGTGCGTGCTAGCGTGTGTTTGTGTGTGTGTGTGTGCGTGTGTTTGTGTGTGTGTGCATGTGTGTGCGTGTGTGTGTGTGTGTGTGTGTGTTTGTGTGTGTGTGCAAAACCCACCAGCTTCAATGCTAACGTATTCTGTCAGGCCTGCACCATCCTGTTTCCTCTACACTTCAATGGCTCGTTACCAACGTTATCACATTATGCTAACAGTGCATCGAATAAATCACAAACCAGAATGAGTCGCTTCTTAGCGCGATGTGACAACTAGTGAAGGCATCTGAACAGCAAGTGTGATGAATATTTAAATGATAAGTAATTTAATTTAATTAATTTAATACAATGTTATCTCAGATTTTAGTGCTAACTCTGATTTAACACTAATCCTGCTGTAATGCTAACTCCAAACCATTTTAATATTAAGAGATTGTTATTATTTTCATATTATTATCACAACCTTCATGAATTTCCTGTGTTTCTGAAAAGCCCACATGCCTGCTCTGCTCTGATGGCATTTCATCCAGGCTTGTATCTGCCGCATCAGCTGATTCTTGCAATACTCTGCGTCGAGAAACGGGTGACAAACGGCCATTTGCTGGACTCGCCCTCTCCTCTCCTCTCCTCTCCTCTCCTCTCACCCAAAAGGCCAAAAGAGCGGACCTGTCAATGGCTCCACCTCTCCAAAAATACTAGCAGGGGAGCAGACAGTCCTGTCAACCGCACAGCCAAGGCCGGCACGCCGTCGCCACCAGTGAGTGTCCTTAGCAGGGCACACCACCAGTGAGTGTCCTTAGCAGGAGGCTTGAGCTGGAGAGCAGATGGACAGCACTGGTCAGTCACCTCACTGACCCCCTCCCTGCTCTCTCCACACGAGGTCTCTGCTCAACAGGAGGGGCCGTGAGGAGCGGCTGACCTCAGGTCTGTCTGGCTGACCAGTGGAGCTGCGGCTGATCAACCGAGTGCTCGAGACAACACTGATGTTGATGAGTTTGTGAATCCAGAGAGGAAAACGACCGTGACAATATTCATCTAACCCATGAAGAGGCCATTAAAGTCTTCATTTAGTACAGGATGCCATGTGCTACACTAAGGAGAGGATGATGAATAAAATCAGCCTCACATTAACTGGGCCTTGAGATAAGTGCACGTGACAAATCTATAGAAGGGTCCGGAAAGCTTGAGAGAGAAAAAAAAAGGACCCTGTTTCTATGGAGAAGGAATAGACCAACATTACTACAAAGGACATCCACACTGGACTGTGTTCTGTAGATTCATTACTTTTAGTGTAGCCAAGAAGAATCCCCAAGGTAACGAACTCTGACCTCCACACAGGACCAATCAGAAACAGCCTCCACAGCCCGCTATATTACACACTTCCTGTACACTCTCTTTGTCTCTATTACATTTGCAACAACGCTGTGGTTTTCACTAAATAGCTCCACTCCGCCGGGGAGATCGAAGGCCGTGCCACACACAACACAACACCATTCACTCTTTAGTCAGTCTGTCCGTCCGCCGACTTTAGAGTCGCTCCTCTCTGTTGAGTAGCTTGTAACATTCATCATTATTATTGTCAACAGAACATAATAGCTAAAGAGTTTTTATTTTTCAGGGTCAATGGCCATGGAAATGCGAGAGTGAATGAAGCCGTCCTCTCAGTCTGAAGGGCACTGCGTCCAGGGGGACCGAGCTGCCTTGCGGGGTATGTGTGTGTGTGTGTGTGTGGGGGGGGGGGGGGGGGGGCAGGTTGTGTGCTACAGGCTTCTAAGGGCTCAGTGTTTGGACGGAGATTAAAGAGGAGTCGAGTCAGAGGCACTGACGTGAGTAAGAGGCGAAAGGGATGTGTGTGTGTGTGGGGGGGGGGGGGGGCGGTGTGTGAGAGAGAGTGAGTGTTGGGGGGGTTACAGACTGTGTGCACTGTGGCAGTGGCCACTTAGTCAGTAATCAGCATTTTAATGGTTACCAAGCCTCTTCTAAGGCAGCTTTTTAACAAGTCTGGCCGAGTTTTGGTCTTACTTCTTGTCTGTCTGTCTGTCTGTCTGTCTGTCTGTCTGTTTGTTTGTTTGCAAGATAACTCAAAACGTTATGGATGTATTTCTTTGAAATGTTCAGGGAACATCAAATGACCCAAGGAAGAAACGATAACATTTTGGGAGTGATCCATATCACCGTCTGGATCCCAAGGCGGGTATGTTTTCGCTTGGTGGAGGTTTGCGCTCTCTGAGTGCTTTTCTAAGTCTTCACCATGTTTTTGTGATTGTTGTAGTTGTTGTTGTTTTGCTTGTACTGTGTCTGTCTCCCATGCCTCCATCTGTTTCAATATGGGTCTCCATTTTCTCTGTTCTCAGACCTGTTGTTGGTGCGTTCTCTGTCTTTTCCTCCATGTCTTCCCCGCTGGCTTCTTCGCTGTGCTATTGGCAGCTCTCTTTTGTCTCTCCACGCTTCAAAACGCCAAAACGACTCTCTCTGATTCACCGTGTCCACCAAAACACACACACACACACACACGCGCACACACATACGCACACACACACTCCGAATCTCCCTCACAAACACAATCTCCATGTCTTATTCACCACCATTCTCTTTTATGTTCTGTTGAAATGCCAGTAGTGGTGCCATTGATTGTTAGATAATAGGAGTACACCG
Source organism: Sardina pilchardus (assembly GCF_963854185.1). Taxonomy (NCBI): domain Eukaryota; kingdom Metazoa; phylum Chordata; class Actinopteri; order Clupeiformes; family Clupeidae; genus Sardina; species Sardina pilchardus. The sequence goes on from NC_084994.1 coordinate 41,666,604, forward strand.
CACTGGCACACATCTATTTAGTATCTGTTTTAACAGGTGTTCTCCATCAAAAGGCCGTTTCTCCGGCACTGAAGAGCAGATAGTCGGCTTTGGCTTTGGCGACGCAAATCTTAGCTAAACACGCCTATTTGTTCATATTATCGCACTGTTTTATAGCAGACCGTGTCATTATCATCAGTTTACGCTTCTAAATGTACTGTTGAAAACAACAACACACACTCTTATGGGCTTCCGCCTCAAGCTCTGTGTCAGCTAGTCTAAATCAGTGAGTTACACACAACAGAACACATAACAATGCACGCACGTACACACACACGCACACACACACACACACACACACACACACACACACACACACACAAACACACACACACACACACACACACACACACACACAACCACACACAGAGAAAGAAAGGTGGTTCCTGAAAAGCATCACGACTCCCGCGTGTGTCTCCTCCTTGGCTACCCACAATCCCCTCCTCTTTACCCATGATCCCTCACAGCCCACCGCCACAGTCCCACTTCCCCCCTTTATTGTGTGTGTGTGTGTGTGTGTGTGGGGCGTCCCCCGGTGCCGTTCCCCTCCCCTGGCATCCCTTGATTAGCATGGCTATCTGTCTCCGCACGGTTCACTGGTTCCCCGGCTCCCCCCCCCCCCCCCCCCCCCCCCCCACTCGGTCCTTCCCCGGCTCCACCTCACCCTCCCGGGGCTCACCGGCGCGGCTCTGCGGCTCTGCGGCACGGCTCTGCTCCGTAATCCCATCATGCCTTAATGCTGTCATTAGTGTCACCGCGGCGCCAGGAGCCGTAATGGCTGCCCATCGCCCATCGCAGCTCCTCAGCGTGAGTTTCACGGTCGCGCATGCCGGCGCGTCGTCGTAGTTGTTTGGCGCGCCGGGAGTGGGCCATTTGGGTGCAGGCGAGAGGATGCAGACGTTTATGTTTTGCACAGATGATGCAGATGTGCGGTCGTGATGCTGATCAGCCTGCCATGACGATTGGGGGTCAAAGACAGTGCCTCCTTTTCAGATTGGCAGGCAGACACACACATACACACAAAGAAACAATCACACACACAATCACACACACAATCACACACACACACACACACACACACCAGTAAGCAGAAAGATGGGGGCATGAATGTATGTCCTATAAATGAACATTTTCATTAATACTAACTGTAGATTTTCTCTCTCTCTTTCCCCCTCTCCCTCTCTCTCTCTCTCTCTTTCCATATCCCTCTCTCCCTCCCTCTCTCTCTCTCTCTCTTTCCATCTCCCTCTCTCCCTCTCTCTCTCTCTCTCTCTCTCTCTCTCTTTCTCTTTCTCGCATGCCTGAGACTGTGCTCATTGGACTCTTGAGTGGCTGAGCTCCCTGGCGTCCCCTCAGTGGGATTCTTGAGAGGCCGCAAAGCTAAATCACATCATTCCATCCATTAGGTACCAATCCGAGACGAGGGTGGGGGGGGGGGGGTTGCGCAGGGGAGGGGGATACCCTCATCAGGCTACAGAACAGGGAAGCAGACCAAGGTGTGTGTGTGTGTGTGTGTGTGTGTGTGTGTGTGTGTGTGTGTGTGTGTGTGTGTGTGTGTGTGTGTGTGTGTGTGTGTGTGTGTGTGTGTGTGTGTGTGTCTGTGTGTCTGTCTGTGTGTGTGAGTGTGTGTGTATGTGTGAGTGTGTACAGTACCTTCACATGAGCATTTCCACACCTAAATGATCAATTTCCCATTTCTAAATTAAGTGTAATATTGATTGCAAACACCAAACCCCTCACCACCGCCACCCGCGGTGACACAAATCAATGAACAGATAATGAGGGACTACCTTTATGATCAATTTTGTTGGACTTGTACTTATCATTATGTGCTGATGAACTCATAATTAATTAGTAATTAATAAACAACTAGACATATTGGTGGCGCATTGGGGTTGCCGTTTATAATTGAATGTCACAACATGACGTTACTTGGCAATTTATGTAAATATGCAATCATATTTCAGTAATTATGGACATAGCATGTAGTAGGATATCCACCACAGTGGACAATCACAGGCTGTGTCGGGTACAATCGTCATGGTGATGGTACCAGTAACTGTCTCTAGTCTCTATGTTGCAGTGAAGGTGACATCACTAGTTCATGATGAGTAAAAGGAATACATGATGCATCTGTAGGTAATTTATTCATCATCATTAATCATGCATTAGTTAAGGCTTAATTGAATATGAAATATCCCCTTATTATATGGTGTTAATAATTTATTTACTCTATCTGGTCTAATCAGCCATTGACTATACCTCTAAATAACTGTCTTGTGATGCACATTGTACTTGTACCACCATTTAGGAGGTATGAAAATCTAATAATATAACACATGAAATTGTATGTGAGAGCAATGCTTCATGCATGATTAACTAAGTGTTTGCTAATGCTTAACTATTGCCTCACAGTGTACCGTCAATTCAAAGTGTTTCCAAGCTATAAATAGTTTATTTCTAGAATGGCTACTTTTACTGCACAACAGGTAGATTACTCGCTCTGCACATCCTCCATTGGATGGCCGTCTGCGTCACTCTCGTTGACCTTCACTGCAGGTCCCTCTAGTTCTCAAAGCGTGGAACGCTATTTTTCTACCTCCTGCGTCACGCAGAGCCCTTTTATGCAGCACTTTTAGCGAGTCACGAGTCTGGAACTGGAAACACTGATGTTCTTTTCGCCGACTCATAGCCTGACGGTCTCGGGCCAGCAAAAATATGACTATTTTTGGTCATGAAAACACACAAAGTTTACCAAAAGTTTGTGTAAAAAAGTCAAAAACACAGATGTTTGAAAAAGGAAGTAGCCCTCTCCACCTGTCTATGACCACTTAAATACAGTTTGACACACTGCTAATATATAGCTGTGAAATAACGATCTGCGCACCGTCACCTGTGAAAGTGGTCCTCGTCTGGAGAAATGGCCCAGAGGAAGAAAAAAAAAGGGAAAAGGAGGACGATTCCTGATTGGAACGTTTCGGAACCCGTCTCTGAAAAATTGGGGTTTTAATAAAGTTCATTAACATATGTGAGGACAGCTGCGCCGAGCCAAATTGATTCTTGGATCTCGATCGCGGTCCGCCAGCGGAGATTTGAAAAGTTAACCCAGACACAATTGCCAAATCATCGCCTCTCCACAAAAAAACAGACGAAGAAGGGAAAAAAAAGCCCCGGCGAGGCTCGTGCCAGACGCCAGTACTTCTACCGCTATTTCAATTAAGTCTTTGCTAAATATCCCGTCCCAGAATTTAGAGATTACGCTGTTTATAATGCGCCACGTTCAGCCTAATAGGAAACAGCCGGAACCTGAACTCAGTCATTAGAAAACCAGGCACAGAGGCCTGAACAACCTCACTGAGTGCGTCTGTGTGTGTGTGTGTGTGTGTGTGTGTGTGTGTGTGTGTGTGTGTGTGTGTGTGTGTGTGTTTTTGAGTGTGTGTGTGTGTGTGTGTGTGTGTGTGTGTGATTACATCTGGATTTAAGTGAGTGAGTGTGTGTGCATTTGTGTGTGTGTGTGTGTGTATACATGTATATACATATCTGAGCATGTGTGTGTGTGTGTGTGTGTGTGTGTGCACCACGCTGACGCACACTCTTCTCTATGTTCTCTGTGAGATGACTCATCTGATCACGTCAGGCCTGCTGTGTGTGTTTTTTTCTCTTCCTCCTCTTTCCCCGCCGCCCCTGTAGTCCTTCACGTGGCATTGAACAAAGAGAAACACACATACACACACACACACACACACACACACACCTCTCTTCACCACTCTTCTCTCGCTCACGCCACTGAGAAAATGATATTTTCCTTCTCAGCTATAAGGCCTAGTACAAGCACACCACAAACGAGGTGGCTCGGTGTCAGTGCTGACAGAGGAGTATGCTAAACACGGCCATTCAGTCCGTATCCTCCATTGCAGAGACATGGACGCTTTTTTTTTTGAAGAGTCAAGTTTTCAAAAGGGCTCGGTTGACAGGGACATCTCCATTTTCCAAAAAGATCACAGGTTACAAAAAAAGGCCCACGGGGCTGCCACGGTTACGCACGTCAGCCATCTTGTTCCTCTCTGGCAGCAAAATCAGGTGTCCGAGGGACTCCAGGCGGGTTGATGGTGGCTATTTTGAGGTCGGAGGTCGGAGGTCAGAAGGGGAGCAAACCCAGGAGTACGTCTCCGTGGTGACTCATGGCTGTCCTTAACCTCGTCGAGATTATCGCTCCACGCTGCATGCCGCCAACAAAAGGACTTTTACTTTGAAAGAGCCATGCTTGGTACTGACGCATGCTGAAATAGGAATCGTCTTTCTGTAGTCTTTAGCAAATTTAGTATATCTATATTCACACGTGCGTGGACACACATACACGCACATTCACACATACATACACACGCACCTACGCACACACACACATGCACACACACACACACACACACACACACACACACACACACACACACACACACACACACACACACACACACACACACACACACAAACATACACACACACACATTGAGGATTGCATGTATATACTGTACTGTAGAACTTCACATACATACCCTGCCAGTGATGTACTGTACCTTTCATGGGAAAGGTGTGTTAGCCCAAGCTGGACTTACTAGTCAGCTTGGTCAGTGTGTGTGTGTGTGTGTGTGTGCGCGTGCGTGTGTGTGTGTGTGCGCAATGGTATTATTCTGCCCGTCACCTAGGCCTCATCATTCCACACAGAGAGACAGAGACGCTTCAATTTGGCCCTGGCTCTCCCTCACAAGGAGCAAAGAGATATTCAATTTCGCTGCTCTTTCTAACAGACATTATGTCTGAGAGAGCCTGTGGTTTTATAAGATAGGCCCTTTTTTACAAAGCTATTTCATGAAACCCCATATAACCGGGTTTCCTTGAGTTTGACCATATCAGCAGCCTGAACAGATTGGATGCGCTATTGCTGCCAGAATAATCCTCGTTTCCCTACACAAGCACACACACACACACACACACACACACACACACACACACACACTCATACACAGAGAGATTCACACATATTCACACACTCGTACACACACACGCACTCAGACACACACAAATAGACATTCAGGCATCACCATTGGGTGCCCCCATCCCACCCCCACCCCCACACACACTCACACACACACACACACACACACACACACACACACACACACACACACACACACACACACACACACACACACACACACACACACACACACACACACACACACATCCCCAAGAGACAAAGGCATGGGGTGATTCATGAGTATCACTGTGGAGAATAGGGGTGGTGGTGGTGGGGGTGGGGGGGGATTCTCCAGGGCTGGTGTTATTGTGCTGGAGATGGGCTGAAATTCGTTTCAGGGTCCACTCGGCCCCCAGTGCATCCTGGGAAGGGTGGAGCGAGAGGAGGGTGGAGGTGTTGGAGGAGGATGGAGGGGATGAGTGGCAGATTCACAGACCAGCGCTTTTCTTCTTCTTCATCTCTTCTCACACAGAGAGAAGAGGGATTAAGGAGAGAGAGGGAGAGAGAGAGAGAGAGAGAGAGAGAGAAGGCCCTTAAAAATAGCCCGGCGTGGATCGCATCGCTTCTCGCCGCCTCGCTCTGACGTCTGTCAGTCTGTCTCTCTTCGTCTCTCCATCCGCCCGCGTATCTACCCGCCAGCTGTCTGTCCGTCCAGCTGTGACAGCCAATCCGTTCGGAGGGAGGCGCGGCTCGTGACAGGGCGGTGATCTGGGACTGGACGATGATCAAATGCACCACTCCATTTTTTTTTTTTTTATATATTCTCCAGTTTCTTTTTTTTTTTGCCACAAGGGCACACATTGGACACATCGAAATGGAGCGAGCGAAAAAGAAAAATCACTCGAAGGTTCTGAGCTTTTCTAAAACATTCATGAGGACGTCTCATCCCCTGGTCTCATGCCTGGCGTGAGTCCTGATTCAACTCCTCAAAAGGAGCGCCCACCAAACGTGCACGTGCGGCGGGGGAGATGCTTCAGAGGGCTCCACGTTAATCACACTGCATCACGCTGCTTTCCCGCCGCCGAGCGCCAGAGTGGGGATGAAGTTTCAAAGGCCAGAATCAGCATCATTAAGGAGACGGAGGATTGTGCACGCTATTTTACCGTTATCGAGAGTTTTAGCCCCAACGTTTAATTCATTGTAGTGTGTTTTGGGTTGCATATTGTACTGTATTTGTCACTGTACTGTGCTTGTCTTATTGTATGTTGTCCAATGTACTTGTTGCTCTCCTGTCCTCTCCTCATCCTCTTCTTATCTCCTCTATCCTCCCTTTTCTTCTTCTCTCCTCTATTCTCTTCTTTCTTCTCCTCTTCTCTCTTCATCCTCCTCTCTGCTGTAAATCTATCACCTAGCGTGGCTCTGTGTGAGGCAAGATGGCAGCTCACGGGCTTCCTCTCTAAAAGCCCCCCCTTCCCTGCCCCAACCAGCAGGGCATTTGCCCCGCCCCCACCCCCCCTGCATCTAATCAGTGTTTGCATTTGCCCCCCTCCTGGCCCATCTTAGCCCACCTGCCCCCGAGCCCCCCCCACTCACCCTCCTCCACTGGCCACTGGCGTCCCCTCCCTCTCTACTTCACTAAAGCGGTGGTGGATGATGTGGGGGTGGCGTGTTGGCAGGGATTACGGGCGCTGCCCTAGGAGCTGGAGCCCGCTGTAGTGGTGCTGTTTGAGGAGAGAGCTGGCATCTTTTGGGCGGAGCGCTTCCGCACGCTGCCAGCGGTCCTGCCGAGAGGAGGTGGAAGCGAGCGAGCGAGTGAGCGAGGTAGAGGTGCGAGCGACGGCAGCATGGTGTGTGTGTGAGTGTGAGTGTTTCTGTGTGTGTGTGTGTGTGTGTGTCTTTCTGAGTGTGTGTGTGTGTGTGTGTGTGTCAGATGGACCGCCCGTCTCTTGGCAGAGGGTACGCTACATACAGCTTCACGCTACATTAGCCCCGAAGGTATTATGTCAGCAACGCCCACTATTAGCCCCGCTGTGTGTATGAGGTGAGATCCTGTGTGCTAGAGTGTGTGTCTGTGTGTGTGTGTGTGTGTGTGTGTGTGTGTGTGTGAGTGTGTGTGTGTGTGTGTGAGAGAGAGATAGATAAGAAATACAGGAAGAGACAGAGAATGACACTCATAATGTGTGTATGTGTCAGACTTTTGGGAGTGTGATTCACTATGAATACAAGTGTTCTGTGCCATCTGTGTGTGTACGTGTGTGTGTGTGTGTGTGTGAGAGAGAGAGAGAGAGGGAGAGAAAGACAAAGAGTGACAATGTTCACCTGAAAAAAAAACTCAAAGATATGTATTATTATTTATTTTTACAGTATTACTGTAAAACTCTGGACGCACTACAAACCATAGCGCGTCTATTTTTACGGTCTCATTTTTCACAAAGACCCGGAACTGTCTGTGGCGGTACCAAAATATTGTGATGACTCAAAGGCCTGTTTGACTGTTTGGCTTGTGTGTGTTTTTTTCCGCTCCTCTCCAGCAGCCTACCATCTGTCAGCGTACGCTCTCTCCATCAACACATCCTGCTCTTCCAAGACGGTTTTCGAGGACCGGCACACCGCTTTTTGAACAAACACCCCCCCTCCTCCTCCCCCTCGAGTTCAGAAGCAACCTGTTACATTTCTTACTCTCCAGGCATAGTTGTTTCTAACTCGAGTGTCAGACTTTTCACGTTCAAGTGAACATTCTCACACCGGCACCTCAGCAGAGAGGGAAGAGAGCGAGAGAGGAGAGAGAAGGAAGACAAGAGAGAGAGAAGGGTTGAGAGAGAGAGAGATTGAGAGAGGGGAGAGAATGTAGAGAGGAGAGAGAAGGGAGAGAGGCGGCTGCCGTCGTTCAGTTTATATGATAAACAGCTGTAGTATGTTCTAACACATATCTTATGCTGAAGTCCTCTTAACCTCACAGGGTTAAAGTATGATGTGAGAGTCATTTTCATTTCTGAGAGAAATTAGAATACGGGTGGACGACTTCACAGTGGTCAGTCGTACGCTTTCCTGGAACTGTCTGGAGCTCCAGAGAAGCTCTTCGGTCAGTCCTTGGAATGATCTTTTTTTTATGCTGAAGAATTCTTGACCGCACAGACTGCATCATCTTTTTTTTATGCCGAAGAATTCTTGACCGCACAGAGTAAAAGTATCATGCCAGAGTTATTTTCGTTCTAAGAACGATTACAATACAAATTGAAGGACTTTCAGAGCGGTCATACGTTTTCCTGGAACCGTCTGGACGTCCACTGAAGCGCTTGGTCAGTTCTCGGAATCGCCGCTGCTGACTGCCTAAGCTCAGCGGCGGTTACCATGACTGTACTTAAAGGCTCGCCACGTTGCCATGGAGCTGGCCGTTGGCGACGGCGTGGTGGGTGATGGGCAGCTGGAGGCGTTTTGGACCCCGGACCCTGTGGAGGTCACCGCACGCTGGCACAGCCTGGAGTGGGCGTGAGAGCTCGGCTCATGCCACGCTAATCGACTGGCATTACTTGGCAGGCGGCCGCGCAGCACAGGCCTTCCTGTGGACTGGCCGAGAGAGAGAGAGAGAGAGAGAGAGAAAGAGAGAGAGAGAGAGAGGGAGAGAGAGAGAGAGAGAGGGAGAGAGAGAGAAAGAGAGAGCATACTCCAAGTGTCTCCATTCATGCAATTCACCATGCTTCCAATCCTCCATGTCAGGGTCACACCGTGTGTGTGTGTGCGTGTGTGTGTGTGTGTGTGTGTGCGTGTGTGTGTGTCACTGTGCAAAACTCAATGTAGCCAATAAAAAAAAATCCGGTTACCCTTCGGAATTTCTCTTGAATCATAAACTCATATTTGAGTACTCATACATATTCACAAAATAGTCTGTACTGTATAACCTTCAGTGCTGCATATAATGTTTACAATTACTGTACATTCCTATCGTGTACATCCTGCACTAACCCTCTCTGTCTGCCCTGATGATAATAACAGCTCCTACTGGCCCAAATGGAGTGAGTAAGTCAGAGTAATAGTGTATAGTATCATTAGGCCCAGTGTGAGGGTGCTATTACTGTAAATAGGGGTGTGTGTGTGTGTCTGTGTGTAGCGTACAGTACAATTAGTCCAGAGTCGTGCTGTAAAGTGCCTCCTTTATTACTGCGGCCCCATTAGGGGGAGGGAGTGGGTGCTTATGGTCATTAGTTTGAACATAATCAGCGTACAGTTCATTTTTGTTCATTTGGGGTGTGTGAGTGTGTGTGTGTGTGTGTGTGTGTGTGTGTGTGTGTGTGTGTGTGTGTGTGTGTGTGTGCATGTGCGTGTGCGTGTGCGTGTGTGCGTGTGTGTGTGTGTGCGTTTGCGTTTAAGACAGACAGAGAGAGTTACAGTTATGAGCTACTGTACGTAGAGACAGTCTGTATTGTATGGAAGCATATGAGTTCCATAATTCAAATGAGAATGCATTCTGCAATATGCAATTCTAAAAGACATTACATTAGGCAATTGCTAATTCATTATGCAATTTAATATTACAATTTGCAATACTTTCTTTCAAACTGCATTTTAATATACAAAGTGACAATGCAATCATCAAATCAATTTGATTTATTTTGGTTAAAAATTTGAATAAACATGGATTGAATTGCATTCCATTTTGCCATGGTACTTTAGTCTCAAAATTCAAATGGCAATTCATTTTGCATTTCAATTTTCAATATTCAGTTTCATCTTTTAATTGTCAATTACTTTTGCAATGTAATGCTCAAAATTCAATGTAGAATTGAATTATTTTTTAATTTTTTAATTTATTTGATTTTTTTTTTTAAATGTTTTTTTAAAAAATATTGAAAACATTTTGAATATTTTTTGGCAAAAAGTTTTGCCCGGTTTGCAGAAATAGCGCCCCCGTTATTGCATAGCACTTTGTCACGCTCTTTGTGTCTCAAAATTCAAATGGCAATGGCAAACGCGATTCCAAAACACTTTGCAATCTGTCAGTCTCCCATCACCCATGGCGGGAACTACGTCACGTCCGTGTTTATCTCGCATTGGTCAGTCTTCTCTTTAAGGCGGGTCTTGGGCAGGGGGGCTGACGGCCTCCAGGTAGAGAAGATAACGTAAAAGAGAAATTGTCGCTGACACAGTAGCCTACTGTTGGAGGTGATGGGCAAGAACAGTCGCTCAGCTACTGAGGGAGGCAGGCGTGTGTGTGTGCGCGTGCGGAGACCTTGATCCGACCGTACGCCACCCCCTCCAGGAGCGTGTATCAGGGTGAAGCGTGAAAAATAGCACACAGGTAGCCAGGGGAGCTGATCGAGGGAGCTGGCAGCCCAGGGCCCTGGAGCTCATATCTGGGTGCAGCGTTTGCTCCTCTCAGCCCGGAGGACTGCTCCAGATTAACGACCATAGACAGTAAGATAGGCTACTGACAGGGCTAACACAGGGCTACTAACAGGGCAGGGCTGTTAATGACAGGGCAACATCGTTTCATTCACACTCAGGCACTCCTGGTCTGACCACGACCGTCCAGCTGCAGCCTGCACTGTCAGAAAGGAAGCGAGCCACGTCCTGAGATATCAATTCAATTCAATTCAATTCAAAAAACTTTATTTATCCCCGAGGGGCAATTTCTCCATGCATATCGATGGCTTTGCCCCAAACGAGGAACGTGCATCGTTCTTTTCACAAATACACCATATTTGTAAGCAAATAAAGTGGTTTACTTAAGATTACTCAGCGTTTTATCAACGTTTGGTCCGCGAAAATATTCTCGCTGCACCGGTAGGGAACCCGCCGTCATGTCATCCGGCACAAGCTTCTTTGGTACACTGCTGTCATAAGCATTACGGTTCCCCATTGACTCCCATTGATTCTGACAGTCAGAATCAATGGGAGTCAATGGGGAACCGTAATCCTTATGACAGCAGTGTACCAAGGAAGCTTGTGCCGGATGACATGACGGCGGTGGTAGGGAATCGGTTGCGAGACTCGGTGAGACGTGATCATCCCACTGGATTGTTGTTTGTACAAACATTCAACATCCAAAACTATAACTGAAAAACGTCAACATTGACGAATGTAATACATTTGTGCTACGTTATAAAAATAAAACGTAGACACCTATTAAAAGATGCACTTGCTAATTTGTGCTACATTCTTATCAACGATCAGTGAAAAACTACTTCCTCGTTTGGGGCAAAGCCATCGATATCTCAGCAAGTGACTACGCTTGCTTTCCGGTTCTGACCAAACGTTGATAAAACGCTGAGTAATCTTAAGTAAACCACTTTATTTGCTTACAAATATGGTGTATTTGTGAAAAGAACGATGTACGTTCCTCGTTTGGGGCAAAGCCATCGATATCTCAGGACGTGGCTACGCTTCCTTTCTGACAGTGCAGGCTGCAGCTGGACGGTCGTGGTCAGACCAGGAGTGCCTGAGTGTGAATGAAACGATGTTGCCCTGTCATTAACAGCCCTGCCCTGTTAGTAGCCCTGTGTTAGCCCTGTCAGTAGCCTATTTACTGTCTATGGTCGTTAATCTGGAGCAGTCCTCCGGGCTGAGAGGAGCAAACGCTGCACCCAGATATGAGCTCCAGGGCCCTGGGCTGCCAGCTCCCTCGATCAGCTCCCCTGGCTACCTGTGTGCTATTTTTCACGCTTCACCCTGATACACGCTCCTGGAGGGGGTGGCGTACGGTCGGATCAAGGTCTCCGCACGCACACACACACACGCCTGACTCCCTCAGTAGCTGAGCGACTGTTCTTGCCCATCACCTCCAACAGCAGGCTACTGTGTCAGCGACAATTTCTCTTTTACGTTATCTTCTCTACCTGGAGGCCGTCAGCCGCCCTGCCCAAGACCCGCCTTAAAGAGAAGACTGACCAATGCGAGATAAACACGGACGTGACGTAGTTCCCGCCATGGGTGATGGGAGACTGACAGATTGCAAAGTGTTTTGGAATCGCGTTTGCCATTGCCATTTGAATTTTGAGACACAAAGAGCGTGACAAAGTGCTATGCAATAACGGGGGCGCTATTTCTGCAAACCGGGCAAAACTTTTTGCCAAAAAATATTCAAAATGTTTTCAATATTTTTTTAAAAAACATTTTAAAAAAAAAATCAAATAAATTAAAAAATTCAAAAATAATTCAATTCTACATTGAATTTTGAACATTACATTGCAAAAGTAATTGACAATTAAAAGATGAAACTGAATATTGAAAATTGAAATGCAAAATGAATTGCCATTTGAATTTTGAGACTAAAGTACCATGGCAAAATGGAATGCAATTCAATCCATGTTTATTCAAATTTTTAACCAAAATAAATCAAATTGATTTGATGATTGCATTGTCACTTTGTATATTAAAATGCAGTTTGAAAGAAAGTATTGCAAATTGTAATATTAAATTGCATAATGAATTAGCAATTGCCTAATGTAATGTCTTTTAGAATTGCATATTGCAGAATGCATTCTCATTTGAATTATGGAACTCATATGCTTCCATAGTATTGTTTACGAGACACAAAGCACCCAGAGTGGTTGCTAGGGGAGAAGAACCGGAGCACGGAACATCACAGTCCAGGGAGCACACGGAGGTTAAGATGGCGGAGCTGCCTTGGAGAACATCTCCCATCTCCTCGGCTTTTTTATCCATCACTATCTCCCCCGCTCCACTGATCAGAGCTCCTCTGCTGTCATAACGTGTGTGTGTGTGTGTGTGTGTGTGTCTCTGTGTGTGTGTGTGTGTGTGTGTGTGTGTGTGTGTGTGTGTGTGTGTGTGTGTGTGTGTGTGTGTGTGAGTGCTGTCAATCTCCATCTGCACTCAACGGAGTGTGTCAGATACTGTGCATCTGAGTGTGACAGTTTGGCACAATGCTGGTGGGGTTTAACATACAAGTATAAACACAACAAATAAACACTTACACACTCACAAATGCACATTGTGCACACACACACACACACACACATGCAAACATAACAAATACTGTAGATACACTTTTCTTGGAGATACGCACCAGGCACAACCAAACTATTAGACACAAAAAGGCGGACGGACGCCACCTCTACCTACATGAACAACGCAATACAGACAGTATATATTACATATACTTTATCTAATAACAGGGCTCTTCATAATGCTGCAGAGTGCACCATTCACTTGAATAGGCCTTCCCAACATTCGGAGGTCTGATACGTATGTCTTGATAACTGACTTTTGCAAAGGAAAATGGGTTTTGTGCTTCATATTTACATCTTTCATATCACTCCGCAAGTAGTCCCGTCTCTTCTTACAATGGAACTTCATTCAGAAGTGAAAGCAGACGGTTGATCAGCTGTGTTACTTCTAACGAATGTTAATGCAAGTTCGGCGCATGTTGCAAACTATTTGTTTCTCAGCCAAAGCCACGATGAAACGGTGACAAATAAATGTGAAGAGTCATATCATTTGTAGTTTATTTTTCTGTATTGGCAAGTAGTCATTGGCCTGTCCAGATCTTGTTCGCCTTGTTCATGACTTATTTTCCCAATAATGACTGGCGTTCTATACATTATCCCTTACAAAAAAAAAAAATATATATATATAACCATAGCAACACAAGAGATCTATCGGGTATGGTACAGTAGATTGACGGTAACGTCACTGATTGACAACCGGTTGCTCCATTTCCTAGTTCCGTTTCCAAACCCACGTGTCCATGTCATGTTGGACGAAAGTGTCCGCCTCTAAAGACACTAACTTTGAGAGATGAATCCCACTGAATTCAAAGCAGCTCAGACCTACTACATGCACATAAATATGTCTGAGTGAGTGCTTTTGAATGAGAGCAATTTCTTTTTCCATCTGCGGGCCTGTGAGTACAGCCGTGTGAAAGGGTGGGGTGAGGTGTTGCGGGGGGTGGAGGAGGGTGGAGGTCAGTCTCTCGGTGGGCTAATGGAGGCCCCAGCACGCAGTGGGAAATCAATGGAGCAAGGTGAGGAGTCTGGCCAAGGTTCAGTGGCAGGGCTAAGATATGCAGTGGTGCCACAGTGTATATGTATTTTCCAAAAGGGAGCGAAGGCAAAGTCAAGAGTGTGTGTGTCTGTGTGTGTGTGTGTGTGTGTGTGTGTGTTTGTCCGTGTGTGAGCATTTGAAAGGATGGGGGGCAAAGTTGTACGTGAGACGAATTTGACAAATATATTTGAGTGTGTGTGTGTGTGTGTGTGTGTGTGTGTGTGTGTGTGCAGACTCAAAGATGTCTGCATCTGAACTGATGCTTGCAGAGGAAATATTAAAA
>NC_084994.1:41685900-41688400 GCF_963854185.1 Sardina pilchardus
GCGAGATGTTCCGGGCTAATGAGAAGATGATCAGACCGGAGACCGCACCCTCATTAGCAGCAAGCTAGTGCAGCAGAGGACGCCAGGGAAGGAACAGAGAGAGAGAGAGAGAGAGAGGGAGGAAAGGAAGAGGTAAAAAAAGATAGAGAGAGAGAAGGAAGAAAGGAAGAGGTAAAAAGATAGCTAGAGAGAGAGAGGGAAGAAAGGAAGAGGTAAACAAGAGAGAAAGAGAAAAGAAGGACAGAGAAAGAGATGGTCAAAGAGTTAGGAGAGAGAAAGAAGTGAGAGAGAGACAGAGAAAAGAATTGAGGAATAGAGGGAGAGAAAGGCTGTCGTGCTGGTTGTGAGAGTGGGTGATTCATCCATTGGCAAAAAAGTACAAAAAAAACCCACATAGCCTTGATAGCCTTGACGTTCCCCCAACAAAATGGCCTCTCACAGCTATTCCCTCCTCAACAAGGCTCTCCATTCAAACAGCAATGTCTCGGAGAAGGAAACACACTTTTCCCCAACAATGTCCCTGTTCAAGCGTGACGTGCACAAGGCCACGGACAAACACCACAGACAGAGGGATCTTCCTTCACAGAGCTCTTCAAGTTAAGGTACCAGTGCCCACTGTGAACGATGAAAGAAAGAAACTGTCTGAGGTCTGTCCAACATACTGAGGCCTTTGTGGTTAAGCAGCAGTCAAAGTTATTTACGCATGACTCTAACTTTCAGGGGAGCTACACAAGGCGTGTAAACTGAAGCGTTCCGTTTGTGACAATCCATTTCAGAAGAATGGTCTGTTTTTTTTTTTTTTTCAAATGTATGTTTCTACCGTACGTCGCGTCTGGTGTAGTTACTTCCATTTAATTACAGTATAATGATTAAATGCATAGTGATTATATATAGTGCATAACAGTGATTATGCGCATACGCGTCATGAACAGAACGCTTCAGTTACACGCCTGGTGTAGCTCCCCTGTTAAGTCTCTCATGACTCTTTGGAAGCTCTGTCAATCAAACCAGCTCTGTAGCATCCGTTGCATGGAATGATCTTTACCATCTTCAGTCTCATACTGACTTGCATTCAGTGTACGTGGACAAGAGTTATAGGCACACACACACACATACTGTACATGTGCACACACACACATATAAGTGCATACATACACACACACACACACACACACACACACACACATATAAGTGCATACATACACACACACACACACACACACACACACACATTTAAGTGCATACACACACACACACACACACACATAAGTACACACATACACACACACGAACACAGTTTTGAGCCCCTCACAGATGGCGCAGCCCCTATGTTTCTAAGCGGAGACTTTAGTCTTTGGTAGACTGTCACAGAAGCGGGTCCTGCCCACTCATGAGACCGATCCCACCGGGACCGTCCAGATCCGTCCAGATCCGTCCACACAGACAGACACGCCGTCTCAAAGCGCCCGACAGTCGAGCCGGGCTGTCTGCCATTTGATGACTTCCTTCCAGGGTGTGTGTGTGTGTGGGGGGGGGGGTCCTGTCAAATTTCTTTTCTCTTTTCTCTTTATCTCTCTGTTTTTTTCTCTCTTCCTCCCTCTCTTTTCATCCCTCCAATGAGAGAGGATGATTAAAAAAGACGGAGGGGGAAAAAAAGAGCAGCGCCGGCAGACGGACGCTTGATCTCGACAGACACACAATTAACCCCCGCAGGCTCCTCCTGTTGGGGGGGGGGGGGCTGCCATGCGGATCCCACTGTCGCCACCAGCCATGGCGGTGCCCGGTGACATGCCAGGGCTGTGCCCACCCGAGCTCACTGGGGAGTGTGTGTGTGTGTGTGTGTGTGTGTGTGTGTGTGTGTGTGTGTGTGTGTGTGGGTTGGTTCATCTGAGCCTTCGGCTCCTTCAACGCGGTGGCAATTAACGCCTGGGTTGTGGAACACCACCCAAAAACAGGAGTTGAGAGCTGCTCCTAATTTCCAGGCTAATGAAACAGCCTTGAGGGTTGAGATATCAGATGCACTGGGCCCGCGGCCTGTTTGTGTCGTTTGTTTTGCTGTTTGTGTTTACTCGTTATATAACTCATATTTATTGAGGAGTGAATAATTAGGTTTGTGTGCATTAAGATAAACAAGTGGCGGCTCTGAATAAGTTAATGGGGTAGAATTTATGCGGCGGAGTGTGTGGGGATACCTCACCATCTAGCCGGACACGATAGAGGTCAGTTATTTTCCATCGCCACATAACAAACACTGACAAACATCCAGAGAGCTTATTTTCACAAACAAGCGAGAAGACATGGCCAAGACGACCTTAGATCAAAGAGCAGAAGTTTAAAGAGATGGAAAGGATAGTAGAGCTTAAAGAGATGACAACGGAACGAGGGATGGTAGAGGATGAAAGAGAGAGAGAGGGAGAGAGAGGGGGGGTGGGTGTTGATCAGCAAAACCCCTCACATTCAGTAATGTCAGTGCTAACGACACAACCACACTGTTCAAATA
>NC_084994.1:41700900-41705900 GCF_963854185.1 Sardina pilchardus
GTGTGCAAACGTGGCGAGCCCATTTCTGTGCCCATCTGAGAGCAAGAGAGGAAAGTCATAAACAACAATGAATTCCATTCCCTGAACACTCACAAGCAATGAGCGGCGGCCTCAGAGACAGTCGAGGAGGAGCGGAGAGTGAAAAAGAATCGGCCAATTGAATTGATGAAATAGAATTGTTGATGTTCTTTTTTTTTCTCCTCCCTCCCTTCTCGCCCTGGTTCTCTTTCAACCCCTCCGCCGAAGACGACAATTAACGCGGTATTTTTTTCATTTTAATTTATTTATTTTTTTGTATCACTCGAGCTCCCGAGCATAATAGCAGCTCGTAATTAATGGCAAATGATCTGGTGGCAATCAAAGGCTTGCGATTGCATCCATAATGCATGAGGATGCCATGCTGTCATCATCTGCCGAGCTACACGCGCCGTGGCGATTAAAGGTGATGGTGTTTACGCTTCCTCTCTGGCGCACACGAGACGAGACTGCCGCGCGTAATTGCATCACGTCGAAACGGCGTGTTGTTCTGCGATGATGAGCCCTGCCGTGACGAACATGCATAACGGACGGCGGTCCGTCACAGCGGATGGAACTTTTTGGGGTGCGAGTTTTGAGAATGTGTGTTTGCATGCGCACTGTGGCCAGAGCGAAGTCAGGCACACAAAGTGTCCGAAGTTATTTAATAAAAAATAGATAGATAGATAGATAGATAGATAAACAGATAGATAGATACAGTAGATAGATAGATAGATAGATAGATAGATAGATAGACAGACAGATAGAACAAAATGTAACATTGGATGCATGTGATTGGTTCATTCAATTCCACTTCACCAGAGAGGTATCGCCTTGACTGTAGCTTCCTGGTACCTATATCGCCTCCGAACCAGGGCCCTTGGAGTTGGAGTCGTGGGTCTTTTTGGTTAGATTTCTTATGTTGCCATTTTTAGGCCTAGCTTAGTATATGTACTGTAATAGTTCTTAGTAGGGAAATAGTTCTTCAAAGAACTCTCTCATAAATAGTTCTGTGCCTGTGAGGCTGTATGTTACTGTAACTAAAGAACCTTACGTCTAATAAGAACCAACCAATCACACAAAAAGGTTCCTCCTCACAGCCAAGCGACCAACCAGCACCCAAACCAGTATGTTGAAAGCCACCCCTCAGACGGCATGCTGGTCCAAACTAATCCCTTTACTGCATATGAAGAGTTCAGATGCAGAACTCTCTAGACGCCACCTCCATCAAACATGAGATAACAATGGTGAGTGACCGCTCGTATACGTTAATCAAATCATTTCGCTCAAAGCCCGCTAAATACCACTCTCTGCCTGGTCTGTAATGACAATTTGTAGGTTAAAACCTATAGGAGCCTCATAATAAAAAAATGTTTTAAAACAAAAGTGATCAGAAGAATATCGCATCTGAACTCTTCAAATGTTTTTGTCCACCTAACATGCAGTAAATCTGACACCTTTCTCACCGCTGCCGTGGCGAGGAGAGATCAGAAGCTATCGTTTCCACGGCTACGGAAAACACTGCGGCTCTAAAACAAGCGCCTGTACGCGGCAACTGTCTCCCCGGCGACCACTACAGCCCCTGGCACTCGGCCATAATGGACGAGCTCTTGAGCGGCTCGAGATGGACTCAACGAGCGCTCATCTGGCTCGTGAAAATGACATCACATGATCATGTGATATATATATATGATAACGCACGGGAGGGATACGGGCGCGCGTCCAACGACGGCCATATGTCAACACTCCGAGGGCCTGCGTGCCGCAACTCTGTTTAATTGGACGCCGCGTTTCTACGGGCCGTTTCTAAGCCCTGACAGATTTTTATGAGTCATTGTGGAGGGCCGAGGGGGAGAAGAGTAGAACGGGACAGGCAACGATGGAGTACTGGGAAGGGCTCTTATGTTTCTCACGAGCGTGTGTGCATTTGGACTGTGTGTGTGTGTGTGTGTGTGTGTGTGTGTGTGTGTGTGTGTGTGTGTGTGTGTGTGTGTGTGTGTGTGTGTGTGTGTGTGTGTGTGTGTGACTGGAGACATGCTGAGGGGACTGCTCTTTTTTTCTACCTCTGGCTCACACTCCAATGGCTTTGAGCCAACCACACAAGCGAGCCAATCTTCATGTTTAATGCAGAACATGTGAGTGTGTGTGTGTGTGTGTGTGTGAGAGAGAGAGAGAGAGAGAGAGAGAGAGAGAGAGAGAGAATGAGAATATATGTGAATTTGTCTCAATTAATTCAATTCAGGTTGGACTGGTGACAGCTTGGGAAGTAAGGTCATATCTGTGCGTGCGTGTGTGTGTGTGTGTGTGTGTGTGTGTGTGTGCGTGCGTGCGCGCGTGTGTTCATGCATGTGTGTGACATAGAGAATAATCCAGGTTCTGTCCTCAGCTGTCAAAACATCATAAAGTCTCCAGGGGACATTGGAGACACGTATCAGATGCCAACACTTGTATCAGCCCCGCCAAAGAGCATGGGGGAGTGGCTCATTATTCATAAAGCTGTGTGTGTGTGTGTGTGTGTGTGTGTGTGTGTGTGTGTGTGTGTGTGTGTGTGTTTGTGTATATGTGTGTGAGAGTGAGATAAAATGTATGTGTGTGTGTGTGAGTGGCAAGCATACAGGTCCTGCGCTGAAGTGCTCGAATCTGAATCAATACTCCGCCACAAGCCACGAGTGACTGACAATGAGCAGTCAGCGCCTGGCGCTCTGGAAGTTATGAATGTTACTCCAAGGTAATAAAAAAGCATGCCGCCATAATCCACATTGCTCTACCTACTTGTTATAAAGGTGACAGACACTGGCAGCGATTGTGTGTGTGTGTGTATGTGTGTGTGTGTGTGTGTCTGGCTGTGTGTGAGTGAGTGAGTGTGTGTGTGAGTTAGTCAGTGTGTGAGCATGCATGCATGCGTGAGTTAGTCAGTGTGTGTGTGTGTGTGTGTGTGTGTGTGTGTGTGTGTGCGAGTGAGTGTGTGTGTGTGTGTGTGTGTGTGTGTGCGCGCGCGAGTGAGTGTGTGTGTGTGTGAGAGAGAGAGACTCTATTTATGAGGGCACATGTAATACCTGTCGTACTCCCACACAGACAAGGTGAGGAGCGGCGTCTCGCTGGCAGAGATTGAAATTCAATTTCAGCCGCATAGCGAAGACAGCCAAGCAGCAGCAGCCCACAGTGGAGACGGAGGAGGAGGCTTTCTGATGGAGGAATAATCTCTACGCACGCGCTGGGGAAAGCGTGCTTGTGGAGGGCTGTCTTTCCGGAACAATCCTGGCTTTAACAGCTATATAACCCCTCTCCATGGTGTGTGTGTGTGTGTGTGGGTGGATGGAAATTGTCGAAGTGAGATGTGTGTGTGTGTGTGTGTATATTTATGCGTATGTATGTATGTATGCATGTGTGTGTGTGTGTGGGGGGGGGGGGGGGGTGGCGTGGGGGGTGAAAACATATTGTTCCAGGTGATTCCATTTGAGACTAGTAATCCTACTTTAGTCTCTGTCTCCGTCTCTTGCTCACTAAGAGTAGGTGTTGGATTGCAAAGAGAGCGCCACTTTTATTAAGTGGAGCATCTGACACCAGCCTCTCAATCAGGAAGCTGCTTAGGGAAGGAGCAGGTGGGATTTCACACACGCACACACACACACACACACACACACACACACACACACACACACACACACACACACACACACACACACAGACACACACACACACACACACACACACACACACACACACACACACACACACACACACCAGATCACACTGAAGAACCTTGAGCCAGACTGCCTCCTGCGTTAGATGACATTCCTACAGATTATGATTAGCTGAGAGATTCGTACGAACCATTTTTCACAGTATTCTCTCAACAGCACAAGCAGCTGTACACCTTTCCACCCTCCCAAAGGTTTTATTACATGAATGTCTAATGAGAAAAAATAATCCGATTATACTGTATGAACCTTTCTTCCCTCATAGTGCATGAGTCTACTGGCAACAACATCAAATTAATCCACCGAGTTTGTTGTTTATTTATTTCCGCTTTTGGTTTTTAGCTCAAAGATGTCCATTACAGCCGGCTAAGTCGGCTTCGAAGGCTGTTTTCCCAGAGCGCTTTGCAAGCACATATCAGACGCATTCTTGCCCGCATCATCTCCAGGGCACTGCCCACTGCCCACAACGTCGTATTGATTATATAGGAAGTTGGCATCTCCAGAGCTATTCTGGGAAATGGAGTTTCTCCAGCATGAGCACAGTTCACAACAGTTGTCAGCAGCACATCCATTTCATTAGCTAGGCCCCATATTCTAAAGTGTGTCTTAAAGGAACCCTTTACAGGTTGTTGACACAACGTAACATAACGTTTCCGAAATCATTTTGATGGCAGTTAACCTCATAACATGACAAATGGCACTTCTGCCATTGCCTGAGCGGCAATTACTGACCTAGCAACTTTATAAGGTGCCTCTCATCCAGCATTATGAATGTACGAGAGTATGGACCAGCCTACTGTAGGAAACTGTCCCCTAAACTTGAAATGCAAAAGAGCTGCTAATGTGTGCTCCTGGAATTCAGAGATATTTTTCTACAGACTGCTGTCCCAGTGCATCCCCTCTATATTATATCAGCGTTATGTTCACACTTTGTTGCAAAAGATGCATATTTTGTTCATTTATTGTTGTGCTTCTGAAGCAGAGGGGGCCCCCGAGAGCCAATCTTGTTAAAGTGTTCCTTTAAGAGAGGTTTGATGTCTTGTGAGAGCATTTTTGAGATTTGAATAAAGCAGCACCCAACATTACAGTGTAATGTACACACATACAGTATGCAACAACGCATACAAATGCACATGTAAACACACACAGACAAACACACACACACACACACATGTGCAGGCTGCTGCATTCTGCAGATGCTTCTGACTGAGCGTGGAGGTGCAGTGTGTGTGTGTGGGGGGGGGGGGGGGTGCATCAGGCCGGGATAATTTTATCTGGGACTTG
>NC_084994.1:41710900-41715900 GCF_963854185.1 Sardina pilchardus
GGGTCCGGGGCCTCGGCGCGCTCCCGTCCAATCACACGACACAACGGGCGCACCTCCGCGAATACACAAAAACAACCCGGGAGATTACCGGTATGGAGTCACCGGTCGTAATTACCGAAACAATAAAGTCAAATTTCTCGTCCTCTGACAATCGACTACTTTAAAAAAACAAAATGACCAACGGCACCCAAAGACGGCGACGGTAACATCTGCAACTAACGATCCACATCTGTGGGAGAGTTTTTGTTTTTTGTTTCTGCTGTCATAGCGACTAAATGTCATGCGGCTACGGTTGGTTATTTCGTGAATTATGTGGAGTTAGTCATAAATGGCCCACGCTGTCTGTCAATGCCGCTGATTGATTTCACTTTCATTACACAAAGGCTTTGTTCATTGTCAGCCAAACAACAGTGTCAGGGGGTGTGTGTGAGTGTGTGTGTGTGTGTGTGTGTGTGTGTGGCGCTGGTGAATGCTACAGGGTTCCGTGGCCTCGAGCGACGCAGGTAGCAGGTATGAAAAAAAAAGGGGCCTCGTGTTCTAACGAGCTTATTTGCAGCCGCTTGAGCTAACGCTAATGCAAAGTAGCATAATGGGCTAATTAGCGTGATGAGCCAGTCACATTAGCATGATCCATAATATACGCGGGTCTTAGGAGAGCTCAGGCAGCTTTCAGGGGGCGTGTCCGCCGGAGCGACATTGACAAGCTGTCACCGCCGCCGTGCCTATTTTTACTGTTGGCTCAGAGTCAATCAATCAATCAATCACTGGCCGCCTCATTGGCAGAGACACGGGGGAGCCCGGTCATCACGGAGTCTGTCACACGCCCCTCAAGGGGGAGGAATACAAAATGACGGGCCGACCCCCCTCTCGGCGCCGCGGATCAGGTGAGCTCACCTGCGTCGTCGTGTTTACACTGCGGGGGCGTGAAGGGTCACGGCGTCCGAGCAAACACGCTCGGTCGCGAGCTCCGCAGAAGCCTTTTTTTACTGCCACTGCACAGCAGACAGAGGCGCCGTGCCTTTTTTTTTTTTTTTTTTACTGCGACACGTAGGAAAACAAAGTATTAACTTGTAAATGAAGGACTTAATTGCAAAAGGAAACAAATAATCTCTTGGCACCGGTTAATCACTTTTGCTGTAGGCCGGGCCAGAACAATTAGCCCTCCCCGGAGACAGCGAGCCGCCCAGCCTTGTCTTCCAACCAGAGCACTTACGAAAATGAAGAACGCGTTTATGTGGTTAGGTGAATGGGACTAGGGGGGTGGATGGGGCAGGGGGGGTGGTGGAAAAGGCTACAGATTAAATAAACACATCAATCATTCATTGGCCACATCTTGTCTTGGTGAAGCTGGGACCACCAGCACCACCAGCACCACCAACACCACCAGCACCCCTTCTCCCCGCACACTCCCAGATTAATTAGCGTGATGAGGGTAATTACCGCCGCACCCACCCCTCTAAACGCAGAGCGCAAGTTATCAGCCACCGCCAGCCAACCAATGGGAGTAACCTGGAGGCACGCTGCCATGTTCCGGCGATTTATTACATGCCATTGGCACAGCGGTGGTGCGGGGTTGGGGGGGGGCAATTACTAAACAGCGAGGGGAGCTTGAGGATGGGGCGGGCACTCTGTAAACACATGAATAAAGGACCGCATAGAAAATGACTGCTCAGCAATATTTCTTAACATGTTAATCGAATCAAGAATACAGCATTTACATACTCATACAGGCCCCGTCAACTATAAACACACACACACACACACACACAGAGATAGACACACACACACACACACACACACACACACATACACATGCAGGCACACGAGCCTTCACACACTTCAGACCTGGGCTAAGTGAGACATCAATCTAAGGGTAAGCGCACAACAACATGATCCACTCCAACTAACATCAAACTCACATACACATGCAAATATGGACTCACACTAACAAAGCCTTCAGGCTTGGGCTGACTGTGCCACTGGTAACAGTGCCACAACGCAATGCAAGCTGAAAATGACACCTGTTCCACCCCTGGACTGAAAATGGCGCCTGGAGCCATGTGTTTGGAGCTAAACACAAAACCTCTACCGGCCCAAGCTGCAGCCGTTGGCAGTCCGTGGCATCCGCAATCAGCTGCGCTTGTCAGCTCCTCTCGTTGGGCCACGTGTTTTGTTTGGGGGACGACGGAACAAGAGAGACGAGAAATCAGAGAGACGAGAAATCAGAGAGACGAGAAATCAACCATGGAGTTCTGAGGCGTCCATGATAGGTCACTACAAGTAATCACAGTAATCACATCACTTTATCCAAGAAGGCACTTACGGGAGCGACTGTGAATGTGTTTTTTTTTTTTTGCAAAAGATTTGCCCAAAGCAATGCTTCTTCCAGAGAACAGACATTAAGCCGTTGAAAGGGCCTAACGTACTCTATCTCACGTGTGTGGCTCTCGAAAACCTCGAGGACAGAAGGACAAGGATTGAAGAGGAGAGGACAGGTGGAGGTGAACGAGGTGGAGGAGGTGGAGGCACAGAGAAGTTTAAAAGAAATGGTCGAGACGACACCACACATCAATCATTTTGTTGCCGGGGAGACGTGGGGGATTTGTCAGTCGGACAGGGGGCCTTGTCGAGTATAGCCTCTCAGACGGCACAGACAGAGTCGGAGGCCTCGAGTCTGGGGTTCCTCAACTTTGAAAAACCTTTGAAAGACGATTCTGATCTTCAAAAAGACAGACTTTTTTCTCTCTCTCTCTCTCATCCCCTCAACCTCACACTTCAGATGGAGGCTGAAGATGAGTGAAATTGTCTGAGATTGTGAAGGGTTGCGAGAGAACAGCCTCTCAAATGGAGGTGTCACCTTGAAGCTTTGGTGACTGTGTGCTGTAATGAAGACCACACAGGGGTCTCCATATCAAGGAACCACTCAACAGTTCTCAAGAACTAAACAAGACCTGACCCCTCAAGGCTCAAACCTTGAAAAGTTGCTTTATCTAGATGTGCCATTTTCAGAATTTTTGTGGTAACATATCCCAATTTTTATATATATATATTTTTTTTTTAAGTGTGTTCGGTATGCAGGAGGCTTGCTCATCGCAGTCTTCGGAATGACTTTCTCAATCCGTGCCTATTTTGGTTTAAGAGCTCGACGTTTTCAAAAGAGGGGCTCAGAAATGTGCTCGTCGGAGCTTCTCCGTCTGCGGCGACGCGATGCCTGTCGTCAGCGCCGACACGAGCACAGTGGCGGGCGAAAACGCCGCCCGCCAGCAGCGCGTCACAAAAGCCCCTGGCGCAATTAGCCGGCGCGACGCCTCGGCCGGGACGACTCGCGCGGAGCATTATAAGTCTCGGAGCGAGTCACGTCGCGTTCTCCGCCGGCGGCGGGAAAATGACAAACCGCTTTCTCTCGCCGCACGTGCATCGTGCATGGTAATGAGGAAGGTCCATTAGCGGAGGCCTGAATGCGCCACCACGGCAGATTCTACCCACTAAAGCCCGCGGAGAGAGAGAGAGAGAGAGAGAGAGAGAGAGAGAGAGAGAGAGAGAGCTCTCCCTTCGCTTACCCCCCTCCACCCCCCCCCCCCCCCCAACTGTAATTTTTCCATTTCTTTTCGTTTCTGCACTCTATGCACAACCGGTTTACACCTGCTCCATATCATGAGCTCAAGTCACACACGCCCGGCGACGCAACAGGCTTGACGTTGTCGTTTAGTTATTCGAAGGACGGCGCGCGGTGTTGAAGGGCGGGCTCTCTCTCTCTCTCACTCACGTCATTCTACCCAGGAAACAAACGACAATAACAACACCGGCGCCACAAGGCTTTCATCATCGTCTCCCCATCACGCCTCCCTGCCCCAAGGCCGCCTCGTCTTCACAACAGCGGCACTCCGGCACACGACTCACACTACACCATTCAGCTCACATGAACAGCATGAGTGCCACAATCAAGCCTCCTTTGGAGAGAGAGAGAGAGAGACAGAGAGAGAGAGAGACAGAGAGAGAGAGATGTCACAAATTATAGCTACCTGGGATTGAGAATCAGCGTTAATGGAAACTTGAAGCTTGGCGGTGAGCGAGTTGAAAGGCAGAGCGTGGAGGGCTGTCTATGCCATTAGAAAATTGATTAAAATCGAAATACCAATCAGAATTTGGCTCGAAATATTTCTATCAGTAATCGAGCCCATTGCTCGATATGCCAGTGAAGTGTAAATCACGTGTGAAGTGTGAATCATGATTTTCGAAAAATGGGACAAAACCCCAACTGAAACCCTGCATGGAGAATTCTACAGCAACATCCTAAGAATGCAGAAACAAACACCAAATAATGCATGCAGGCCAGTTCCCCCTTTCACAAAACATCGAAAAGACAGCCATCTGGCGACATTTAAAAACAAGCAACCTCCCATTCTGCCCCTTCAAAGCTCTAAAGTGCCAGACATTGAACACAGAAAAGAGCCCATTCATCTAGTTGATCCTGAGGCTCCAGCAAGATACAACTAACAGAACTAACAGCCACTCACCACTCACCAGCCTAAAGGCCAGTTCAAACCGAAGATTCGCGACGGTCTGAGACGGTTGCGGAGAGCAGTTGCGGCGGTGTGAATCAAAAGTTGCAAGCAGTTGCAAGCAGTTGCAAGCCGTCGCTAAACATTCAACATGTCAAATCTTAGTTGCAGAGTTTTAGAACGTTGCTGGTTTTTAGAATGTTGCAGCTCGTCTCGTCGCGGATCTTGTGTTTGAACTGGCCTTAAGGACTCTGGTACCCCTCTTGAAAGAGTAAATACCAACCAAATGACCAACACCCAGACAGATCCAGTAGGAGACATCTCTCCTAGGAGGAGATACTGTATCTCTCCTACTGGACAGAAACAACTGAAAAACAAAGTAAACTACAAATGACTTGACTCTTATCAGAGAATACCGATTAGCGAAATACTTGACAATGGTTAAGGGACTACAACTTTTGGTGAAAAACAATTACCATCCTTTATGCAACCAAGGTC
>NC_084994.1:41738400-41750900 GCF_963854185.1 Sardina pilchardus
GTTTCCTTAACTTGTGTCCTAGCTGCATGTTTCATCTTGATTTGTAGCTGCATGTTTCCCTCATCTAGTGTCCTAGCTGCATGTTTCCTCATCTTGTGTACTAGCTGCATGTTTCCTCATCTTGTGTCCTAGCTGCATGTTTCCTCATCTTGTGTACTAGCTGCATGTTTCTTCATCTTGTGTCCTAGCTGCATGTTTCCTCATCTTGTGTCCTAGCTGCATGTTTCCTCATCTTGTGTCCTAGCTGCATGTTTCCTCATCTTGTGTCCTTCCTAGCTGCATGTTTCCTCATCTTGTGTCCTTCCTAGCTGCATGTTTCCTCATCTTGTGTACTAGCTGCATGTTTCCTCATCTTGTGTACTAGCTGCATGTTTCTTCATCTTGTATCCTAGCTGCATGTTTCCTCATCTTGTGTCCTAGCTGCATGTTTCCTCATCTTGTGTCCTAGCTGCATGTTTCCTCATCTTGTGTCCTTCCTAGCTGCATGTTTCCTCATCTTGTGTCCTTCCTAGCTGCATGTTTCCTCATCTTGTGTACTAGCTGCATGTTTCCTCATCTTGTGTACTAGCTGCATGTTTCCTCATCTTGAGCTCTAGCAGCACGTCTCCTCATCTTGTGTCCTAGCTGCATGTTTCCTCTCCTCGTTCGTTTTACTGCCTCTAGTGTGACGGCAGTCTGACTTATGCAGTCAGCTCTGGCTACGAGCCACGGGGAGAAACAGGGATGTGGTAACGAGAGAGAGAGAGAGAGAGAGAGAGAGAGAGAGAGAGAGAGAGAGAGAGAGAGAGAGAGAGAGAGAGAATCGTGACGGAGCAGCTGGGAAGAGAAATCTGGGGCACTCCCCCCACTCTCTGACTTTCTTTCTTTCCCTTTCTTTCCTCCTTTCTTTCTTTCCCTTGGTGCCCTTCTCCCCTATGTGTGTGTGTGTGTGTGTGTGTGTGTGTGTGTGTGTGTGTGTGTGTGAGTGTGTGAGAGAGGCAGGCTAATTAATGGGGTCGTGACGGCGGCGTGTTTGGATGAAGTGGTGCTGCACCCTGGTGGTGGAGGGCTGGCGCTGAGGGAGATTCCCGATCCCCCTCTCTCTCTCTCTCCTCTGCCGTCTCTATCTTTTCTCTTTTTCCCTTTCTCTCTCTCTCTCTCTTCCTCTTCTGTCCGGACGCCGTCTGTCACCAAGACACCACGCTGTCTCAGAGCGATTGTGTCCCTGTTTCAGTCACTTTCTTGCCCCTGCACATTCTTCATCCTTCTCTCTTTCTCTCCTTTTCCCTCTCTCCCTTTCTCTGTCTCTACTCACCATTTCTGTCTCTCCAAGTGTGTTTTCCTTGGTGTAGTGTTCTTTCTTCATGCAGCTCTGCTGGGCTGTATGTAAACAGTTATATATCAGAACTGTGGGTGTGGTCCCATATCATAAGCTAGGCACTGAATGAAGATGCAATTATGTTAGAATTATTATGATTCATTGTTTGATCACTTATACTGGTAAAGTGTGTGTGCTATATATTATATCCCTTGTGTGTGTGTGTGTGTGTGTGTGTGTGTTAGAAAGAGAGAGTGTGTATGTGTATGAGAGAGAGAGAGTGATCATAGCCTTGCCATTGAAAAAGGGAGACATAGGCAAACCTGGGTGTCACGTGAACAAAGAATATGCATTCATTGTAATACTGGAGAGATAGAGGATGAAGCCCATTTCCTAACAACATGTACCAAATACAAACACTTAAGAGAAACATACTATAAAAGAATAGAATACGTTTGCCCAGAATTCACTAACTTAGACAATGAACTAAAGCTACCATTCCTCCTGGGAGAAGTGAATAGCCTTACACAATTAGCCTCTGAATACTTAGAGTCCTGCCACATTTTGAGAGAGGAATCCACATGACCCATCAACTCGTGCTGCTTATTATTTACATTAGTATAAGTTAGTGTAAGCTTTTCTTTTTTTTTTCATATATTTCTTATTCATTATTATTTATTATTATTTTTCATTAGTATAAGTTTTCTTTTTTTGTGTGATTATCTGTATTTTTTTTTTGTTGTTGTTCTTTATTAGGCTACTTAATATTACAGTATGTATTATTATTCCACTATTATAACCTGATTGATGCTTTGGCAATATTGTATTTACATTCATGCCAATAAAGCTATTGAATTGAAAAAAAATTGAGAGAGAGAGAGAGAGAGAGAGAGAGAGAGAGAGAGAGAGAGAGAGAGAGAGAGAGAGGGAGGAAGAGGGCGAGAGAAACGGAGAGATAAAATAAGTGCTTGAAAATGTATGACGTCAGCCAGAGGCAGTATATGACTCCTGAGGATGGTTGGGAGGAGCTGCCTGCGCACACACACGCACGCACACACACGCACACACACACACACACACACACACGCACACACGGACGCACACGATTCTCAGCACAATGACTCTCCAGAGTACCTCAATCGTGAGCATTTCCTATAACTGCCATCATCATGTAGGTGATATATCATTTATCAACAAGCAAAGTTATTGCAGTGTTCAGTCCCCGCACTGTTCACTGCTGCACCACCACCATTGCACACTCTCTACCACAGCACCCTATGGCCAACGCATCACATAGTCAGTCCGTACTAGACCTTTGGAAGTACTGTAAGCACACACACTCTTTTTCAATTTTTACATTTCTGTGAGTGATTTTTAAACATGTGTGTATATATCTGTGTGTTTGTGTGTTTGTGTGTGTGTGTGTAGGTGTGTGTGTGTGTGTGTGTGTGTGTGTGTGTGTGTGTGTGTGTGTGTTTGACACAAACCAGCAGCTACACCATTCACTTCCAATTGGGTCACTTCTTGGTCACTTCATTTCACTTCATCCCAGGTTGTTTGGTTGGTGTGCGCTTTTATCCGCGGCGACTTACAAGCCAAGGAACCACTGTGGACAAATGGCTGATTAAGGGGGAATGGCTGAAAAACTAAGTGGAGTAGAGACGAATGGCTCAGTTCCACTGAAGAACAGCCAACAGAGAGAGAAAGAGAGATAGAGAGAGAGAGAGAGAGAGAGAGAGAGAGAGAGAGAGAGAGAGAGAGAGAGAGGGGAGAGGGAAAAGAAAACAGGTTTTTCGGCACTTTTAAAACGGATGTGTTGAAAACAAGACAACTCTGTGTCCAGATAGGGACACAACAATGTGTACTGAAAATGGCACAACTTCACTGTAAAAAATAAATGTGATATGTCAGGATTTTACTGTGTTTTTTTACAGATTTTGTCTGGAATAAGTAATTTTTGGAAATGCCATTTATTTCACAAAAATAGACTGTGATTTCACATGTCAAATTTAAAATAGCAAGAAATCACTGTAACTGTGAAAAACACTATATTCATGTTCTTTTACAAAAAATCCCATCAGAAATGCATATATTTCTAATTGAAAAACGTTAACACATCTTTCGTAATTTCATATGGTTTGAAACATTGAAACTATGTTGAAGCCTGATGTTGAAGTGATATTGAAAGTGTCCCTTCTGTTTTACGTTGAATCAACATTGGACTTTCAACTATACTGATTTTGTGAAGTGCTGTCCCAATCTCAAATACCTATCTGAGCCCATAGACCTCTGAAGTTCGCCTACAAATAGGATCCAATGCTGCCAAATTTGCCCATATAAGGAGTTCCGGGTGTTAATTGAAGCTAACTTAGCATTGTAAGTTAGCTCTGGGATAGCAAAGATCAAAGTGTGCCATCTTCACCTTTCGAAGATCACAGTATGCACTTGAAGGCAGAGGACACAACCTTGTAGTGCAAAACGTCTGCACTCGTCCTCGTGATAGTTTAACATTTGCGATAATTCAAAATCCCCATGTTATTTGAGAAAAAATCTCAAGATGCCGGATCTCCTTATTTGGGCAAAGATGGTGGCTTTTTTGTAGGCGAACTTCAGAGGTCTATGAGGTCTCACACACTTAGCACCTGAGATCAATTAAGTCTGAGTCTTTAGTCCTTAGTCCTTAGGGCTCACATTGGCTGAATCCCAGTACAGCAGTTAGGGATTATGGGTAAGTGTTAGTTTCTTGTTTATAATGTTTAATTTTTCCTCATTACTCTTTATTGTGGCTTTTTGGGATGTGTACTGTATGTCATAGAACAACTGATTGAACATTCTACAGAAAATGACTGTGTAAGGGATTTGTCAGGATTACCACTATAGAGAAGACCATGATTAAAATACATGTACATTTTGGAGAGTATGTATATTTCTTCTTGGGTGCAATGTGAAATTGAATACTTTTTCAATAACATTCCTCTACCCCCTTGGCAGTGTCACAAAGTTGGGCACTCCATGCTTACTTGCATTATGTGTCAGCAGAGGCGCTGCTGGAGAAACCCGGGCCCCACAATAATGTTAGTATTATTGCTGAAGGGTTTCTAACATATGGTGTTATTGGGGAGGGACCTCTAAATATGTATTTGATGGGATTTTAAAATGAACAGTAAATTATTGCAATAGTAAACCCAATATCATGTGTTTCCACATTTTTGCGACATGTTTTGAAAGATGAATCACATTATTTTGTGTGTCATATACTGTTATATCACATCAAATATAAATTATAATACAACCAATATCCATGAAAACCAACTAATAACAGCACATTTCTGTAAATGTAAGCATTATTATCCGTAATACAATATTTATTAACCATATTTGTAGGTAATTTCATTGTTTTAAAATGTGAAAATGTTTCAAATTAAACATTAAAAACATGAAAATGAGGCAAAATATTTTCAAAATTACAACTACAAACTGCTTTTTAATTATGGAAAATAACCATATTTTTACGAGAAAGTAATTTTCTGTTACTTCACAGTATTTTTTTGGTACCGCACAGTATTTTTTTGGCGCCCCAGCTGCCGGAAATTTACTGTTTTTTTA
This sequence comes from Sardina pilchardus, assembly GCF_963854185.1. NCBI lineage: Eukaryota > Metazoa > Chordata > Actinopteri > Clupeiformes > Clupeidae > Sardina > Sardina pilchardus. Next base: position 41,743,304 of record NC_084994.1, read on the forward strand.
AAAGGTTTTTTTTTACAGTGTTGTATTGTTTTCTAGCACGTCTCTGTGTCCTGATAGGGACAACACAGTTTTTCCAACACATTCACTTTAAGAGTGTGATCAAGTGCAGAAGTGGAAGGAAAGAAAAAAAGAAAGCCCTTTTGGGAATGGAGAACATTTTGAAACACTGATTTCCTTGAGAAATATTCGTTCATTTTCCCTCTGCTTTAAACAGTATGTGTGCGCTTCACTAAAGACAACATACAGTACCAGTCACATGGCTTACATAAGGGCAAAGATAGAAAAATAACCATATCATTTCTTCTTCTCTCTCTCTGTCTTTCTTTCTTTTTTCTTTCTTTCTCACCTACTCACTCTCTCTCTCCCCTTTCTCACTCACTCTCTCTCTCTCCAACCCTCTCTCTCACTATCTCTTACTCTCTCACACTCACTCCCTCTCTCCCTCTCTCTCTCTCTATCCCTCCCTTTTCTCCCACATCCTCCCTCCCACTCAGTACACCTCAGACAATAGTGTCCAGGTGCATGTGTAATGGTGTTGCCCAGACACCGCCTGTCCATCTGCCAGGGGCCTCCTCCTGCTGCTGTGTTGTTTTCTCCAAGCCCTCTAGAAGACAAACAAAACAAGCCAGCCAGGCACGCACCATATAGGATGCTGTATACGTCTATAAATAAGTCCATACATCCACACACTCACGTATGCAAATCCCAGCGGAGAATGGAGCCGTCTGTGTGGCGTCTGAACAGAGGTGCATATGTAAACAATATGTAAACAATCACAGGGATACAATAAAGACGGTGTGTGTGTGGGCTCTAATGCTTTTATTTCACATGCATTCATCCATATGTATGAGACGTATACATAACATAAACAGACACACTAACACAAATATATACACACTTCATCCAGCTCTGATCAGCCTCTCACCCATCAGTTCTCTGTGTGTGTGTGTGTGTGTGTGTGTGTGTGTGTGTGTGTGTGTGTGTGTGTGTGTGTGTTCGTTTCTCTACCCTACTCATTTCTTAGTCCCTCACTGCGATATTCACTCGTTCAGTTCCACACATCCACACAATCAATTGCATCAAATGGTCGTTATACACACACACACACTGGAACTCCCATGGGGCAGAGAGGAGGGGGACACACATACACCCATTACAGCACCACTGTAAAACGGCCACCACATACAGTACACAGCATGCCTCTCTCTCTCTCTCTCTCTCTCTCTCTCTCTCTCTCTCTCTCTCTCTCTCTCTCTCTCTCTCTCTCTCTCTCTCTCAAATTCAAATTCAAATTCAAAGGGTGCTTTATTAGCATGACTGTTTGTTACAGCGTTGCCAAAGCTACAGTAATCAATATCACAAAGAAAAGAAAATATAAGTGCATTATGCAATGCATACACATATGAGTGCAAAATAAACAGTAGTGGAAATGTGTGTATGTATGTGCGTGTGTGCGTGCGTGCGTGCGTGCGTGCGTGCGTGCGTGCGTGCGTGCCTGTGTGTGTGTGTGTGCGCACATGTGAGAACATATGTTTTTTGTGCATATGTTTCTCTTACTGTTTACTGTCCCTCAGGTTGTGACATTTCAGGACATACTGTCTCTCTCTCTCTCTCTCTCTCTCTCTCTCTCTCTCTCTCTCTCTCTCTCTCTCACACACACACACACAAGGGCACGGAACGCACCAACATACAAAACATCAAGACATATTATATGTGTAAAATGGATATCAACATAATGCACACACACACACACACACACACACACACACACACACACACACACACACACAGTATGCCTCTCTCTCTCTGTCTCTCTCTCTCTCCCTCTCTCTCTCTCTCCATCCCGCAGCAACGGCATATGATCTCTGACGGCAATAATAATCCCTCGCTCACTCGTCTCCAGATGCACACTGAGCTACACTGTAATATCTCCCCTACAGTTATTAACTTCCCGAGTCCACCCGTGCACTTTATGGCTTAATTAGCCCAAACGCCTCTGTGTGCCACTGCGCTCCTCCCTGCGCGTGTGTCACTGATGCAAGAGATGGAGGTGATGTAGATCAGGAGATGACTAGCAGTCAGGAATACAAAATCATTAGCCTACACCAGGCACTCTCATCCTCTCTCTCTCTCTCTCTCTCTCTCATTCTCTCGTTCTTGCTCGTTCTCGCTCTCATCTTCCCTCTCTCTCTCTCATTTCTCTCTCTCTCATTCTCTCTTTCTTGCTCGTTCTCACTCTCTCATCTTCCCTCTCTCTCCCTCTCCTATTCTCATTCTCTCTCTCATTTTCTCTCTCTCTCTCTCTCTCTCTCCCTCTCTCTCCCCCAATCTTTTTCCACCCCAACAGTGAGGCCACTTTTCTAGTTAGATATGGAAGTAAATGGAGCTTATTATGGGATGTGGCTGAGGATGGAGGTTTAAGCGCCTTGCTCCGGCATTGATTTCAGCTGGATGCTCGCAGGCCTGGGAGGCTATTAGCGCTCGCTGCTCCCTCCCTGTACACCCCCATCGCGCACACACACACACACACACACACACACACACACACCCCCATCACCTGTCAGGACTCTGCATTGCTGCATACATACGTCGACTCTCCAAGCAACAGCGCTTTTTTCTTCTCTTTCAGACTAACTCTCTTCATCCTCCATTTTTGTTTGACTTGGTTCCCTTTTATCAGGTGCAGTGTGTTAGCCGTTGCGTTACAACAACGTTCGGATCTGTGTCCTGACAGGCGGATTGGCTTGGATTACTGGGTCGGATGTAAAAGGGCTGATGGCTGTCTCAAAATGTTGTGTATGTTGTCTTAGAGAGTTGGGAGAGTTGCCCTCACTTAGATAGATAGATAGGTAGATAGCTAGATAGATACTTTATTGATCCCCGAGGGGAAATTCAAGGCTTCAGTGGCTATGAATGTGTTTGAACGCTCGGTTATCTCATATCCACAATCCTGCGTTTCTCCACTGATGGATCCTCAGCAGTTTGCTTACCAGGCAAACAGATCTGTGGCTGATACCATCAACCTGTTCACTTACAGTACGCAACACCTGGAATGGAGCAACACCTACTGTATGCATGCATCTAGTTCACCGACTCCAGCTCAGCCTTCATTACGATCAATCCTCTCGTGCTATTCTCCAGGCTCCAAGGCATGAATATGAATCCAGCTCTGTGTCATCAGACACTGGACTTTCTAAGGAACAGAATTCAATTAGCCTGAGATGAGATGAATAATGCTACATCGTGGCCTCTGACTCTCAACGCAGCATGGGCCCCACAAGGCTACGTGCTATAATGCTGCTATCTCCTCTGCTTTTCTCCATCTACACTGATGACTTGATATCTCACCAGCACTCAGGCAAAGTATTTAGCTATGCAGATGACATGACACCACCATCATCAGCCTCATGCGTGACCATGATGAGTCTCAGCACTGAAAAGAAGAGGTGAACTGGGCTGTAAACAGGTGCATCAACAACAAGCTCCAAGACCAAGGAAGTAGTAGGTGATTTGAGAAGGAGGCCTAATGCCATTGCCCCAGTCATGGGGAGGGAGCTCCTCTCTCTCTCTCTCTCTCTGTGTGTGTGTGTGTGTGTGTGTGTGTGTGTAGGAGGCCTAATGCCATTTCCCCAGTTATTACGTGTGACCAGCCCATAACCTTGACAGACTCCTTTAAATTTTTTCCCCAGGCCACTTAAGAAGTGTCATGTGAGCACACATCTGCTGCATTTCTACAAAATGTGGAAGGAATGTAATGTCCGCAACACTGATAAATTGCTCCCGGGAACAATTTAGCAGTGTTGCGGACATTACATTCCTAGTTACTCTCCTTTTGACCTCTTAAACGACATTTCTACAAAAGCCATGACAGAGAGCCTCACCATCACTGTCTGGTATGGGAGTTCTGACTGGTGCACCAACAGGAAATTAGAGCGCGTGGTCACCAAAGCCTCTATTGGGTGTGACCTCCCTATAGTCCATGCTGTGCAGGCTACTCTGAGTGCATCTTACTGTAAACCGTGCTTCCAGAATCATTAAAGATCCCTCTAACTAGCACTTGCGAGTGGCACACCAGTAGCAGGCTACCTGTAGCATCTGTATCAGCTGGGTTGGCCCCTTGAGCCGTGGATCTGCCCCAAGGTTTCTTCCTGGACAGAGGAGTTTCTCCTTGCCCCTGTTGCTCCTGGGTGTCCCTTGGTGCTCCCCAACACCTCTTTTTTATAGTATCTATTTATTTATTTTTCTTTCTCTTTCTCTATTGATTTCTGTAGTTGAATGTACAGTACACTTGAGCACAAGGAATTTCAATACTTATGAATTCTTGTTTATAAGTACATGACAACAAACTTTGAACATTGAACTTTGAACATCACACAATTGGCCAAATATAATTTCTACCCAAAACCAATTTTGTAAGTCTAATCTTACATTTCAAAACACAGTCAACACAATCAACACAATCAACTTTATCATGGTGAACCTGATTAAATATCAAATCAACCTTTCAAAACTCTAGCTGGAGAGCTTGGTGAGAGCTCAGGTCTAAATATTCAAACCCTCATTAACATTGATTCATTTAGAATGGAACAATACAATTGTACAACAACACACACACACACACATACACACACACACACACATATCCCAAACGTTCACACTCACTGAACACACACACACCTTCTATCTCACTTTGGACATTTAGTGTCTTTCACCCCCTCTGAAACACACACACACACACACACACACACACACACACACACACACACACACACACACACACACACACACACACACACACACACACACACACACACACACACACACACTCAACACAAACCACAGGCATTTATCCGTTCGTGTTTCCATGAAACAGCTTCCATGTCCCAGAGGGCCGTTTCTGAAGGTATAGGCCCAAGCATTGTCTCTGCTATCGATTCCATTCAACAACCCTCCTCCTCCAAACAACTACAAAAACACCACCACCAGAAGAGTAATTCACTGTCAGGACCAGGATGCAAGGCCCCTTTGGTGATGGTGCGACTAAGTTTTTGTTCCCACAAATGCAATTTGCACTTGAGTGAAGAGTACACATTTAGACATCTTCTGGCCTGAACTGACATCTTCTGACCAGCCAAACAAGAGTGTGGGGACACAAGGGACAGAATGATGAGACACTCCAGTAGAAAGAGAGGGATAGAGACAAAGAGAGGGAGAGAGAGAGAGAGAGAAAGGCCCTGTCTACACTATCCCGGGTAAATCTACAAACACATACATATTTATCCAGTTAGCCCTTCTGTCCACGTGAATAACGGAGAATTCTGACACTGAAAACAATGCTTTACAAAAATGATTGCTGTGGTGGATAAATGTGAAAACTCTGGGTTTGCGTCGCAGTGTGTACAAAGAAAGAGAGGGATAGAGACAAAGAACATGGAGAGAGAGAGAGAGAGAGAGAAAGACATGGGGAAAGGGAAAGGAGTGAAGGAGAGTAATAGAGAGAGAGAGAGGGTGAGAAGAGAAAACAGTGTTTTGTACAAGTTAAAAGAAACAAAACCATATTAACACCATATTAACTGCCCCCCCACCTGTATTAACCTCATAGCTGAAGAAATGTTGCAAAATCAATGTATAAGCCGCGGCTAATGGTCAGGAAGTGATGGTTAAGCATGTGACATTGAATTGAATATAATAATTGCTGTAGATTAGGGGAAAGAGAACTACCGTCTTTCTCTGGGTGTGTCCAATTTCCCCTGCTCTAGTAGTGAAGGGCAGAGGGCAATGTATGGTGCACGTCACTGCTGATTGGTGGAGGAGACGTGAGCTAAAAGCTCTGTGGGTTATCTCAAAGAGGATAAGAGCTCTATAAATGCAGCCCAATTACAATATAATGATAGGGGCGGGGTGTGGGGGGGAGGGGTGTGGGGGGGAGGCTGCAGAGATCACACTCACTTCAGAGTGCAGATACGCAGGTATGAACTCGACTCGCCTCAGGCAACAGGTTATTCATGAGACATGCTGAATATCTGGGAAGATCTCCTAATTAGGAGGCAGAGTGGAGGATCAAAAGGCAGGCAGTTCTGTATTTTGGACTCACTCCAAATTGTTTACTTTTATGATGTTATGGAGGCCTATACACAAAAAAAGGTTCAACAAAACAGACTCTATCACTCGGTTTGCTTGTCGGGGTCTTTATTCAGTCTGGGACTGAGTTATTGCATTGTTTTCATGATGTCCTTAAAGGAAACCTCAACGAATACTAAAAATATGTTTCGTTTAAGAACAGTCATGTTCAAATTTGCATTGCTTTGAAGTGAGAACATGCAGAACGGCAGCAGGCCTACAGTATATGTAGGTAATGTTAACAATGGCAAATGGCATATAAACATAGATACAGTAAGTGTTCACTCTCTACATAGTATTTTCTCTGTTAAAACATGGTAAAAAAACATGGTGTCCATAAAAAGCATAGAAATGTTAATGTTTTTGGCTATGTAACCGTATTTTCTCTGTTAAAACATGGTAAAAAAAAACATGCTGTCCATAAAAAGCATAGAACTGTTAATGTTTTTGGCTATGTGACATGGCTGAATGCTCTCAAAACCAACCAAGCAGCAGCTAGATTCATCTGTTGAACCAGGTTTAAGCTTTAAAATGACATCAAACCAAACCCTGTGTCCATTCCAATATGGAAAAAAAATGAGGCCAATACATCAAATACATTGAAATCTCATATAAATTCGTCAAAAAAAGTGCTGTATTAAAAATCGGTCCTCACCTTCAAGGATCTACATAAATCTCTCTCACCCTCACATGCTTAAAATGGAAATATGCCTGAAGCGCCCCAGCTGCCTCCTTGACCTTTCATGATTCCTCTAAGATCTCAGGGGGGCTTGTGGGAAGCCTTGGTCCTCCAGCGCACACCCAGATGAAGAGGGGTTCCAGTTAAGGGATTTTTTTGTGCTTTGAGCCTCCCACAAGGCAATATCCTATTAGTCTTCACCAGATCTGAGGCCTTAGCACGCCTCCAGGCCTAACAGAACTCGGGACACGTTGAGAGGAGAAGGGTTCAAAGAAGGAACTCGACCCTGGAGTCCTACACACAAGCTCAGCACAGTCTAGCGTAGCCTAGCTTAGCTTAGTTTCAGCAGGTGACTGGAAATGACCGCAGTTGCTTCTGGGAATTGTAGTTTTTTACAGTTTTTTTTTCTTTTCTTTACGGACACCAGCTTGTGAATGGGTACAGCCTGCAGTGGACCGTCTTGAATCTGCAGGACGAAGAAGAAAAGAACAAGAGAGACACAAACTTAGACCATTTCTTTTTCTTGCGCTACACTTCAAGGCAAAAGCGCTTTCGACGAATCGAGGAAGCGAGACACAACAACATCACAGGCCACACCAGGGGGGCCGGCCCTCGGACGTGTTCACGGTAACCCACAGTGACGCGCGCCGCAAAAAACAAGCGGGAGAAAGTGGGGAGGAGACAGACAGAAAGAGCACCAGCGGTGAGAGGAATTCTGGGAGATGAGAGCGGGCAGATTTATGGAGATTCGGTGTTCCCCTCCAGACTACTGGGCTTTTTATAACCGACTGCATGCAT
>NC_084994.1:41760900-41768400 GCF_963854185.1 Sardina pilchardus
ATACCATATATGGCCATGATGTTTTCTTGGCTTCGACCACTGGCTTGTGAAACGTTTCACAAGCCGAGTGGAACACAGTGAGTATTTGTTTGAGCAGGACACTGTGTGAGTGGGGCAGGTCATCGCTGTGGCGGTGTGAAAGTTAATGTTTTACAAACGCGAATTCAACAGAAAAACATTGACTGTTAAATGTATGTCGTAGTAGGAGGTGGGTAATGACTCACATATACCGTAGAACTGCTAACCAACAGTCATGGATTAAAGTCCCATGGAGAGCCATGCAGCTTCATCTCACACTGGAGAAACAGATCATCTGAGATTCTTATCTTAAAGGACCAGGTAACTGATGTTTCTTTAGAATTAAATTATAGATTGCTGGATTTACCTCTCTGAAAATCTCATCTCACTATAGTTCATTTTGAATTACTAGCTGGGTCTATGGCTTTTCGAAAGTTCTTGACCACTCACCATCGCTGCAACAATTGTTTTAAAAAATAACTTTTTTTTTTTCATTTTCAAATCAAGCTTAAATGGCTTTTGAAAACGCATCAACTAGTGAAATGTGTTCACCATCACTCTCACTGTGGCCCTGACTCTTCCCCCAGGAGGTGATCGTCGTCATGGGAACTCTCTCCTTCCCTCTGCTCTTCTGTGTGGCCACTGTGTTCAGCCAGGCCAGCAGCCGGGACGCCCAGGGGAGAGGGAACTACCAGGGGGCTAAAGGTTCCTGCTACTCTCTGTCGGATGCTGCAGACACAGGGGCTAAAGGTTCCTGCTACTCTCCCTCGGATGCTGCAGACACAAGGGCTACCACTGAGGTAAGAGGTCTCAAACTTACAGTAAATGGATTTCATTGATCACAAGGAAGAAATCTGGGCCTCTATCAAAACCCTAGAGGAAAACAAGTTTGTAAAAAGTCTGTATCACATGACCAACAACTCTACCATCTCGAATGGTGGATATAAATATCCCGCTAATAAGGTAATGCCGCGGAAATATTTCTAGCATTTCTAAATGCTGACAGTGCTGTGTTGGTTCTTGGTTCATAACTAATGTACTGCCTGTGCTGATCATCCTGTCTCTTTTTTTCTGCTCCCAGGTGAAATCACCGGGCTGGACACTAGACACACGGGTTGATGGACAGCAAAACCGCCTCCTTTGGTCCCTCCGTTCTACCAAGTCCCACTTTCTATTCTTCTTTATTTGTATTTATTTATTGGCCCCTCTATACTACCACGTCTTCTTCTGCTGCTTGCTATGATAACATGTACTGTATGTGTGCTCTTGATATGATAACCTTTATTTGTCCTCTTGATAACATTTATTTGTCCTCTTGATGTAACAACATTTATGTGTGTCCTCGCTTTGTCAAGCACCTTGCATTGCAACACTGCACAAAGAGAGCTGTAAGGATTCACTAGACGGGAGGTGTGCATTCCCTACAACACAGTGGGTCATTTCTCAATTACACACCCCCATCTCTCACACACTCATTTCCTGTCTATACACTCCACTATCCTAACAATTACGGACGTTATAATAACATAATAATAATAATAATAATAATAATAATAATAATAATTATATGTTCTAATAAATTATTTTATATTGAATGTTTGGTGTGCTGTGCGGACCTTTGTTGGATATCTTATCAGGGCGTCCCATGTTCACCTGCCCAATTTATACGCTATTGTGTTACTTACACATGTGCTCTAAATGATCTTATTTGAAATAAAGAAGACTTTAGAAGAGGGGAGGGGGGAGCAGGGGGGGGGGGGCAGTTAATTCACTGGCTTCTGAAATGAGTCAGTGGTTTCTAGGGAAGTGTAGGCGGTCCAGCCTCTATGCAACTTATGTACTGTTGCACACTTACCTGGTCAATAATAAACTTCTTTATGTTTGCCCATTCTGTAAGGCTTGAGAGCTTTCAAACACATCAAGGACAAATGAAAAGGATGGTGAAATAATTGGATTAAACTGTAGGCGGACAAGCCTCTATGGAACTTCTGTCCTGGTGTACACTTAACTAGTCAATAATAAACTTAATGTTCAATGTGAAATGTTCAGACATTTTCAGACACACACACACACACACACACACACACACACACACACATCCAATCAGCAAAGGTACACAGTTGGAGCTAAACAGGTGCCCTGTGATGACATACAGTATCACAGCGTACCCTGTGTTATTTGACTAAGGGGCCCCTTCAGACATCGAGTACATACAGTAACCTGTGTCATTTGACTGAGCTATACAGATAGCAGGGGTCAATCACATTACCCTTAGGACCTGACTGAGGGGCCCTATTCAGATATCAGGGGTGGAGACAATTACCTTACTTGACTGAGGAGAACACAGTAACGACTTCACACAAATGTGTTGCTAAGCACCAGCTGTGCCATCCCCACACTCCTGCTTAACAGTGTTTAGTTAAAGACATATACTGTACACAAGAGTGTGTTGTTAGGCGATCCTTATCTGGCTGACACTGTCTGCTTACATGATCATTTGTTTACCTTGGCAATCTATGCTAATGTGATAGTTGTCCCTTGGGCTGAAGTTACAATTGCCTGCCTGTAGAGAGCGCTATTGTGCCAAAACACAACGCAGCAGGTTTGCACAAACCCTGGAACCTTGCCCACAGAACAAAAGACTCTTATCACCACCACCGGCTCGCAGTGAGAAGAGAGAAACAGAAGAGAGAAGAAGGGAGGTGGTGTGTGTGTGTGTGTGTGTGTGTGTGTGTGTAGGGGGGGGGGGGTAATTCAGAGCCCAGTTCCTCCTGTGCACACACTCCTGGGTCATGATGGCAGCAGATGAAGGCGTGGGGACAGGGGAAGTGGCGCGTTCTCTCGGCGTGAACTTGAGCAACATCCTGTTTTGTTTGGTGTCGAGGGAGAGAGATGCTGACTCACCTCTTGTCCGAGGCCATGAAGCGGTCATACTCGGCGGCCATCTTGCACGACAGGGCCTGGTGGCTGTGCTCCGGGGGGCAGGCAGTCAGCACCAGGTTGTAGCCTGAACCGCAGAGAGAGAGAGAGAGAGAGAGAGAGAGAGTATTATTATCTGTATGTATATCTATTGGATTGAATGCTTTGGCAATATTGTAAAATGTTACATTCATGCCAATAAAGCTATTTGAATTGAATTGAGAGAGAGAGAGAGAGAGAAAGTAGTGGTGGGGGGACAGAGGAAGAAGAGAGAGAGAGGGAGAGAGAGAGAGAAGGAAGAGAAAAGAGGAGGATGGAAAGAGATAGAGATTAGGAGAGACAGGGACAGAATGGTCCAGGGAGAGGGATAGCGACAGTTGGAGAGAAACACAGAGAGAGAGATCAAGAGGAGAGAGAGAGAGAGGGATACGAGGGAGACAGAGAGATAGACAGAATGATAGGGAAGGAGGATAACGGAATGATACCGAGAGAGTGTGACATAAATCAGAAAGGAGGGAGAGAGCGTGGCAGGCAAGCAGGAATGAAATAGAGGAATAGAGACAGACAGACAGAGAAAGAGAGAGAGAGAGAGAGAGAGAGAGAGAGAGAGAGGGAGAGGGAGAGAGGGCGGTCAGGCACTGGATTTTCAGAGCAGAAATGTGCTGATTGGTATTCCGTGGGCAAATCTGACCGCTGGTGACCCCTACCTTTGGAGGTGATCTCCACATCAGGAGTGTCCGTGAAGATGTGCGTCTGTGACAAGGGGAGAATGAAACACTCAGACACCGAGATAGAGACAAACACAACACACTCCACAGAAAACACACCCTATATAAAACACACTTCATAGAGAACACACTCCACAGAAAACACACCCTATATAAAAACACACTTCATAGAGAACACACTCCATAGAAAACACACCCTATATAAAAACACACTTCATAGAGAACACACTCCATAGAAAACACACTCCATAGACAACACGGTCCTCTCACTCAGGGAGATAACAATGATCTCAATCTGGCATGCCAAACCAAGGCACTAGGACACACAACACATGCTTTGGAAATAGGCCCCAGAGACCGCAACCAGAGACAGTTGACGATTTTCTAAAGGATCGTTACTGCAACCAAATACAACTCTACTGGGTATATACTGTAGAATTCAGAACAATAGAGATATGACATCCATTATATATGTGTACATATAAACACATATGCAAACACACACACACACACACACACACACACACACACACTGCTATAATCCACTGGTAGCACACACACACACACACACACACACACACAGATATGCCTTGAGAAATACAGATACAGTAATGTATCTGTGTGTGTGTGTGTGTGTGTGTGCATCATTTAGACAAACACATACACATACACACACACACACACACGCACACACATTCCACACATGCCGACCGGCTGTTGTTTCTTGTGTGCTGCTGGGCTGCTGGGCCCTGTGTGCTGCCACCTAGTGGTCCCCTGAGAGAGTGCAGGAGGCTACGGAGACAGAGACACATCACACCACACCGAGCACCACACTGAGGACTGACGGGGGTGAAGCCATCGCAGACTAACAACAGACATCCCCGGCAAGATCCAAGAGGATGTGTTCGCAATGGAAGAGCCAGCCAGTCAACATACAACTCAACACACATAGCACAACAGTAAAAAACTCATCTTAGACACACACAAAACGCTCATCCAACACACACATAAACAATACTCTGAGCCACACATGCACGCACACACTCACACTCACACACGCTCACACACGCTCACACACACACACACACACACACACACACACACACACACACCAGGGAGCACTAATGTCACTCAGCTTGTGATCTTTCCTCACGAGCCGATTGAGCGTGATCTGAAAAATGGTGCGGCGCAATAAGTAAATTAAATAAATGAATGATGGTAATCCCGCAGATTACCATCATTATCATTATCATAAGAACGGGTTACGAGCAGCACGGCGCTAGGCCCTTTGGGGATTATCTGCCGACGGCGGCGCGCGCGCTCTGTGACGAACACTGCTGTCCATCTCAGCGTGAACAAGGTCGCCCAAGAATGACCTCCATTATCGGAGAGAAAGGAAGAGTCGGGCGTTGGTGCCACTGTCAGGAAAAGTGAAGATTTATCCAGGCTATATGCAGGCAGAGCTGACCGCTTCGTGGACAGTGTGTGTGTGTGTGTGTGTGTGTGTGTGTGTGTGTGTGTGTGTGTGTGTGTGTGTGTGTGTGTGTGTGTGTGTGTGTGTGTGTGTGTATGTGTGTGTGTGTGTGTGTGTGTGTGTGTGGTCAGGTCACGGTCAGGGATGTGTGACCACTACCTCTTGGTATTCCTTGACAAAAATGGCTCCCTGCCCATGCATCATGGGGTCTCTGCCTATTTTCTGCATGTACAGTGCAAATTGAAAAGCGAATGAAGACAAAGTGAATGTTATGAATTGCAGCGACTGTTTGGCAGCACTTGGATTGGTAATCGCACCAGAGTCGCCACCACTGGTTAGCTGCCTGAGTTTGTTTTCAATTGCGGAGGCTCATAAAATAGACCAGCCGAAAAAAAAAATATATATGTATATCTCAATTACTATTTCACAGCCACAAAGCCTGAAATATGAGATTGAAAATGCAATTTGTAGTGCAATATGACCAATCTGTCAAAAGGCATTGCCCCTGGAAAAACTTTGAGAAATGAAATGAAGTTGTTCAGAGTGTGTGAAAGGAAGTGAAAGTGAAAAGGAACGATGCAAATGTATCTCTACATATTTCTAAATGTATTACTGTAATACCGTATCTAGCCAAGACTACTCTGGAATTCTTATGGTTTTAAAAATGAACCTTTTCAATCCTCTTTACTTTGTTATCATTGCCGACTTTTTTTCTACTCTAGGGGGCATTATCTTCCCAAAACCATCCTTTTACTGTAATCAATCCTGGTATCACAGATATTAATCAAAGAATTGCCTATGTAGTAAAGCCTGAGTATACTAAGAGTAAAGTCTGAGCATATAAGAGTAAAGTCTGAGTATACTAACAATAAAGTCTGAGTACATAAAAGTAAAGTTTGAGCGTACTAAGAGTAAAGTCTGAGTATATAAAAGTAAAGTCTGAGTATAATAAGAGTAAAGTCTGAGTACATAAAAGTAAAGTTTGAGCGTACTAAGAGTAAAGTCTGAGTATATAAAAGTAAAGTCTGAGTATACTAAGAGTAAAGTCTGAGTATATAAGAGTAAAGTCTGAGCGTACTAAGAGTAAAGTCTGAGTATAAGAGTAAAGTCTGACTATACTAAGAGTAAAGTCTGAGTCCAAGAGCTCTATCACCGGTCACCCCAAGCAGCCCGAGCTGGACATTAAGCCTCAGATGACAGCAAAGGCTGTCGTTAGACCTTTCCAGAACACGGGAATCTGCTCCACGACCGGATGGGTTAAAAAAAGACAAGATGTGAGGAAGAGAAGAAACAGTCAGGAGGTGATGTGTGGGGGCTGCTGTAAGTGTCTGACACTCTTTCATCTGAGAGAGGGAGAGAGGGAGGGAGGGAGGGCTGGACAGATAAGAGCCCGTCAGGCACAGAGCACCTCCGACTGACCACTAATGCCCCTCACTGGAAAACTGACGGCACGGGGGTGAGGGCAGCTATTCCATCCATCAGTCAAGGGCAAGAGAGAAGGAGAGAGAGACGGAGACAGAGAGGGAGAGAGAGAGGGAGAGACAGAGAGAGGGAGAGAGATGGAGAGAGAGAGGGAGAGAGACGGAGAGAGAGAGGGAGAGAAAGAGAGAGACCGAGAGAGAGAAACCGAGAAAGAGAGAGAAGTAGAAAGGGTGATGAGGAGGGGCATAGAGAGAGGGAGAGAGAGAGAGAAGAGGAAGCGGGGGCGGCGAGAGTGGAGATAGAGGCGGGTAGAGGAGGACAGCAGGAGCTTAAGTGCCCCTCACACATTCACACATGCACACCCACACACGCATTCACACACACACACACACACACACACACACATACACACACACACACACACACACACACACACACACACACACACACACACACACACACACACAAACACACTGTCATTCTCACACATTCATACATATACACTCACACATACTCACATGCACGCACACACACACACACACACACACACACACACACACACACATATTGTCCACAGTGTGAATTCCCACAGAGTGAGTCCTCCTAACACCGCACAGCACAGCACCTCCGAGTCCCAGAGCGAGGGGCGGTAGCGTGGAGCGATAAGCCTCCTGCGATCGCCCGGCCTGCTCCTCCACATCCTCAGGAAACGCCTCCACACTGACGCCTCTCTCCGTCTCCGCGCCGCTCAAATCACGCACACATGCCCCCCGAACACAACGTTTACTCTCCAAACAAAACAAAAGAAAACAAAAACAACAGTCGCAACAATAGCAGGATGACCGATGACCTCCACTGCCACCCACCCCCCCCCAACAACTTCCTTCTTCTAGTCGCCTCACAAAACACCCCCTGTACCCAGTCCCAGTTCCCATTATT